>NC_091138.1:3955000-4555000 GCF_041381155.1 Argopecten irradians | reverse complement strand
TAATATGCTCCGAAAGACAAAGGTCAATACAACTGTTACTATAAAAATAAAAAAGATATAACGAGTTGCAGACGACATCAATATCCAAGGAATTCTATTGTTTTACCATCCATATATGGCAGCTATCAGATAAAATTGATGCTTTGGTAAAAACAAGTAAATTCATGGAATTTATATTCCCCGCTTTCGTTAATCAGTAAGTCCGCCAAATAGGGTACAATGAAAGTGCCGGTCGAGATTGGCGAAGGCCCATAGACACTTAACCATGGTACCAATTTTTTTAGAAAATCTGGTAATATTTGCGTGAATTATTGAACATAAACAGCCAAAAATGGTGTTTTTCTTTATTCAAAAGGCCATAACTCAGACAAATAGGGTCCAATCAAAGTCCTGATCGAACTTGACCAATGCCACGAGACATTAAACCATGTTACCAACAGACGAAAATTGTTTTAATCGTAATTATATGGGCCATAACTCAGCCAAATGGAGTCCAATCAAAGTCCCTAACTTGGCCAAGGCCCTGAGACATTTAACCATGGTACCAAGTTTCGAGAAATAAGGTCCGATGAAATTGCCGAGCAAACTCATCTGAGCCCTTGCCACATTTAACCATGTGACCAAGTTACAAACATTAATTTCCCCTGTTTTGGTAAAAGCGAGGGATAAAAATAATCAAGAACCAAAGAACAATTGTTGCATGCATACACATGTATCATAATTTTTGTTTTTGGCGGTGGTAGTGAAAATGATGATGATGATGATGATGATGATGATGATGATGATGATGATGATGATGAGGATGATATTGATGAGGATGATAGTGATAATGATGATAATGATGATGATGATAATGATGATGTTGATAATGATGATGATGATGATGATGTTGATGATGATTTTGGTTATAATGAATGATAATGATGATGAGGATGATGAGGATGAATATTTATGTTATTACTTATGCATTTTTTCAGCTTACAAAGATCTCAACAGAATAATACAGAATGGCACCTACAGCGAGCTCCAGGATCGGTGGCAGGAAGTAAGTATGACAATATCAAACATCATTACATCTTTGAATAACACTATCAGACACAAACATCATACTGAGAGCTTCATACAAACACAAACATCACGTTGAGAGCTTCATACGAATAGAAACATCATGTTGAGAGCTTCATTTAAGCATTGAACTTCTTTCAGTTGGCATTCATAGCCAATATGAATGCCAACTGGACAGAGGCAAATTTCATGTTGAATTTGCCTCTGTTCAGTTGCAATTGGCATTCACATTGGCTATGAATGCCAACTGAAAGACTTTCAATGCTTGAATTTACATTTGGTTACAATTTTATGCTGACATACCAAGGGATTTTGCACCACCTATAATGATTTAATCATTTGTTATCGTCATGGATGGAACAACCATTTGAACAGCCGTTTTCCATGATCGCTGGAATGACGATTGTGATGTCACAATGATAATGGCGTCATAATAAGCGCTTGAAGTTCATACTTTATATGGCTGCCAACTGCGCTTGGTAAGGTTACAAAGTGGGACTGCAGTGAAAATGTAAATATACGAACACAAACATCATGTCGAGAGCTTCATACGAAAACAAACATCATGTTGAGAGCTGCATTTGATTATAATTACATCTTTAAATAACACAATCGAACACAAACATCATATCAAGAGCATCATTTGATTAAATGCTATTATGGATTTGTTGAACGTTCTAACATTATATGGGTTAATATGTGTGACTCCAAACTTAAAAATATACTCAGTTAGGTCATGATAAGTCAATAGTCCTCAAACCAGCTATATAAAGGGTATAGGTGAAGTGGTGATCACAGGATTAGGTAGCTCTCAACACGATATGACTGTCAGACTGAAATTATTATATTTTTAGGCAACATTTATAAGTATAGATATTTTTTTTGTAAAAATTCTGATTTAGATATTTATTATTTGTTAGTTAACAAGTTTTGTTGTTTGATGTTTTTATTTAAACCACAATAAAAACCTATATGATGTGTCCTGTATGACAGTCCTTATCACGTGATCTGAAATAAATGGATTACTTTACAGATGGCAACAAGTTTAATCGTAACTCGTGAGCTCTTTTATGTTTAATTTGGAATAAGAGTAAAAGGACTTTTTTCAAATAACAATTAATGCCATACCTTGAAATAGATTACAATACAAACTTCATTGAACAGAAGCAGGATGAAATCATTCAAATTATAAAGGCAAATCTGCATTATTTGTGGGCATATTGTATAAATAATAACCCTTACAATTTCGCTTCAATTTTTCAGAAATATATTTGAGATTGAAAAGGTACCTAAATTTTAGAAAGGAAAGTTAAATGATCATGTAGATGATCTGCTCTATCAAAGAACAGGTCTATATTTCTATATAATGTATAATTTATTTCCTCAAGAAAGTGAAAACTCTCATTCTGATGTTATTATGTAGGACTATTTAAGTGGTATTATTATTTCCAGTATAGGACTATTTAAGTGGTATTATTATTTCCAGTATAGGACTATTTAAGTGGTATTATTATTTCCAATATAGGACTATTTAAGTGGTATTTTTATTTCCAGTATAGGACTATTTAAGTGGTATTATTATTTCCAGTATAGGACTATTTAAGTGGTATTATTGTTTCCAGTATAGGACTATTTAAGTGGTATTATTTTTCCAGTATAGGACTATTTAAGTGGTATTATTTTTCCAGTATAGGACTATTTAAGTGGTATTATTATTTCCAGTATAGGACTATTTAAGTGGTATTATTATTTCCAGTATAGGACTATTTAAGTGGTATTATTTATTTCCAGTATAGGACTATTTAAGTGGTATTATTGTTTCCAGTATAGGACTATTTAAGTGGTATTATTGTTTCAGTAGGATATTAGTGTTTATTTTTCCAGTATAGGACTATTTAAGTGGTATTATTGTTTCCAGTATAGGACTATTTAAGTGGTATTATTGTTTCCAGTATAGGACTATTTAAGTGGTATTATTGTTTCCAGTATAGGACTATTTAAGTGGTATTATTGTTTCCAGTATAGGACTATTTAAGTGGTATTATTGTTTCCAGTATAGGACTATTTAAGTGGTATTATTGTTTCCAGTGGACTATTTAAGTGGTATTATTATTTCCAGTATAGGACTATTTAAGTGGTATTATTATTTCCAGTATAGGACTATTTAAGTGGTATTATTATTTCCAGTATAGGACTATTTAAGTGGTATTATTGTTTCCAGTATAGGACTATTTAAGTGGTATTATTATTTCCAGTATAGGACTATTTAAGTGGTATTATTGTTTCCAGTATAGGACTATTTAAGTGGTATTATTATTTCCAGTATAGGACTATTTAAGTGGTATTATTATTTCCAGTATAGGACTATTTAAGTGGTATTATTGTTTCCAGTATAGGACTATTTAAGTGGTATTATTATTTCCAGTATAGGACTATTTAAGTGGTATTATTATTTCCAGTATAGGACTATTTAAGTGGTATTATTGTTTCCAGTATAGGACTATTTAAGTGGTATTATTGTTTCCAGTATAGGACTATTTAAGTGGTATTATTACTTGTTTCCAGTATAGGACTATTTAAGTGGTATTATTATTTCCAGTATAGGACTATTTAAGTGGTATTACAGTTTCCAGTATAGGACTATTTAAGTGGTATTATTGTTTCCAGTATAAGACTATTTAAGTGGTATTATTTATTGTTTCCAGTATAGGACTATTTAAGTGGTATTATTGTTTCCAGTATAGGACTATTTAAGTGATATTATTGTTTCCAGTATAAGACTATTTAAGTGATATTATTGTTTCCAGTATAAGGACTATTTAAGTGGTATTATTGTTTCCAGTATAGGACTATTTAAGTGGTATTATTGTTTCCAGTATAGACTATTTAAGTGGTATTATTGTTTCCAGTATAGGACTATTTAAGTGGTATTATTGTTTCCAGTATAGGACTATTTAAGTGGTATTATTATTTCCAGTATAGGACTATTTAAGTGGTATTACAGTTTCCAGTATAGGACTATTTAAGTGGTATTATTGTTTCCAGTATAGGACTATTTAAGTGGTATTATTGTTTCCAGTATAGGACTATTTAAGTGGTATTATTGTTTCCAGTATAAGACTATTTAAGTGGTATTATTGTTTCCAGTATAGGACTATTTAAGTGGTATTATTGTTTCCAGTATAAGACTATTTAAGTGGTATTATTGTTTCCAGTATAGGACTATTTAAGTGGTATTATTGTTTCCAGTATAGGACTATTTAAGTGGTATTATTGTTTCCAGTATAGGACTATTTAAGTGGTATTATTGTTTCCAGTATAGGACTATTTAAGTGGTATTATTGTTTCCAGTATAGGACTATTTAAGTGGTATTATTATTTCCAGTATAGGACTATTTAAGTGGTATTATTATTTCCAGTATAGGACTATTTAAGTGGTATTATTATTTCCAGTATAGGACTATTTAAGTGGTATTATTGTTTCCAGTATAGGACTATTTAAGTGGTATTATTATTTCCAGTATAGGACTATTTAAGTGGTATTATTATTTCCAGTATAGGACTATTTAAGTGGTATTATTATTTCCAGTATAGGACTATTTAAGTGGTATTATTATTTCCAGTATAGGACTATTTAAGTGGTATTATTATTTCCAGTATAGGACTATTTAAGTGGTATTATTATTTCCAGTATAGGACTATTTAAGTGGTATTATTATTTCCAGTATAGGACTATTTAAGTGGTATTATTGTTTCCAGTATAGGACTATTTAAGTGGTATTATTGTTTCCAGTATAGGACTATTTAAGTGGTATTATTATTTCCAGTATAAGACTATTTAAGTGGTATTATTACTTGTTTCCAGTATAGGACTATTTAAGTGGTATTATTATTTCCAGTATAGGACTATTTAAGTGGTATTATTATTTCCAGTATAGGACTATTTAAGTGGTATTATTATTTCCAGTATAGGACTATTTAAGTGGTATTATTATTTCCAGTATAGGACTATTTAAGTGGTATTATTAGTTTCCAGTATAGGACTATTTAAGTGGTATTATTATTTCCAGTATAGGACTATTTAAGTGGTATTATTATTTCCAGTATAGGACTATTTAAGTGGTATTATTATTTCCAGTATAGGACTATTTAAGTGGTATTATTATTTCCAGTATAGGACTATTTAAGTGGTATTATTGTTTCCAGTATAGGACTATTTAAGTGGTATTATTATTTCCAGTATAGGACTATTTAAGTGGTATTATTATTTCCAGTATAGGACTATTTAAGTGGTATTATTATTTCCAGTATAGGACTATTTAAGTGGTATTATTATTTCCAGTATAGGACTATTTAAGTGGTATTATTATTTCCAGTATAGGACTATTTAAGTGGTATTATTATTTCCAGTATAGGACTATTTAAGTGGTATTATTATTTCCAGTATAGGACTATTTAAGTGGTATTATTATTTCCAGTATAGGACTATTTAAGTGGTATTATTTTTTCCAGTATAGGACTATTTAAGTTATTTTCCAGTATAGGACATTTAAGTGGTATTATTATTTCCAGTAAATTCCAGTATAGGACAATTATTGGTATTTTTCCAGTATAGGACTATTTAAGTGGTATTATTATTTCCAGTATAGGACTATTTAAGTGGTATTATTATTTCCAGTTTAGGACAGTATAAGGACTATTTAAGTGGTATTATTATTTCCAGTATAGGACTATTTAAGTGGTATTACAGTTTCCAGTATAGGACTATTTAAGTGGTATTATTATTTCCAGTATAGGACTATTTAAGTGGTATTATTATTTCCAGTATAGGACTATTAAGTGTATTATTATTTCAGTATAGACTATTTAAGTGGTATTATTATTTCCAGTATAGGACTATTTAAGTGGTATTATTATTTCCAGTATAGGACTATTTAAGTGGTATTATTATTTCCAGTATAGGACTATTTAAGTGGTATTATTATTTCCAGTATAGGACTATTTAAGTGGTATTATTATTTCCAGTATAGGACTATTTAAGTGGTATTATTATTTCCAGTATAGGACTATTTAAGTGGTATTATTATTTCCAGTATAGGACTATTTAAGTGGTATTATTATTTCCAGTATAGGACTATTTAAGTGGTATTATTATTTCCAGTATAGGACTATTTAAGTGGTATTATTATTTCCAGTATAGGACTATTTAAGTGGTATTATTGTTTCCAGTATAGGACTATTTAAGTGGTATTATTATTTCCAGTATAGGACTATTTAAGTGGTATTATTATTTCCAGTATAGGACTATTTAAGTGGTATTATTATTTATTATTTCCAGTATAGGACTATTTAAGTGGTATTATTATTTCCAGTATAGGACTATTTAAGTGATTATTGTTTTCCAGTATAGGACTATTTAAGTGGTATTATTATTTCCAGTATAGGACTATTTAAGTGGTATTATTATTTCCAGTATAGGACTATTTAAGTGGTATTATTATTTCCAGTATAGGACTATTTTAAGTGGTATTACAGTTTCCAGTATAGGACTATTTAAGTGGTATTATTGTTTCCAGTATAGGACTATTTAAGTGGTATTATTATTTCCAGTATAGGACTATTTAAGTGGTATTATTGTTTCCAGTATAGGACTATTTAAGTGGTATTATTATTTCCAGTATAGGACTATTTAAGTGGTATTAAGTTTCAGTATAGGACTATTTAAGTGGTATTATTATTTCCAGTATAGGACTATTTAAGTGGTATTATTATTTCCAGTATAGGACTATGTATTATAAGTGGTATTATTTTTCCATTTCCAGTATAGGACTATTTAAGTGGTATTATTATTTCCAGTATAGGACTATTTAAGTGGTATTATTATTTCCAGTATAGGACTATTTAAGTGGTATTATTATTTCCAGTATAGGACTATTTAAGTGGTATTATTATTTCCAGTATAGGACTATTTAAGTGGTATTATTATTTCCAGTATAGGACTATTTAAGTGGTATTATTATTTCCAGTATAGGACTATTTAAGTGGTATAATTATTTCCGTTTACAGTATAATGACTATTTAAGTGGTATTATTATTTCCAGTATAGGACTATTTAAGTGGTATTATTATTTCCAGTATATAGGACTATTTAAGTGGTATTATTGTTTCCAGTATAGGACTATTTAAGTGGTATTATTATTTCCAGTATAGGACTATTTAAGTGGTATTATTATTTCCAGTATAGGACTATTTAAGTGGTATTATTATTTCCAGTATAGGACTATTTAAGTGGTATTATTATTTCCAGTATAGGACTATTTAAGTGGTATTATTTTTCCAGTATATTGGTATTATTATTTCCAGTATAGGACTATTTAAGTGGTATTATTATTTCCAGTATAGGACTATTTAAGTGGTATTATTGTTTCCATATAGGACTATTTAAGTGGTATTATATTTCCAGTATAGGACTATTTAAGTGGTATTATTAGTTTCCAGTATAGGACTATTTAAGTGGTATTATTATTTCCAGTATAGGACTATTTAAGTGGTATTATTATTTCCAGTATAGGACTATTTAAGTGGTATATTATTTCCAGTATAGGACTATTTAAGTGGTATTATTAGTTTCCAGTATAGGACTATTTAAGTGGTATTATTATTTCCAGTATAGGACTATTTAAGTGGTATTATTGTTTCCAGTATAGGACTATTTAAGTGGTATTATTGTTTCCAGTATAGGACTATTTAAGTGGTATTATTGTTTCCAGTATAGGACTATTTAAGTGGTATTATTATTTCCAGATAGACTATTTAAGTGGTATTATTGTTTCCAGTATAGGACTATTTAAGTGGTATTATTATTTTCCAGTATAGGACTATTTAAGTGGTATTATGTTTCCAGTATAGGACTATTTAAGTGGTATTACAGTTGTTTCCAGTATAGGACTATTTAAGTGGTATTATTGTTTCCAGTATAGGACTATTTAAGTGGTATTATTGTTTCCAGTATAGGACTATTTAAGTGGTATTATTGTTTCCAGTATAGGACTATTTAAGTGGTATTATTGTTTCCAGTATAGGACTATTTAAGTGGTATTATTGTTTCCAGTATAGGACTATTTAAGTGGTATTATTATTTCCAGTATAGGACTATTTAAGTGGTATTATTATTTCCAGTATAGGACTATTTAAGTGGTATTATTGTTTCCAGTATAGGACTATTTAAGTGGTATTATTATTTCCAGTATAGGACTATTTAAGTGGTATTATTATTTCCAGTATAGGACTATTTAAGTGGTATTATTGTTTCCAGTATAGGACTATTTAAGTGGTATTATTGTTTCCAGTATAGGACTATTTAAGTGGTTATTAATTGTTTCCAGTATAGGACTATTTAAGTGGTATTATTATTTCCAGTATAGGACTATTTAAGTGGTATTATTATTTCCAGTATAGGACTATTTAAGTGGTATTATTGTTTCCAGTATAGGACTATTTAAGTGGTATTATTATTTCCAGTATAGGACTATTTAAGTGGTATTATTATTTACCAGTATAAGGACTATTTAATTGGTATTATTTTTCCAGGTATAGGACTATTTAAGTTTCCAGTATTACTATTTAAGTGGTATTTATTGTTTCCAGTATAGGAACTATTTAAGTGGTCGTATTATTATTTCCAGTATAGGACTATTTAAGTGGTATTATTATTTCCAGTATAGGACTAATTTAAGTGGTATTATTATTTCCAGTATAGGACATATTTAAGTGGTATTATTTTCCAGTATAGGCATCTATTTAAAGTGATATTATTGTTTCCAGTATAGGACTATTTAAGTGGTATTATTGTTTCCAGTATAGGACTATTTTAATGGTATTATTGAGTTTCCAGTATAGGACTATACAGTTATAAGTTTCCAGGTGACTATTATTATTTGTTTCCAGTATAGGACTATTTAAGTGAGGTATTATTAATATTCCAGTAATAAGGACATATTTAAGTGATATTATTAACTTGTTCCATCCAGTACCAGTATAGGACTATTTAAGTGTTTTATCAGATTATTATTTCCAGTTATAGGACTATTTAAGTGGTATTATAGTTTCCAGTATTTAGATGGACAATTATTAAAGTGGTATTATGGTTTAATAATTACCAGTATAGGACTATTTATAAGTGGTATTATTAAATGTTTCCACAGTATAGGACCTATTTAAAGTGGTATTATTATTTCCAGTATAGTGACTTATTAAGTGGTATTATTGATTTCCCAGTATAGGAACTATTTAAGTGGTATTATTATTTCCAGTATAGGACTATTTAAGTGGTATTATTATTTCCAGTATAGGACTATTTAAGTGGTATTATTAATTCCATTATAGGACTATTTAAGTGGTATATTAGTTCACCAGTATATTATTTAAGTGGATATATTAAATATCCAGTATAGGACTATTTAAGTGGTATTATTATTTCCAGTATAGGACTATTTAAGTGGTATTATTATTTTCCAGAATAGGACTATTTAAGTGGTATTATTATTTCCAGTATATGGACTATTTAAGTGAGTATTATTACATTTCCAGTATAGGACTATTTAAGTGGTAATTATTATTTCCAGTATAAGGACTATTTAAGTGGTATTATTATTTCCAGTATAGGACTATTTTAAGTGGTATTATTATTTCCCAGTATAGGACTATTTAAATATGGTATTATTATTTCCAAGTATAGGACTATTTAAGTGGTATTATTGTTTCCAGTATAGGACTATTTAAGTGGTATTTATTATTTCCAGTATAAGGACTAATTTAAGTAGTTATAGTATTGTTTCCATATAGGACTATTTAAGTGGTATTATTATTTCCAGTATAGGACTATTTAAGTGAGTATTATGGGTTAAAAAATTTTCCAGTATAGGACTATTTAAGTGGTATTGAAAGTTTCCAGTATATAGGACTATTTAAGTGGTATTATTATTTCCAGTATAGGAACTATTAAGTGGTATTATTAAATTTCCATTTAGACTATTTAAGTGGTATTATTATTTCCAGTATAGGACTAATAAAGTGGTATTATTATTTCCAGATATAGGACTATTTAAGTGGTATTATTATTTCCAGTATAGGACTATTTTTAAGTGGGTATTATTATTTCCAGTATAGGACTATTTAGAGTGGTATTATCTATTTCCAGTATAGGACTATTTAAGTGGTATTTAATGTCCAGTATAGGACTATTTAAGTGGTATTACGTTTTCCCAACAAATATAGGACTATTTAAGTTGGTATTCATTGTTTCCAGTATAGGACTATTTAAGTTTGGTATTATTTATTTCCAGTATAGGACTATTTAAAGTGGTATTATTGTTTCCATGTATAGGACTATTTAAGTGGTATTATTGTTTCCATGTATAGGACTATTTAAGTGGTATTACAGTTTCCAGTATAGGACTATTTAAGTGGTATTATTATTTCCAGTATAGGACTATTTAAGTGGTATTACAGTTTCCAGTATAGGACTATTTAAGTGGTATTATTGGTTTATACCAGTATAGGAACTATTTAAGTGGTATTATTGTTTCCAGTATAGGACTATTTAAGTGGTATAATATTTCCAGTATAGGACTATTTAAGTGGTATTATTATTTCCAGTATAGGACCTATTTAAGTGGTATTACAGTTTCAGTATAGGACTATTTAAGTTGGGTATTATTATTTTCCCGTATAGGACTATTGAAGTGGTATTATTATTATCCAGTATAGGACTATTTAAGTGGTATTTATTATTTCCAGTATAGGACTATTTAAGTGGTTTATTATCATTATTTTTTGTTGTTTCCCCAGTATAGGACTATTTAAGTGGTATTATTATTTCAATTCCAGTATAGGACTATTAACAATATAAGTGGTATTATTATTTGATCCAGTATAGGACTATTTAAGTGGTATTATTATTTCCAGTATAGGACTCATTTAAGTGGTATTATTATTTCCAGTATAGAGGACTATTTAAGTGGTATTTATTGTTTCCAGTATAGGACTAATCTTAAGTGGTATTATTGTTTCCAGTATAGGACTATTTAAGTGGTATTAATTGTATTTCCAGTATACGGACTATTTATGTGGTATTATTGGTTTCCAGTATAGGACTATTTAAGTGGTATTATTATTTCCAGTATAGGACTATTTAAGTGGTATTCATTTGTTTCCAGTATAGGACTATTTAAGTGGTATTATTGTTTCCAGTATAAGACTATTTAAGTGGTATTAACAGTTTTCCAGTATAGTGACTCATTTAAGTGGTATTATTATTTCCAGTATAGGGACTATTTAAGTGGTATTATTGTTTCCAGTAATAGGACTATTTAAGTTGGTATAATTGATTTCCAGTATAGGGACTATTTAAGTGGGTATTATTATTCAGTGGTATTAATTATGTTCCAGTATAGGACTATTTAAGTGTATTATTATTTTTCCAGATATAGGAACAATTATTTAAGTGTCTTATTATTTCCAGTAGTAGGATTATTTAAGTGGTAATTATTATTTCCAATATAGACTATTTAAGTGGTATTATAATATACAGTATAGGACTATTTTAAGTGGGTATTATTAGTTTCCAAGTATAGGACTATTTAAGTGAATTATTATTTCCAATATAGACTTTTAAGTGGTATTACTTATTTCCAGTTTTAGACAATTTAAGTGGAATTCATTATTACCAGTAATAGGAACAATTATTAAGTGGTATTATATTATATCCAGTATATGACTATTTAAGTGAGTATTATTATTTCCAGTATAGGACTATTTAAGTTGTATTATTATTTCCAGTATAAGGACTATTAAAGTGTATTATTGTTTCCAGTATAGGACTATTTAAGTGGTATATTATAGGACCTATTTAAGTTGGTATTATTATTTCCAGTATAGGACTATTTAAGTGGTATTATTGGTTTCCAGTATAGGACTATTTAAGTGGTATTATTAAACTTGTTTCCGCGAGTATAGGACTATTTAAGTGGTATTATTATTTTCCAGTATAGGACTATTTAGTGGTTATCCAGTATAGGACTATTTAAGTGGTATTATTATTGTTTCCTGTATAGACTATTTATAAGTGGTATTATTGTTTCCAGTATAGGGGTCTTTTTAATTTAAGTGGTATTAAGTTACTTATTGTTTCCAGTATAGGGACGATTTTTAAGTTGGTACTATTTTTCCAAGTATAGGAACTATTTAAGTGGTTATTATTCTTGTTCTCCAGTAATAGGAATAATTAAAGTGGTATTACAGCTTCCAGTTATAGGACTATTTAAGATGGAAATTATTATTTCCAGTATAGAGGACTCTTTTAAGTGGTAATATTGTTTTTCCAGTATAGGAGACTATTTAAGTGGTATTAAAAGTTTCCATGATATAGGACTATTTAAGTGGTATTATGATTTCCAGTATAAGACTATTCAAGTGGCTATTATTACTTGTTTCCAGTATAGGACTATTTAAGTGGTATTATTACTTGTTTCCCAGTTTAGGACTATTTAAGTGGTATTATTATTTCCACAGTATGAGGACTATTTAAGTGGTATTATTATTTCCAGAATAAGACTATTTAAGTGGTATTATTTACCCAGTATAGGACTATTTAAGTGGTATTAATAATTTCCAGTATAGGACTATTTAAGTGGTATTACAGTTTACCAGTATAAAGACTATTTTAAGTGGTATATATAATTTCCAGTATAGGAACTATTTAAGTGGTATTATTGTTATCCAGTATAGGACTATTTAAGTGGTATTATTATATTACTTGTTCCAGTTATAAGGACCTATTTAAGAGTGGTATTAATTGTTTTCCAGAATAATGACTATTCAAAGTGATATTATTACTTTTGTTTTCCAGTAAAGGACTATTTAAAGTTGTATTATACTTGTTTCCAGTATAGGACTATTTAAGTGGTATTATTATTTCCAATATTAGGACTATTCTAAGTGGTAATTATTGTTTTCCAGTGATAGGACTATTTAAGTGGTTATTATTTGTTTCCAGTATAGGACTATTTAAGTGGTTATTAGTTGTTAAGACTATTCAAGTGATATTATTACTTGTTTTCCAGTTTAGGACTAAGTTAAGTGGTATTACTTATTTCCAGTCATAGGACTAATTAAGTGGTAATTATTATTTCCAGTATAGGACTATTTAAGTGGTATTAATTGTGTTCCAGTAATAAGGAAACTATTTAAGTGGTATTACAGTTTCCAGTATAGGACCTATTAAGTGGTATTATTGTTTCCTTTCCAGTAAAGGACTATTTAAGTGGTATTATTGTTTCCAGTATAGGACTATTTAAGTGGTATTAATTGTTTCCAGTATAGGACTATTTAAGTGGTATTATTGTTTTCCAGTATAAGGACATATATTAAGTGTATTAATTAGTTTTCCAGTATAGGACTATTTAAGTGGTATTATTGTTTCCCAGTATAGGACTATTTAAGTGGTATTGTTTGTTGTCCAGTATAAGGACTATTTTAAGTGGTATACAGTTTCCAGTATATGACTAATTAAGTGGTATTATATTTCCCGTATAGTGACTAATTTAAGTCGGTATTATTAATTCCAGTGTACTATGACAAGTGGTATTATTGTTTCCAGTATATAGGACTATTTAAGTGGTATAATTGTTTCCAGTATAGGACCTATTTAAGTGGTATTATTACTTGTTTCCATTTAGGACTATTTAAGTGTATTATTATATTCCATTATAAGACTATTTAAGTGGTATTCATTGTTTCCAGTAAAGGACTAATTAATGGATTACAGTTTTCCAGTATAGTGACAATTTAGTGAGTATTAATGTTTCCAGTAAAAGACTATTCAAGGTATATTATTACTTGTTTCCAGTAATAGGACTATTTTAAGTGTGTTATTATTAACTTTTCCAGTTTAGGACTATTTTAAGTGGTATTAATTTATTTCCAGTATAGGACTAATTTAAGTGAGTATTGAAGTTTCCAACTAAGACTATATTAAGTGCTATTATTACATGTTTTCCAGTATAGGACATAATTTAAGATGTATTATTGTTTCCATATAGGACTATTTAAGTGGTATTATTGTTTCCAGTATTTTAAGTTAGACCAGAAATCAAATAGGACTATTTAATTATGTAGGACTATTTAATATTAATTTAAGTGGTAAACCTTATTCCAGTACTAGGAATTTTAAGTGGTCCAAAAATTGCCAAAAATTGAATTACTATGGCAAAAAATTAAAAATGTCATTATAAGGCTATTTAACTTACCCCCAAATTATATTATGGAAGAAAAACACATTATGTTAGGACTGAATACTTATTTCAACAAGGAACAGCAAATCACTACCAGTTTTATCATAATGACAACAAAATGGTGGATTTGGAAAACAAAAAATATTATTAAATATCAAAACACTGATCATGACGAAAATTTTATATTCAGACACACTAAAAATAATTTAATCAGAACAGCAAACATTTTTGGATTAGATGGGACATTGGAAAAATTGACTACGATACTAGAAAATGAAGTGTGAGTGTAATAGAATGAGAGAATGTAGAAATGAGACAATGAGAGGGATGTAAAAAAATATACAACCTAACAAGCATTAAGGAAATATTAGACATTATATTGAATGAAATAGGAGTAAGTAAGAGATCGATAGTATTAGTGTAATTGTAATAAAAATGAGAGAGAATGAGATATATTTGTACAACGAAAGGAAATAATAGTGCAATAATATGCTGAAGTTAAGATGATCATATAACAAAATGCTAAAAAAATGAGAGATGAGAAAGTTAGTGAATGATGAATATGTACAAGTTGTTTATATGTAAAATGTTTTTATGCAATAAAATATAAAAAAAAAAAACCCATTATGGATGGACAATCATATATTATATAAATGAGCCTGGTCCGACCCCTAGGGGCTGAGGGATTGGGGCCCCAAACGTGCAAATTTTCTTAATTTTAGTTTTAAAATCCTACTCCTCCTTCATCCTTGGATGATTTCATCCATATTTGGTGTGAAACAACATTATGGGATGGACAATCATATATTTATATAAATGAGCCTGGTCCGACCCCTAGGGGCTGAGGGATAGGGCCTTAAAAGGGCAAATTTTCTTAATTTTAGCTTTAAAATCCTACTCCTCCTTCATCCTTGGATGGATTTCATCCATATTTGGTGTGAAACAACATTATGGATGGACAATCATAAATTATATAAATGAGCCTGGTCCGACCCCTAGGGGCTGAGGGGTAGGGCCTTAAAAGGGCAAATTTTCTTAATTTTAGCTTTAAAATCCTACTCCTCCTTCATCCTTGGATGAATTTCATCCATATTTGGTGTGAAACATCATTGGGGAAGGACAATCATATTTTATATAAATGAGTCTGGTTTGACCCCTAGGGGCTGAGGGGTGGGGCCCCAAAAGGGCAAATTTTCTTAATTTTAGCTGGCCCAATTCCTGTTTTCAGGTTTCGGTCTCCGATCTCAATGATTTTATAGGGGTTTAATTGATGCCGAACAACATACAACATTTTCGTAAAGATTTTTGGTATTCCAAGATGGCCGCTGGCCCACTTCCTGTTTTAAGGTTTCAACCTCCGATCTCAATGAAAATTGGTCTATTCGGGTTTTAATTGATGCCGAACTACATGAAAACATTTTCATAAAGATTTTGGTATTCCAAGATGGCCACTGGCCCACTTCCTGTTTTCAGGTTTCAGTCTCCGATCTCAATGAAAATTGTTCTATAGGGGTTTTAATTGATTCAGAAGGGGGAACTTTAGGTGAGGACAATCATATTTTATAAAGGACCAAGCTAAGACCCATGGGGATAGTACGGCGGAGGTCCAAAATGGGAGCTTTGCTGAAATTTGGCTTTAAAATCTGACGACTCCTCATATTAATCCTTGAATTGGTTACAACCATATTTGGATGAAGGGCTACCAAGTTTGTTCAACAAATTATATTTACCTATTTCAGAAACTTACATATTGAACTAAGGAGTTCCTTGTATTGTTTATATTAATCGTTAACCAATTTGCTTTATACTTTGACTTTGTTGTTTTGTGCCATGAGTCAGATGACCGTTAAGGCCCATGGGCCTCTTGTTATTGATACAGAAATCTCTGGATACATTATTGGTTTTGTATGACTATTTTTATCGATACAGAAATCTCTGGATACATTATTAATTTTGTATGACTATTTTTATCAATACAGAAATCTCTGGATACATTATTAATTTTGTATGACTATTTTTATCGATACAGAAATCTCTGGATACATTATTAATTTTGTATGACTATTTTTATTTCAATTAGAGCTGGTTGTATTGTTTCGGTCATATCAAATGAAATCCTCCATGCAAAGTTACGGAACGAAGACAACAAGGGTCCAGTCGGAATGTTAGAGGGAAGTTTTGATCGACTTGAAGAGTTCGCCATTGATACAGTCAAAGTATGTATCTCCACTACTCAACCATATAGATACCCAGCGTCCATTTATATAAAATTTTCTGCAGAACTGAGAGTTTCTCAATCTTTATAATGATCATATAAAGTTCCTTCTTTTTTACAGTTGCATTGCTTGAGATTTTTGTCATCTTTGAGATGTGTTGTTCTTGTTGTCCATAGGCTTGATAACAGACAATACTGTATAATTGTATATCACTTTAAATTCACAGTTTCCTATAGATCATATTCATAGAGGTTAAATATCAAGGTTCACTCATTGCAATAATTTTTTGAACTATATATTGTTCTAAGAAATATCATTGAGTTTCTAGATATTTCATCGGTGCTCCAAATTCACGGATTTCAGTGAAATACAAAGGTAATGAAAATAAGCCACCTATGTTTACCTATTCTACAGTAACTTATAAATGTCTCTGTGTTATACAGAAGTCATTCATCACAGTCAATCAAGCTGCATCTTCTAATAAACTTTATTGCAGGTGTTATGTGTATGTATTCTCCTGTATAGAACAAATGTGAAATTAGCTTGATATTGATAGAGAAGTGCCCATTAATTATGTATTGATTTGTTAGGTCATCTGACCTATAGTCATCATGTTTCGTCTGTTGTTATCCACTGTGTGCCTTCCGCTGTGGGTTAACTTTTCATATTTTGAACTTCTTCTCCAGTTCTGCAGGTGTAAATTATTTTGCTGAAACTTGTCTGAAATGATCCTGACATGGTCCCGACAGAGTGTTTTTGTTTTCAGGTCGATCCGAAATCCAAGATGGCCACCACAGCCACCATCTTGAAAACAAATTTTGAACTTTTTCTCAAGTTCCACCAGTGCAATTTGGCTGAAACTTGCCTGAAATGATCCTGACAAAGTGTTGTTATTTTTCGGGTCAATCTAAAAGTCCAAGATGGCCACCACAGCCGCCATCTGGAAAACCCATTTTGAACTTCTTTTCAAGTTCTACCGGTGTGATTTGGCTGAAACTTGCCTGAAATGATCCTGACATGCTCCCCACAAAGTGTTGTTATTTTTTGGATCAATCTGAAATCCAAGTCAGATGACCGTTAAGGCCCTTGGGCCTCTTGTTTAGTTAAAAATCCTATTACCGGGTAACAGGCAAGCCTGGGCCATTTAGGACATGTCCGGTTTGTTGGTTGAGGAAAGCCAGGAATCCTGGAGAAAAACAACTGACCAGCAGTCAGTACCTGGCGTCTGCTCCTCATGGAGTTTAAACTAGTGACTCAGAGGTGGAGGGCAGACATCGCGAAATTTGCTGGTCCTATGGACATGTCCAGCAAAATTTGACACAGACCGCCTATTTTAAAACCGGGTCCGGACCGACTGTCCGGCAATTACCGGGTATTGAGTACCAGAAGCCGGTAGAAATGGCATATTATGCAGGTGCCAAACCTGGCAAAAACGTAAACTGCATAAGATAATCATGAAAACAATTGCCTGGATACTAACAGCAGGAAGTTATGTTTACTTCAAAAATTCACATTAATGTTTGGTCCAGCAAAATCTTGTTCCGTCCGGCTTGCTCACAGCCCTTGCCGATCCGAATGTCCAGCCATTTTTTCCAGCTTTCTTGATGTCTGGGGATCTTGTGGTAATATGTTTGGACATCTTAACCACTCCCTCTACATTAATTGTAAAGGTATAAATATGGTGTATATGTACTGTTACTTTATAAATGCACTTTATGATGGTTTTACCATCCATTTCCTTAGTGTCTCACATTTAACGTTGAATCCTGAGGTAATAAATACCATTGATTTGTGTTGTTTTAGGAGATAGAACAAGCAGGCAGCGTTACTTTGGACAGAACTGTTTCTGGGGTCGTATCCAGAATACGAGGTAACATCATTTATAACAAAATAGATATATTAGAGACATTTCAAATTTCTATTCCATTTAGACACACACAAATTTTCACAAATTGCTAACACAGTTAAAGTACATGTACCGTTATATGATACCATATACAACGGTAGATGGATGTTTTTACGGATCAAAAATTTCACAATTTTGACTGAAACAGGAAATCAGATAGTGGTGAATTAATTTTATGAAATTGTCGTTAGAGTACATCAAACTAATCTATTACATATATTTAGGAATGAAATTTACTTTACATAAAGTCACAATACCCACTTTAGAAACAATTGAAAATATTGAAATTTCCAGAGCTTTTTCTTACTGCTTTGGGAAGGGGACATGTGGCTTTGAATTTGGGAAAATGTGCGACAAAAGTTAGATTTGTGAAAAATTATGAGATATGAAATAAAGCATAACAAACAAGATTTTTTAATTCCAGTGCAATATACCCGGTATGTACATTTCTGAAGCCAATTCACAAATATTTAAAGTTTAACCAACTAAGTTCATGCACTATTTTTGTATAGTTTTCAAGAAACTTTGATTTGGGGAAAGGTAAGGCTTGAATTGGGGAAAAAAATCAGAGGCTTTGCCATAGGGAATGGGGCCAAAAATCAGCCCCAAATCATGCTGGAAAAAAACCCTGATTTCTCTAGGAATAAATTTGTATGCTCTAGTAAATGTGCCGCAAATAAAAAAAATCCCTAAAAGTAAATTCAAAAAGTTCCTGAAGCTATATTGGAATGATTTAATTTTTAGTATATGAAAATTCACTGTTATAACTATGGATATTCAATGCTGAATGATTTCAATTTTTTTAAACAGATGCTACTAATACAACGATTGATGACGTGAAAAAGACAATTAATGCAGAGAAATTATTGACAGATGCTGAGAATCTTGGAACAGGTACTTAATACAATCACAGAAATGTGCATTAATTGTATGTTTTATGATTAGGAGTTTGGTATAGTTTAGTCTGTACACAAAGGTTTATCATTAATTCAGTCATGTCCGTATTTGTCACATACTTCAATTTGATTTTTTTCTAATGACCAATCTTCAACACAGACCTCTTGTACACAGTCATTTATAACAGATCTTCAGTTTAGCCTATTAACATTATGGCTGGGGGAGGGGAGAACTATGTTCAGGTTACCTTAGCAGTTTTTATTAAGATATGAAGTGTGAAGTTATTCAATATTGTTTTTTTTAAATGGTTTAAACCTCAACATAATCAAGTTTAACCATACTTGTGGCTTTGCTATTATCATACTTACTTCGTGAAATTTGTATACAGATGCGTCGGCTGTTTTGAGAGATTTACAAAATGTCACGACTACATTGGAGGCTATAAAGGACCTCAACACAAAGATAAATGAAACACTGACTGGTGTTAAAACTGCTGTCACTACTACCTGTACTGACTATGGCCTCTCTTCTGGTGCCTGTCCAGCTATTAATGTGGATGTTGGAACAGATTTTACAGGGGTAAGTAGAATAAGTATTACAGTAAAACAGGATATAACGAACCTCAGGCCGGGTAAGTAGAATAAGTATTACAGTAAAACAGGATATAACAAACCTCAGGGGTAAGTAGAATAAGTATTACAGTAAAACAGGATATAACGAACCTCAGGGGTAAGTAGAATAAGTATTACAGTAAAACAGGATATAACAAACCTCAGGGGTAAGTAGAATAAGTATTACAGTAAAACAGGATATAACAAACCTCAGGGGTAAGTAGAATAAGTATTACAGTAAAACAGGATATAACGAAACCTCAGGGGTAAGTAGAATAAGTATTACAGTAAAACAGGATATAACAAACCTCAGGGGTAAGTAGAATAAGTATTACAGTAAAACAGGATATAACAAACCTCAGGGGTAAGTAGAATAAGTATTACAGTAAAACAGGATATAACAAACCTCAGGGGTAAGTAGAATAAGTATTACAGTAAAACAGGATATAACAAACCTCAGAGGTAAGTATAATAAGTATTACAGTAAAACAGGATATAACAAACCTCAGGGGTAAGTAGAATAAGTATTACAGTAAAACAGGATATAACTAACCTCAGGGGTAAATAGAGTAAGTATTACAGTAAAACAGGATATAACAAACCTCAGGGGTAAGTATAATAAGTATTACAGTAAAACAGGATATAACAAACCTCAGGGGTAAGTAGAATAAGTATTACAATAAAACAGGACATAACGAACCTCAGGGGTAAGTAGAATAAGTATTACAGTAAAACAGGATATAACAAACCTCAGGGGTAAGTAGAATAAGTATTACAGTAAAACAGGATATAACGAACCTCAGGGGTAAGTAGAATAAGTATTACAGTAAAACACAGGATATAACAAACCTCAGGGGTAAGTAGAATAAGTATTACAGTAAAACAGGATATAACAAACCTCAGGGGTAAGTAGAATAAGTATTACAGTAAAACAGGATATAACAAACCTCAGGGGTAAGTAGAATAAGTATTACAGTAAAACAGGATATAACAAACCTCAGGGGTAAGTAGAATAAGTATTACAGTAAAACAGAAAACAACTCAGAAGTATAACAAACACGATATAACAACTCAGGGGTAAGTAGAATAAGTATTACAGTAAAACAGCCTGATATAACAAACCTCAGGGGTAAGTAGAATAAGTATTACAGTAAAACAGGATATAACAAACCTCAGGGGTAAGTAGAATAAGTATTACAGTAAAACAGGATATAACAAACCTCAGGGGTAAGTAGAATAAGTATTACAGTAAAACAGCCTGATATAACAAACCTCAGGGGTAAGTAGAATAAGTATTACAGTAAAACAGGATATAACAAACCTCAGGGGTAAGTAGAATAAGTATTACAGTAAAACAGGATATAACAAACCTCAGGGGTAAGTAGAATAAGTATTACAGTAAAACAGCCTGATATAACAAACCTCAGGGGTAAGTAGAATAAGTATTACAGTAAAACAGGATATAACAAACCTCAGGGGTAAGTAGAATAAGTATTACAGTAAAACAGGATATAACAAACCTCAGGGATAAGTAGAATAAGTATTACAGTAAAACAGGATATAACAAACCTCAGGGGTAAGTAGAATAAGTATTACAGTAAAACAGGATATAACAAACCTCAGGGGTAAGTAGAATAAGTATTACAGTAAAACAGCCTGATATAACAAACCTCAGGGGTAAGTAGAATAAGTATTACAGTAAAACAGGATATAACAAACCTCAGGGGTAAGTAGAATAAGTATTACAGTCAAACAGGATATAACGAACCTGAGGCCGGGTAAGTAGAATAAGTATTACAGTAAAACAAATATATAACAAACCTCAGGGGTAAGTAGAATAACTATTACAATAAAACAGGATATAACAAACCTCAGGGGTAAGTAGAATAAGTATTACAATAAAACAGGACATAACAAACCTCAGGGGTAAGTAGAATAAGTATTACAGTAAAACAGGATATAACAAACCTCAGGGGTAAGTAGAATAAGTATTACAGTAAAACAGGATATAACAAACCTCAGGGGTAAGTAGAATAAGTATTACAGTAAAACAGGATATAACAAACCTCAGGGGTAAGTATAATAAGTATTACAGTAAAACAGGATATAACAAACCTCAGGGGTAAGTAGAATAAGTATTACAGTAAAACAGGATATAACAAACCTCAGAGGTAAGTATAATAAGTATTACAGTAAAACAGGATATAACAAACCTCAGGGGTAAGTAGAATAAGTATTACAATAAAACAGGATATAACAAACCTCAGGGGTAAGTAGAATAAGTATTACAGTAAAACAGGATATAACAAACCTCAGGGGTAAGTAGAATAAGTATTACAGTAAAACAGGATATAACAAACCTCAGGGGTAAGTAGAATAAGTATTACAGTAAAACAGGATATAACAAACCTCAGGGGTAAGTAGAATAAGTATTACAGTAAAACAGGATATAACAAACCTCAGAGGTAAGTAGAATAAGTATTACAGTAAAACAGGATATAACAAACCTCAGGGGTAAGTAGAATAAGTATTACAGTAAAACAGCCTGATATAACAAACCTCAGGGGTAAGTAGAATAAGTATTACAGTAAAACAGCCTGATATAACAAACCTCAGGGGTAAGTATAATAAGTATTACAGTAAAACAGCCTGATATAACAAACCTCAGGGGTAAGTAGAATAAGTATTACAGTAAAACAGGATATAACAAACCTCAGGGGTAAGTAGAATAAGTATTACAGTAAAACAGGATATAACAAACCTCAGGGGTAAGTAGAATAAGTATTACAGTAAAACAGCCTGATATAACAAACCTCAGGTGTAAGTAGAATAAGTATTACAGTAAAACAGGATATAACAAACCTCAGGGATAAGTAGAATAAGTATTACAGTAAAACAGGATATAACAAACCTCAGGTGTAAGTAGAATAAGTATTACAGTAAAACAGGATATAACAAACCTCAGAGGTAAGTAGAATAAGTATTACAGTAAAACAGGATATAACAAACCTCAGGGGTAAGTAGAATAAGTATTACAGTAAAACAGGATATAATAAACCTCAGGGGTAAGTAGAATAAGTATTACAGTAAAACAGGATATAACGAACCTCAGGGGTAAGTATAATAAGTATTACAGTAAAACAGGATATAACAAACCTCAGGGGTAAGTAGAATAAGTATTACAGTAAAACAGGATATAACAAACCTCAGGGGTAAGTAGAATAAGTATTACAGTAAAACAGGATATAACAAACCTCAGGGGTAAGTAGAATAAGTATTACAGTAAAACAGGATATAACAAACCTCAGGGGTAAGTAGAATAAGTATTACAGTAAAACAGGATATAACAAACCTCAGGGGTAAGTAGAATAAGTATTACAGTAAAACAGGATATAACAAACCTCAGAGGTAAGTAGAATAAGTATTACAGTAAAACAGGATATAACAAACCTCAGGGGTAAGTAGAATAAGTATTACAGTAAAACAGGATATAACAAACCTCAGGGGTAAGTAGAATAAGTATTACAGTAAAACAGGATATAACGAACCTGAGGCCGGGTAAGTAGAATAAGTATTACAGTAAAACAGGATATAACAAACCTCAGGGGTAAGTAGAATAAGTATTACAGTAAAACAGCCTGATATAACAAACCTCAGGGGTAAGTAGAATAAGTATTACAGTAAAACAGGATATAACAAACCTCAGGGGTAAGTAGAATAAGTATTACAGTAAAACAGGATATAACAAACCTCAGGGGTAAGTAGAATAAGTATTACAGTAAAACAGCCTGATATAACAAACCTCAGGTGTAAGTAGAATAAGTATTACAGTAAAACAGGATATAACAAACCTCAGGGGTAAGTAGAATAAGTATTACAGTAAAACAGCCTGATATAACAAACCTCAGGTGTAAGTAGAATAAGTATTACAGTAAAACAGGATATAACAAACCTCAGGGGTAAGTAGAATAAGTATTACAGTAAAACAGGATATAACGAACCTCAGGGGTAAGTAGAATAAGTATTACAATAAAACAGGATATAACAAACCTCAGGGGTAAGTAGAATAAGTATTACAGTAAAACAGGATATAACAAACCTCAGGGGTAAGTAAAATAAGTATTACAGTAAAACAGGATATAACGAACCTCAGGGGTAAGTAGAATAAGTATTACAGTAAAACAGCCTGATATAACAAACCTCAGGGGTAAGTAGAATAAGTATTACAGTAAAACAGCCTGATATAACAAACCTCAGGGGTAAGTAGAATAAGTATTACAGTAAAACAGGACATAACAAACCTCAGGGGTAAGTAGAATAAGTATTACAGTAAAACAGGATATAACAAACCTCAGGGGTAAGTAGAATAAGTATTACAGTAAAACAGGATATAACAAACCTCAGGGGTAAGTAGAATAAGTATTACAGTAAAACAGGTTATAACAAACCTCAGGGGTAAGTAGAATAAGTATTACAATAAAACAGGATATAACAAACCTCAGGGTAAGTAGAATAAGTATTACAGTAAAACAGGATATAACAAACCTCAGGGGTAAGTAGAATAAGTATTACAGTAAAACAGGATATAACAAACCTCAGGGGTAAGTAGAATAAGTATTACAGTAAAACAGCCTGATATAACAAACCTCAGGGGTAAGTAGAATAAGTATTACAGTAAAACAGGATATAACAAACCTCAGGGGTAAGTAGAATAAGTATTACAGTAAAACAGGATATAACAAACCTCAGGGGCAAGTAGAATAAGTATTACAGTAAAACAGGATATAACAAACCTCAGGGGTAAGTAGAATAAGTATTACAGTAAAACAGGATATAACAAACCTCAGGGGTAAGTAGAATAAGTATTACAGTAAAACAGGATATAACAAACCTCAGGGGTAAGTAGAATAAGTATTACAGTAAAACAGGATATAACGAACCTCAGGGGTAAATAGAATAAGTATTACAGTAAAACAGCCTGATATAACAAACCTCAGAGGTAAGTAGAATAAGTATTACAGTAAAACAGGATATAACAAACCTCAGGGGTAAGTAGAATAAGTATTACAGTAAAACAGGATATAACAAACCTCAGGGGTAAGTAGAATAAGTATTACAGTAAAACAGGATATAACAAACCTCAGGGGTAAGTAGAATAAGTATTACAGTAAAACAGGATATAATAAACCTCAGAGGTAAGTAGAATAAGTATTACAGTAAAACAGGATATAACAAACCTCAGAGGTAAGTATAATAAGTATTACAGTAAAACAGGATATAACAAACCTCAGGGATAAGTAGAATAAGTATTACAGTAAAACAGGATATAACAAACCTCAGAGGTAAGTAGAATAAGTATTACAGTAAAACAGGATATAACAAACCTCAGGTGTAAGTAGAATAAGTATTACAGTAAAACAGGATATAACAAACCTCAGGGGTAAGTAGAATAAGTATTACAGTAAAACAGGATATAGCAAACCTCAGAGGTAAGTAGAATAAGTATTACAGTAAAACAGGATATAACAAACCTCAGGGGTAAATAGAATAAGTATTACAGTAAAACAGGACATAACGAACCTCAGAGGTAAATAGAATAAGTATTACAGTAAAACAGCCTGATATAACGAACCTCAGGGGTAAGTAGAATAAGTATTACAGTAAAACAGGATATAACAAACCTCAGGGGTAAGTAGAATAAGTATTACAGTAAAACAGGATATAAACGAACCTCAGGGGTAAGTAGAATAAGTATTACAGTAAAACAGGATATAACGAACCTCAGGGGTAAGTAGAATAAGTATTACAATAAAACAGGATATAACAAACCTCAGGGGTAAGTAGAATAAGTATTACAGTAAAACAGGATATAACAAACCTCAGGGGTAAGTAGAATAAGTATTACAGTAAAACAGGATATAACAAACCTCAGGGGTAAGTAGAATAAGTATTACAGTAAAACAGGACATAACAAACCTCAGGGGTAAGTAGAATAAGTATTACAGTAAAACAGGATATAACAAACCTCAGGGGTAAGTAGAATAAGTATTACAGTAAAACAGGATATAACAAACCTCAGGGGTAAGTATAATAAGTATTACAGTAAAACAGGATATAACAAACCTCAGGGATAAGTAGAATAAGTATTACAGTAAAACAGGATATAACAAACCTCAGGGGTAAGTATAATAAGTATTACAGTAAAACAGGATATAACAAACCTCAGGGGTAAGTAGAATAAGTATTACAGTAAAACAGGATATAACAAACCTCAGAGGTAAGTAGAATAAGTATTACAGTAAAACAGCCTGATATAACAAACCTCAGGGGTAAGTAGAATAAGTATTACAATAAAACAGGATATAACAAACCTCAGGGGTAAGTAGAATAAGTATTACAGTAAAACAGGATATAACAAAACCTCAGGGGTAAGTAGAATAAGTATTACAGTAAAACAGGATATAACAAACCTCAGGGGTAAGTAGAATAAGTAAGTATTACAGTAAAACAGGATATAACAAACCTCAGGGGTAAGTAGAATAAGTATTACAGTAAAACAGGATATAACAAACCTCAGGGGTAAGTAGAATAAGTATTACATAAAAACAGGATATAACAAACCTCAGGGGTAAGTAGAATAAGTATTACAGTAAAACAGGATATAACAAACCTCAGGGGTAAGTAGAATAAGTATTACAATAAAACAGGATATAACAAACCTCAGGGGTAAGTAGAATAAGTATTACAATAAAACAGGATATAACAAACCTCAGGGGTAAGTAGAATAAGTATTACAATAAAACAGGATATAACAAACCTCAGGGGTAAGTAGAATAAGTATTACAATAAAACAGGATATAACAAACCTCAGGGGTAAGTAGAATAAGTATTACAGTAAAACAGGATATAACAAACCTCAGGGGTAAGTAGAATAAGTATTACATAAAACAGGATATAACAAACCTCAGGGGTAAGTAGAATAAGTATTACAGTAAAACAGGATATAACAAACCTCAGGGGTAAGTAGAATAAGTATTACAGTAAAACAGGATATAACAAACCTCAGGGGTAAGTAGAATAAGTATTACAATAAAACAGGATATAACAAACCTCAGGGGTAAGTAGAATAAGTATTACAGTAAAACAGGATATAACAAACCTCAGGGGTAAGTAGAATAAGTATTACAGTAAAACAGGATATAACAAACCTCAGGGGTAAGTAGAATAAGTATTACAGTAAAACAGGATATAACAAACCTCAGGGGTAAGTAGAATAAGTATTACAGTAAAACAGGATATAAACAAACCTCAGGGGTAAGTAGAATAAGTATTACAGTAAAACAGGATATAACAAACCTCAGGGGTAAGTAGAATAAGTATTACAATAAAACAGGATATAACAAACCTCAGGGGTAAGTAGAATAAGTATTACAGTAAAACAGGATATAACAAACCTCAGGGGTAAGTAGAATAAGTATTACAGTAAAACAGGATATAACAAACCTCAGGGGTAAGTAGAATAAGTATTACAGTAAAACAGGATATAACAAACCTCAGGGATAAGTAGAATAAGTATTACAGTAAAACAGGATATAACGAACCTCAGGGGTAAGTATAATAAGTATTACAGTAAAACAGGATATAACAAACCTCAGGGGTAAGTAGAATAAGTATTACAGTAAAACAGGATATAACAAACCTCAGGGTAAGTAGAATAAGTATTACAATAAAACAGGACATAACGAACCTCAGGGGTAAGTAGAATAAGTATTACAGTAAAACAGGATATAACAAACCTCAGGGGTAAGTAGAATAAGTATTACAGTAAAACAGGATATAATAAACCTCAGAGGTAAGTAGAATAAGTATTACAGTAAAACAGGATATAACAAACCTCAGAGGTAAATAGAATAAGTATTACAGTAAAACAGGATATAACAAACCTCAGAGGTAAGTAGAATAAGTATTACAGTAAAACAGGATATAACAAACCTCAGGGGTAAATAGAATAAGTATTACAGTAAAACAGGATATAACAAACCTCAGAGGTAAGTAGAATAAGTATTACAGTAAAACAGGATATAACAAACCTCAGGGGTAAGTAGAATAAGTATTACAGTAAAACAGGATATAACAAACCTCAGGGGTAAGTAGAATAAGTATTACAGTAAAACAGGATATAACAAACCTCAGGGGTAAGTAGAATAAGTATTACAGTAAAACAGGATATAACGAACCTCAGGGGTAAGTAGAATAAGTATTACAGTAAAACAGCCTGATATAACAAACCTCAGGGGACCAACTAATTCACAATGTTATAAGCATAGTTCATCATACACATATTAATTACTACATTATAACCATGAATTCACTGCAAGCGTGTTTGCTATAAAGTAACATGTTGTGTTATATTTTTACAGAGGACTGGTTTAAGATACATTCTAATTTAGCAATACAGGCCATTTGGGCATCTTATTTTTCTCAAAATGATAAAAACATCCTTTTATGCTTTCCTTTATTTTTTTTTTACAGATTGCCGGTTTATCAAACGAAATATCGAAGATGAGCGGAGCACAAGGAATAATTAATCAAACTCAAACTGTAAGAAACTTAAGCCATTTTACTCTGATACCTGGTCTTCTCATGCTCCAATGTTTAAGATGTTTGAAAGTATCACACTGCTGTATAATTGTGATAAGAATAAAAATAATGATAAAGAAAATCTAGAAATGAACAATCATTGCCTGTATCTTATAGGGAATGTTTTGCTGCAAGAGAATTTTTAATTTCTGATATTTATTTTTCAGGCTAGAGAGGAGTTTAATAAGTTACAAGCCAATCTGGAAAGAGAAATAAACAACCAAATTAATAGTAAGTTATAGAATATGATGGTAGTAAATTAAAGAATATGACAGAAGAACATTTTAGAATATGACAGCAGTATCTATAGAATATGACAGTAGTTATTTATAGAATATGACAGTAGTAAGTTGTAGAATATGACAGTAGTAAGTTATAAAATATGACAGTAGTCAGTTATAGAATATGACAGTAGTAAATTATAGAATATGACAGTAGTAAGTTATAGAATATGACATTAGTAAGTTGTAGAATATGACAGTAGCCAGTTATAGAATATGACAGTAATATCTATAGAATATGACAGTAGTAAGTTATAGAATATGACAGTAGTCAGTTATAGAATATGACAGTAGTCAGTTATAGAATATGACAGTAGTCAGTTATAGAATATGACAGAAGTAAGTTATAGAATATGACAGTAGTAAGTTATAGAATATGACAGTAGTAAGTTATAGAATATGACAGTAGTCAGTTATAGAATATGACAGAAGTATAGAATTACAGTAGTAATATAGAATATGACAGTAGTCAGTTATAGAATATGACAGTAGTATTATAGAATATGACAGTAGTAAGTTATAGAATATGACAGTAGTCAGTTATAGAATATGACAGTAGTCAGTTATAGAATATGACAGTAGTCAGTTATAGAATATGACAGTAGTAAGTTATAGAATATGACAGTAGTAAGTTATAGAATATGACAGAAGTAAGTTATAGAATATGACAGTAGTAAGTTATAGAATATGACAGTAGTCAGTTATAGAATATGACAGTAGTAAGTTATAGAATATGACAGTAGTAAGTTATAGAATATGACAGTAGTAAGTTATAGAATATGACAGTAGTAAGTTATAGAATATGACAGTAGTAAGTTATAGAATATGACAGTAGTAAGTTATAGAATATGACAGTAGTAAGTTATAGAATATGACAGTAGTCAGTTATAGAATATGACAGAAGTAAGTTATAGAATATGACAGTAGTATCTATAGAATATGACAGTAGTAAGTTATAGAATATGACAGTAGTAAGTTATAGAATATGACAGTAGTCAGTTATAGAATATGACAGAAGTCAGTTATAGAATATGACAGTAGTCAGTTATAGAATATGACAAAGTAAGTCATAAAATATGACAGTAGTATCTATAGAATATGACAGTAGTCAGTTATAGAATATGACAGTTGTAAGTTATAGAATATGACAGTAGTCAGTTATTAGAATATGGCAGTAGTCAGTTATAGAATATGACAGAAGTAAGTTATAGAATATGACAGTAGTCAGTTATAGAATATGACAGTAGTAATATGACAGTAGTAAGTTGTTGAATATGACAAAGTACTTCATTGAAAAACATGTACTTTTAAAAGTAAATCCAAGTTTTATATCAAGGTTATATACCATCCAAAACTTTATTGGAACCATCAAACTAGGCTTGCTGGTGTCATCACCAAGTTGTTCCCTACACAAATCAATTGTACAAACTTGCCCTAAGGGAGATAACTTCTATAGCCTAGGTGTAAAACTGTCTGGTATAAATCTAGGGTAGAAAATATTTGGTATACTATGGTTAAAATATGGAATTTGTGAAGAATTTTATGGTTTTCAAGTAATTTAATTTTCAGTTATAAACAAATGAAAGTATTTATGACTTCCTTTTCAAAAACTGTTTAAAGTTATATTCTGTATAATATTCCAGGTGCAATTAACCAGACAAACTCTATAACCAATGAGGTATCGGGACAGCTCAACACTGTCAACGAAACTGTGCAGCCGTTTGTAAGTATATACTGATCAGATGGGGGCAGACTAGTGGCTGAGGGATTAACATTGAGGGATGTCTTTAGTCCTCAGCAGCTGAGTGGCAGGGCCAATAGAAGCCCATATATGGCATTAACCAAGTAAAGATTGTAGGTTGATGAATTTTCCTCCAGGAACTACTACTATCTATTACCTCTGGAACCCAGCACATCCTTAATAATCCTGGCTGTTAAATACAGTAAAACTCAAACAAACGTTATATGTTCACTGTTTCGCTATGGTAATTCAGTGGCAATCTACCTGACACCCAGGGTATATAATGATAATCAACCCTAAATACAATACTTGACGAAGTATTTAATGTAATATACTGTATATATATAATATGAAATATAATATTATACAAATATAGCATTTTGATGAGGTCGATACATGGTTAATACATGGTTATATCGACCAAAGAAAAAATATTGACCAAGGACGAAGTCCGAGGTCGATATTTTTTCTGTGGTTGATATACCCATGTATTGACCGAAATCAAAATGCTATAATTGTTTTATTATTTTTCTGGATTTTTAACATTTTGAAATGAGTGTGACACTAAATAAGCACGCATTGTAAATTCTGCTTCGTGAAGACAGTTACAATCTCATAATTTTGTAACAAGTTTAGTTTTGAAAAAACATGAAGACAGTATCAATCGATGCACTTCACGCTTTTATTCTGCTTAGTACTCCATTCCGTAAAATAAAAATCGTATACATACAGTAGGATTAGTCTAGGCCTAAAGTTGTTACTATTCTAGGTGGAATTTTAAAAATAAATATCAAACGTATTCACTATTCAATGGCTCCAGATGCTTAATGAATGTTATTCGATTATTTACTACCGTGTTTATGTTGAAAATTTAAAAGTTATCAGCTGGAAGTCATCATCATCTTTGATAGAAACCGAAACATTCAACGTCGTCTGTCACATTTTGTGGTTACGCTTCAAACTCAGGTCATCAGAGCGTTTGTTTCAAAGCGCCAGGAACACGAAGCGTTTTGGTAATGTAGATGATAACGTTATCTAAAAATAACCGTGCAATATACTTTTTCTATAAACTACTTCCGGAAAAATCGTGCAATATAGTTTTTATCGGTGATCACGTGGCAAGTTTTTGACCAATGAGAAGTGACAAAAAATCCAGAAAAATAATAAAATATAATATATATAGCTTTACTGTTGTTGTGATTGCAGGTAGACTCCATCAACAGTAACGTAGCACCACAGCTTATAGACCTTGACTCCTACCTCAAGGAATACGGAGACTACTGGTAAGACTTCTCTTAAACCATGCACAGATTCAAATGATGTTATGGGTTACATGATGTTATGGTCACATCCAGCTACTTGTCACATGACAAACTGTTACAGTATAATGTGGTTTTATATCTGGTGACAAACTGTTACAGTATAATGTAGTTTTATATCTGGTGACAAACTGTTACAGTATAAAGTGGTTTTATATCTGGTGACAAACTGTTACAGAATAAAGTGGTTTTATATCTGGTGACAAACTGTTACAAAATAAAGTGGTTATATATCTGGTGACAAACTGTTACAGTATAAAGTGGTTTAATATCTGGTGACAAACTGTTACAATATAATGTGGTTTTATATCTGGTGACAAACTGTTACAATATAATGTGGTTTTATATCTGGTGACAAACTGTTACAATATAAAGTGGTTTTATATCTGGTGACAAACTGTTACAGTGTAATGTGGTTTTATATCTGGTGACAAACTGTTACAATATAATGTGGTTTTATATCTGGTGACAAACTGTTACAGTATAATGTGGTTTTCTATCTGGTGACAAACTGTTACAGTATAATATGGTTTTCTATCTGGTGACAAACTGTTACAATATAATGTGGTTTTATATCTGGTGACAAACTGTTACAGTATAAAGTGGTTTTATATCTGGTGACAAACTATTACAGTATAATGTGGTTTTCTATCTGGTGACAAACTATTACAGTATAATGTGGTTTTATATCTGGTGACAAACTGTTACAATATAATGTGGTTTTATATCAGGTAACAAACTTTTTTGTTATTGTACATTTACAGGTGGTATGCTGGTATAGCTATTCCATGTGTTGTGATCTTACTCGTTATATTCTACTTTATGGGAATCATGTTTGGTACATTTGGAGATCGGCCCGGCGATGGAGCTCAGTGCTGTAATAAGGGGGCTGGCAGTAATCTCCTTGTATGGTAAGTCAAGCTATAATGTTGTATGGTAAGTCAAGCTGTAACATGTAAGTCAAGCTGTAACATTGTATGGTAAGTCAAGCTGTAACATTGTATGGTAAGTCAAGCTGTAATGTTGTATGGTAAGTCAAGCTGTAACATGTATGGTAGTCAAGCTGTAACATTGTATGGTAAGTCAAGCTGTAACATTGTATGGTAAGTCAAGCTGTAACATTGTATGGTAAGTCAAGCTGTAACATGTATGGTAAGTCAAGCTGTAACATTGTATGGTAAGTCAAGCTGTAACATTGTATGGTAAGTCAAGCTGTAATGTTGTATGGTAAGTCATGCTGTAATGTTGTATGATAAGTCAAGCTGTAACATGGTATGGTAAGTCAAGCTGTAACATTATATGGTAAGTCAAGCTGTAACATTGTATGATAAGTCAAGCTGTAACATTGTATGGTAAGTCAAGCTGTAACATTGTATGTATGTAAGTCAAGCTTAACATTGTATAAGTCAAGCTGTAACATTGTATGGTAAGTCAAGCTGTAACATTGTATGGTAAGTCAAGCTGTAACATTGTAAAGTCAAGCTGTAACATTGTATGGTAAGTCATGCTGTAATGTTGTATGATAAGTCAAGCTGTAACATGTAAGTCAAGCTGTAACATTATATGGTAAGTCAAGCTGTAACATTGTATGGTAAGTCAAGCTGTAACATTGTATGATAAGTCAAGCTATAACATTGTATGGTAAGTCAAGCTGTATCATGGTATGATAAGTCAAGCTGTAAAGTTGTAGGGTAAGTCAAGCTGTAACATTGTATGGTAAGTCTAGTCGTAACATTGTATGGTAAGTCAAGCTGTTAAGTTGTATGGTAAGTCAAGCTGTAACATTGTATGGTAAGTCAAGCTGTAACGTTGTATGGTAAGTCAAGCTGTAACGTTGTATGGTAAGTCAAGCTGTAACGTTGTATGGTAAGTCAAGCTGTAACGTTGTATGGTAAGTCAAGCTGTAACATTGTATGGTAAGTCAAGCTGTAATGTTGTATGGTAAGTCAAGCTGTAACATTGTATGGTAAGTCAAGCTGTAACATTGTATGGTAAGTCAAGCTGTAACATTGTATGGTAAGTCAAGCTGTAACGTTGTATGGTAAGTCAAGCTGTAACGTTGTATGGTAAGTCAAGCTGTAATGTTGTATGGTAAGTCAAGCTGTAACATTGTATGGTAAGTCAAGCTGTATCATGTATGATAAGTCAAACTGTAACGTTGTATGGTAAGTCAAGCTGTAACATTGTATGGTAAGTCAAGCTGTAACATGTAAGTCAAGCTGTAACATTGTATGATAAGTCAAGCTGTAACATTGTATGGTAAGTCAAGCTGTAACATGTAAGTCAAGCTGTAACGTTGTATGGTAAGTCAAGCTGTAATGTTGTATGGTAAGTCAAGCTGTAACGTTGTATGGTAAGTCAAGCTGTAACGTTGTATGGTAAGTCAAGCTGTAACGTTGTATGATAAGTCAAGCTGTAACGTTGTATGGTAAGTCAAGCTGTAATGTTGTATGGTAAGTCAAGCTGTAATGTTGTATGGTAAGTCAAGCTGTAACGTTGTATGGTAAGTCAAGCTGTATCATGGTATGATAAATCAAGCTGTAACGTTGTATGGTAAGTCAAGCTGTAACATTGTATGGTAAGTCAAGCAGTAACATGTAAGTCAAGCTGTAACATTGTATGGTAAGTCAAGTTGTAACATTGTATGATAAGTCAAGCTGTAACATTGTATGGTAAGTCAAGCTGTAACATGTAAGTCAAGCTGTAACATTGTATGGTAAGTCTAGTTGTAACATTGTATGATAAGTCAAGCTGTAACATTGTATGGTAAGTCAAGCTGTAACATGTAAGTCAAGCTGTAACGTTGTATGGTTAGTCAAGCTGTAACATTGTATGGTAAGTCAAGCTGTAACATTGTATGGTAAGTCAAGCTGTCACATTGTATGGTAAGTCAAGCTGTAACATTGTATGGTAAGTCAAGCTGTAACATTGTATGGTAAGTCAAGCTGTAACATGTAAGTCAAGCTGTAACATTGTATGGTAAGTCAAGCTGTAATGTTGTATGGTAAGTCAAGCTGTATCATGGTATGATAAGTCAAGTTGTAACATTGTATGGTAAGTCAAGCTGTATCATGTAAGTCAAGCTGTAACATTGTATGGTAAGTCAAGCTGTAACATTGTATGGTAAGTCAAGCTGTAACATTGTATGGTAAGTCAAGCTGTAATGTTGTATGGTAAGTCAAGCTGTATCATGGTATGATAAGTCAAGCTGTAACATTGTATGGTAAGTCAAGCTGTAACATGTAAGTCAAGCTGTAACATTGTATGGTAAGTCAAGCTGTAACATTGTATGGTAAGTCAAGCTGTAACATTGTATGGTAAGTCAAGCTGTAACATTGTAGTATGGTAAGTCAAGCTGTCACATTGTATGGTAAGTCAAGCTGTATCATGGTATGATAAGTCAAGCTGTAACATGTAAGTCAAGCTATATCATTGTATGATAAGTCAAGCTGTAACATTGTATGGTAAGTCAAGCTGTAACATTGTATGGTAAGTCAAGCTGTAACATTGTATGGTAAGTCAAGCTGTAACATTGTATGGTAAGTCAAGCTGTAACATTGTATGGTAAGTCAAGCTGTATCATGGTATGATAAGTCAAGCTGTAACATTGTATGGTAAGTCAAGCTGTAACATTGTATGGTAAATCAAGCTGTAACGTTGTATGGTAAGTCAAGCTGTAACATTGTATGGTAAGTCAAGCTGTAACATTGTATGGTAAGTCAAGTTGTAATGTTGTATGGTGAGTCAAGCTGTAACGTTGTATGGTAAGTCAAGCTGTATCATGGTATGATAAGTCAAGCTGTAACATTGTATGGTAAGTCAAGCTGTAACATGTAAGTCAAGCTGTAACATTGTATGGTAAGTCAAGCTGTAATGTTGTATGGTAAGTCAAGCTGTAACATTGTATGGTAAGTCAAGCTGTAACATTGTATGGTAAGTCAAGCTGTAACATTGTATGGTAAGTCAAGCTGTAACATTGTATGGTAAGTCAAGCTGTAACATTGTATGGTAAGTCAAGCTGTATCATGGTATGATAGGTAAAGCTGTAATGTTGTATGGTAAGTCAAGCTGTATCATGGTATGATAAGTCAAGCTGTAACGTTGTATGGTAAGTCAAGCTGTAACATTGTATGGTAAGTCAAGCTGTAACATGTAAGTCAAGCTGTAACATTGTATGGTAAGTCAAGCTGTAACGTTGTATGGTAAGTCAAGCTGTAATGTTGTATGGTAAGTCAAGCTGTAATGTTGTATGGTAAGTCAAGCTGTAACGTTGTATGGTAAGTCAAGCTGTATCATGGTATGATAAGTCAAGCTGTAACATTGTATGATAAGTCAAGCTGTAACATTGTATAATAAGTCAAGCTGTAACATTGTATGGTAAGTCAAGCTGTAACATTGTATGGTAAGTCAAGCTGTAACATTGTATGGTAAGTCAAGCTGTATCATGGTATGATAAGTCAAGCTGTAACATTGTATGGTAAGTCAAGCTGTATCATGGTATGATAAGTCAAGCTGTAACATTGTATGGTAAGTCAAGCTGTAACATTGTATGGTAAGTCAAGCTGTAACATTGTATGGTAAGTCAAGCTGTAACATTGTATGGTAAGTCAAGCTGTAACATTGTATGGTAAGTCAAGCTGTAACATGTAAGTCAAGCTGTATCATGGTATGATAAGTCAAGCTGTAATGTTGTATGTCAAGTCAAGCTGTAACATTGTATGGTAAGTCAAGCTGTATCATGGTATGATAAGTCAAGCTGTAACATTGTATGATAAGTCAAGCTGTAACATTGTATGGTAAGTCAAGCTGTAACATGTAAGTCAAGCTGTAACATTGTATGGTAAGTCAAGCTGTAACATTGTATGGTAAGTCAAGCTGTAACATGTAAGTCAAGCTGTAACATTGTATGGTAAGTCAAGCTGTAACATTGTATGGTAAGTCAAGCTGTAACATTGTATGGTAAGTCAAGCTGTCACATTGTATGGTAAGTCAAGCTGTAACATTGTATGGTAAGTCAAGCTGTAACATGTAAGTCAAGCTGTATCATGGTATGATAAGTCAAGCTGTAACGTTGTATGGTAAGTCAAGCTGTAACATTGTATGGTAAGTCAAGCTGTAACATGTAAGTCAAGCTGTAACATTGTATGGTAAGTCAAGCTGTAACATTGTATTGTAAGTCAAGCTGTAATGTTGTATGGTAAGTCAAGCTGTAACATTGTATGATAAGTCAAGCTGTAATGTTGTATGGTAAGTCAAGCTGTATCATGGTATGATAAGTCAAGCTGTAACATTGTATGGTAAGTCAAGCTGTAACGTTGTATGGTAAGTCAAGCTGTAACATTGTATGGTAAGTCAAGCTGTAACATTGTATGGTAAGTCAAGCTGTAACATTGTATGGTAAGTCAAGCTGTAACATTGTATGGTAAGTCAAGCTGTAACATTGTATGGTAAGTCAAGCTGTAACATTGTATGGTAAGTCAAGCTGTATCATGGTATGATAAGTCAAGCTGTAACATTGTATGGTAAGTCAAGCTGTATCATTGTATGGTAAGTCAAGCTGTAACATTGTATGGTAAGTCAAGCTGTAACATTGTATGGTAAGTCAAGCTGTAACATTGTATGGTAAGTCAAGCTGTAACATTGTATGGTAAGTCAAGCTGTAACATGTAAGTCAAGCTGTATCATGGTATGATAAGTCAAGCTGTAACGTTGTATGGTAAGTCAAGCTGTAACATTGTATGGTAAGTCAAGCTGTAACATTGTATGGTAAGTCAAGCTGTAACATTGTATGGTAAGTCAAGCTGTATCATGGTATGATAAGTCAAGCTGTAACATTGTATGGTAAGTCAAGCTGTATCATGGTATGATAAGTCAAGCTGTAACATTGTATGGTAAGTCAAGCTGTAACATTTAATGATAAGTCAAGCTGTAACATTGTATGATAAGTCAAGCTGTAACATTGTATGGTAAGTCAAGCTGTAACATGTAAGTCAAGCTGTATCATGGTATGATAAGTCAAGCTGTAACATTGTATGGTAAGTCAAGCTGTAACATGTAAGTCAAGCTGTAACATTGTATGGTAAGTCAAGCTGTAACATTGTATGGTAAGTCAAGCTGTAACATTGTATGGTAAGTCAAGCTGTAACATTGTATGGTAAGTCAAGCTGTAACATTGTATGGTAAGTCAAGCTGTAACATGTAAGTCAAGCTGTATCATGGTATGATAAGTCAAGCTGTAACGTTGTATGGTAAGTCAAGCTGTAACATTGTATGGTAAGTCAAGCTGTAACATGTAAGTCAAGCTGTAACATTGTATGGTAAGTCAAGCTGTAACATTGTATTGTAAGTCAAGCTGTAATGTTGTATGGTAAGTCAAGCTGTAACATTGTATGATAAGTCAAGCTGTAATGTTGTATGGTAAGTCAAGCTGTATCATGGTATGATAAGTCAAGCTGTAACATTGTATGGTAAGTCAAGCTGTAACGTTGTATGGTAAGTCAAGCTGTAACATTGTATGGTAAGTCAAGCTGTAACATTGTATGGTAAGTCAAGCTGTAACATTGTAAGTCAAGCTGTAACATTGTATGTAGTCAAGCTGTAACATTGTATGGTAAGTCAAGCTGTAACATTGTATGGTAAGTCAAGCTGTAACATTGTATGGTAAGTCAAGCTGTAACATTGTATGGTAAGTCAAGCTGTAACATTGTATGGTAAGTCAAGCTGTAACATTGTATGGTAAGTCAAGCTGTATCATGGTATGATAAGTCAAGCTGTAACATTGTATGGTAAGTCAAGCTGTATCATGGTATGATAAGTCAAGCTGTAACATTGTATGGTAAGTCAAGCTGTAACATTGTATGGTAAGTCAAGCTGTAACGTTGTATGGTAAGTCATGCTGTAACATTGTATGTCAAGTCAAGCTGTAGCATTGTATGTCAAGTCAAGCAGTAACATATAAGTCAAGCTGTATTATGGTATGATAAGTCAAGCTGTAACATTGTATGATAAGTCAAGCTGTAATGTTGTATGGTAAGTCAAGCTGTATCATGGTATGATAAGTCAAGCTGTAACACGTAAGTCAAGCTGTATCATGGTATGATAAGTCAAGCTGTAATGTTGTATGGTAAGTCAAGCTGTATCATGGTATGATAAGTCAAGCTGTAACATGTAAGTCAAGCTGTATCATGGTATGATAAGTCAAGCTGTAACATTGTATGGTAAGTCAAGCTGTAACATGTAAGTCAAGCTGTAACATTGTATGGTAAGTCAAGCTGTAACATGTAAGTCAAGCTGTAACATTGTATGGTAAGTCAAGCTTTAACATTGTATGGTAAGTCAAGCTGTAACATTATATGGTAAGTCAAGCTGTAACATGTAAGTCAAGCTGTATCATGGTATGATAAGTCAAGCTGTAACGTTGTATGGTAAGTCAAGCTGTAACATTGTATGGTAAGTCAAGCTGTAACATGTAAGTCAAGCTGTAACATTGTATGGTAAGTCAAGCTGTAACACTGTATTGTAAGTCAAGCTGTAACATTGTATGGTAAGTCAAGCTGTAACATTGTATGATAAGTCAAGCTGTAACGTTGTATGGTAAGTCATGCTGTAACATTGTATGGTAAGTCATGCTGTAACATTGTATGGTAAGTCAAGCTGTAACATTGTATGGTAAGTCAAGCTGTAACATTGTATGGTAAGTCAAGCTGCATCATGGTATGATAAGTCAAGCTGCATCATGGTATGATAAGTCAAGCTGTAATGTTTTATGGTAAGTCAAGCTGTATCATGGTATGTCAAGTCAAGCTGTAACATTGTATGTCAAGTCAAGCTGTAACATGTAAGTCAAGCTGTATTATGGTATGATAAGTCAAGCTGTAACATTGTATGGTAAGTCAAGCTGTAATGTTGTATGGTAAGTCAAGCTGTAACATTGTATGGTAAGTCAAGCTGTAACATGTAAGTCAAGCTGTAACATTGTATGGTAAGTCAAGCTGTAACATTGTATGGTAAGTCAAGCTGTATCATGGTATGATAAGTCAAGCTGTAACATTGTATGGTAAGTCAAGCTGTAACATTGTATGGTAAGTCAAGCTGTAACGTTGTATGGTAAGTCAAGCTGTATCATGGTATGATAAGTCAAGCTGTAACATTGTATGGTAAGTCAAGCTGTAACATGTAAGTCAAGCTGTAACATTGTATGGTAAGTCAAGCTGTAACATTGTGGTAAGTCAAGCTGTAACATTGTATGGTAAGTCAAGCTGTAACATTGTATGGTAAGTCAAGCTGTAACATTATATGGTAAGTCAAGCTGTAACATGTAAGTCAAGCTGTATCATGGTATGATAAGTCAAGCTGTAACGTTGTATGGTAAGTCAAGCTGTAACATTGTATGGTAAGTCAAGCTGTAACATGGTATGATAAGTCAAGCTGTAACATTGTATGGTAAGTCAAGCTGTATCATGGTATGATAAGTCAAGCTGTAACATTGTATGGTAAGTCAAGCTGTAACGTTGTATGGTAAGTCAAGCTGTAACATTGTATGGTAAGTCAAGCTGTAACATTGTATGGTAAGTCAAGCTGTAACATTGTATGGTAAGTCAAGCTGTAACATTGTATGGTAAGTCAAGCTGTAACATTGTATGGTAAGTCAAGCTGTATCATGGTATGATAAGTCAAGCTGTAACGTTGTATGGTAAGTCAAGCTGTAACATTGTATGGTAAGTCAAGCTGTAACATTGTATGGTAAGTCAAGCTGTAACATTGTATGGTAAGTCAAGCTGTAACATGTAAGTCAAGCTGTAATGTTGTATGATAAGTCAAGCTGTAATGTTGTATGGTAAGTCAAGCTGTAACATTGTATGGTAAGTCATGCTGTAACATTGTATGGTAAGTCAAGCTGTAACATTGTATGGTAAGTCAAGCTGTAACATTGTATGGTAAGTCAAGCTGCATCATGGTATGATAAGTCAAGCTGCATCATGGTATGATAAGTCAAGCTGTAATGTTTTATGGTAAGTCAAGCTGTAACGTTGTATGGTAAGTCAAGCTGTAACATTGTATGGTAAGTCAAGCTGTAACGTTGTATGGTAAGTCAAGCTGTAACATTGTATGGTAAGTCAAGCTGTAACATTGTATGATAAGTCAAGCTGTAACGTTGTATGGTAAGTCAAGCTGTAATGTTGTATGGTAAGTCATGCTGTAACGTTGTATGGTAAGTCAAGCTATAATGTTGTATGGTAAGTCAAGCTGTAACATTGTATTGTAAGTCAAGATGTAATGTTGAATGTTAAGTCAAGCTGTGACATTGTATGGTAAGTCTAGCTGTAACGTTGTATTGTAAGTCAAGCTGTGACATTGTATGGTAAGTCAAGCTGTAACGTTGTATTGTAAGTCAAGCTGTAACGTTGTATTGTAAGTCAAGCTGTAACATTGTATGGTAAGTCAAGCTGTAACGTTGTATGGTAAGTCAAGCTGTAACGTTGTATGGTAAGTCAAGCTGTAATGTTGTATGGTAAGTCAAGCTGTAATGTTGTATGGTAAGTCAAGCTGTAATGTTGTATGGTAAGTCAAGCTGTATTGTATCGTAAGTCAAGCTGTATTGTATCGTAAGTCAAGCTGTATTGTATTGTAAGTCAAGCTGTAACATTGTATGGTAAGTCAAGCTGTAATGTTGTATGGTAAGTCAAGCTGTAACATTGTATGGTAAGTCAAGCTGTAACATTGTATGGTAAGTCAAGCTGTATTGAATGGTAAGTCAAGCTGTATTGTATGGTAAGTCATGCTAACATTGTATGGTAAGTCAAGCTGTATTGTATGGTAAGTCAAGCTGTATTGTATGGTAAGTCAAGCTGTAAACTGACCTTTAATTCAAGACTGTTTAGGTTAAGCAAACTTTGTATACATGTTCCTTAAAGGTCTGATGCCTTATATTGATTGTACAGCAGGCTAAGCTGAGTGACTATTGTTTAAATGTTGTGCCTCTGTTAATGATTATTTTACACACGCCTTTTGATTTTACCAGTGGTGTAGTATGGTCCTTCCTTTTCGCCTCCATCCTCATGTTGATTGTCCTCATACTGTTCCTGCTGGGAGGGAGCATGTACGGTATTGTGTGTCGTGAATTCAACAACGGAGTGGAAAATGTCCAGGTAATATATAGCCTAATTACTCTTGGTATAACCTCAGTAAATATATAAAACCTTTTATAGCCTTCTGATGATAAGTTGATACATGCTCTCAGATACCTGATAAGGATAAATTGTTATGTAATTAATTATTTACCACCAATGATATTGGCCCAACATTTTATGTCAATCATTGATTTCTTGATTTGATACATTTTGCAGAATGTTAAGACCACATTTATATTGTAGCTTTATGAGCCAGTGGTGGATGAGGTGTTACACATTCGGATCAGTAAACTGCTGTACGGAGATAATGCACCGGCCAATCTCACCCTGGGCAGTATACTCAAGTAAGGTCATAAAGGACAAATGGGATTTAATATATTGAGACTGGTGTGATAAACACCTATGTAAGGTAGGTCAGGCGTGACAGTGACACCTAGGACAGGTGTGACAGTGACACCTAGAACAGGTGTGACATTGACACCTAGGACAGGTGTGACAGTGACATCTAAGACAGGTGTGACAGTAACACCTAGGACAGGTGTGACAGTGACACCTAGGTAAGGTGTGAAGTGACACCTAAGTCAGGTGTGACATCTAGGCCAGGTGTGACAGTGACACCTAGGTCAGGTGTGACAGTGACACCTAGGTCAGGTGTGAAGTGACACCTAGGTCAGGTGTGACATCTAGGACAGGTGTGACAGTGACACCTAGGTCAGGTGTGACAGTGACACCTAGGTCAGGTTTGACAGTGACACCTAGAACAGGTGTGACAGTGACACCTAGGACAGGTGTGACAATGACACCTAGGACAGGTGTGACAGTGACACCTAGGACAGGTGTGACATCGGTCAGGTGTGACAGTGACACCTAGGTCAGGTGTGACAGTGACATCTAGGACAGGTGTGACAGTGACACCTAGGACAGATGTGACAGTGACACCTAGGACAGATGTGACATCTAGGTCAGGTGTGACAGTGACACCTAGGACAGGTGTGACAGTGACACCTAGGACAGGTGTGACAGTGACATCTAGGACAGGTGTGACAGTGATACCTAGGACAGGTGTGACAGTGACGCCTAGGTCAGGTGTGACAGTGACATCTAGGATAGGTGTGACATCTAGGTCAGGTGTGACAGTGACACCTAGGACAGGTGTGACAGTGACACCTAGGACAGGTGTGACAGTGACACCTAGGACAGGTGTGACATGACACCTAGGACAGGTGTGACAGTGACACCTAGGACAGGTGTGACAGTGACACCTAGGACAGGTGTGACAGTGACACCTAGGACAGGTGTGACAGTGACACCTAGGACAGGTGTGACAGTGACACCTAGGACAGGTGTGACATCTAGGTCAGGTGTGACAGTGACACCTAGGACAGGTGTGGCATCTAAGACAGGTGTGACATCTAAGACAGGTGTGACAGTGACACTTAGGACAGGTGTGACAGTGACACCTAGGACAGGTGTGACAGTGACACCTAGGACAGGTGTGACAGTGACACCTAGGACAGGTGTGACATCTAGGTCAGGTGTGACAGTGACACCTAGGACAGGTGTGGCATCTAAGACAGGTGTGACATCTAAGACAGGTGTGACAGTGACACTTAGGACAGGTGTGACAGTGACACCTAGGACAGGTGTGACAGTGACACCTAGGACAGTTGTGACAGTGACACCTAGGACAGGTGTGACAGCGACACCTAGGACAGTTGTGACAGTGACACCTAGGACAGGTGTGACATCTAGGTCAGGTGTGACAGTGACACCTAGGACAGGTGTGGCATTTAAGACAGGTGTGACATCTAAGACAGGTGTGACAGTGACACTCAGGACAGGTGTGACAGTGACACCTAGGACAGATGTGACAATGACACCTAGGACAGGCGTGACATCTAGGTCAGGTGTGACAGTGATACCTAGGACAGGTGTGACAGTGACACCTAGGACAGGTGTGACAGTGACACCTAGGACAGGTGTGACAGTGACGCCTAGGACAGATGTGACAGTGACGCCTAGGACAGGTGTGACAGTGACTCCTAGGACAGGTGTGACAGTGAAGCCTAGGACAGGTGTGACAGTGACATCTAGGACAGGTGTGACAGTGACACCTAGGACAGGTCTGACAGTGACACCTAGGACAGTGTGACATCTAGGTCAGGTGTGACAGTGATATCTAGGACAGGTGTAACATTTAAGACATGTGTGACATCTAAGACAGATGTGACAGTGACACCTAGGTCAGGTGTGACAATGACACCTAGGACAGGTGTGACAGTGACACCTAGGACAGGTGTGACAGTGACACCTAGGACAGGTGTTACATCTAGGTCAGGTGTGACAGTGATGCCTTGTTGGCTACTTCCTTCATTTATGATGCAGTGTTTTATCTATTGCAGTGACTGTAAAAACAACATGGCCCTATATACAGCTGTCAAATTGAAGCACCTTTTTGATCTGGATTCCCTCCTCAACACCTCGGTGAGTACACACACATTCAATATTATAATGAAATGTTGAGTATTATGCAAATATGAATCTAACCATGCCAGTATACACAAACCTGTTTGTAATGGTTTTATATATGCAAATGATAGTTGAAGGCATATATTGAAAAACATTAACATTCCTAGAATATTTGTTCTTAATACTTTTTAGATTATTTTTTATATTTTTTATCTAGATCTATTGTGCCACAACATTAAATATCCTGTCTGCTTCCCATCACATTGGTGATTTTATGAACAAATTAAATCTCAGTTAGAAACATCAACAAATACCAGAAACTCCTTTGATTAGAGACAGAATTGTCTCCCTTGACACTGCCTCACTTTTGGCCTGGAGTTACACACTTGGCCCATGGGCGAGACACACAATAGCCTATAAAAGTGTCCGTTTCTGCTTAGCATAAAGAGAATGGAATGACTCATTTGCTGTTCTGCTGTCACAACAAGACACAACACAAACATAATTCAGCCACCAAGAATACACACACACTTCACACCGCATACATGGGAGGCCATCCTTAAATGGCCCTGACTGTTAATAGGATGATAATCTCTTCCAAATAACAATAGCATTGTATGTGGGTTTGGCTGAGTAAAGATTGATGTTATTGCAGGCGGTCACTAATGAGATCGACAGTGTGATGGGTACTGCTCTCCCAAGCCTTGGTAGTATCAACATCATACCCACAGAGCTACAGACTCAACTTGATGAATTCTCCAACTCCGGCGTGGACACCATCAACTTTGACAAGTACACAACTGAGGTGAGTATACAGTCTCCTCTCCCTCACTTTGTGGGAGTTGCCAGTTAGATCATGTCTAATCGAGAATTCAATTGTTCTCTTCTCTCCCTCCTCTTACCTCGTAGTTCTTCTTATTTCACTCATTTATTTATTAATTAAATATTTAATTTAATTTATTAATAGAAAAAAGGCCAAAAAAAATTTAAATAGGGAGAATGAATATCCAAATTGAATCATACATGTATTTAACAATGTGACTACTACTAAATACAACTTAAACGATCTTCATCTAAACCAGATCACCATAACAGCGTAATTATCATATCTTGATCTGAACGAGACCACCATAACAGTGTAATTATCAGATCTTCATCTATACAAGACCACCATAACAGTGTAATTATCAGATCTTCATCTGAACGAGACCACCATAACAGTGTAATTATCATATCTTGATCTGTACGAGACCACAATAACAGCGTAATTATCAGATCTTGATCTGAACGATACCACCATAACAGTGTAATTATCAGATCTTGATCTGAACGAGACCACCATAACAGCGTAATTATCAGATCTTCATCTAAACAAGACCACCATAACAGTGTAATTATCAGATCTTGATCTAACCGAGACCACCATAGCAGCGTAATTATCATATCTTGATCTGAACGAGACCACCATAGCAGTGTAATAATCAGATCTTCATCTAAACAAGACCAACAAAACAGTGTAATTATCAGATCTTGATCTGAACAAGACCAACATAACAGTGTAATTATCATATCTTGATCTGAACAAGACCACCATAAGAGTATAATTATCAGATCTTGATCTGAACGAGACCACCATAACAGCGTACTTATCAGATCTTCATCTGAACGAGACCACCATAGCAGTGTAATTATCAGATCTTGATCTGAAGGAAACCACCATAACAGTGTAATTATCAGATCTTGATCTGAACGAGACCACCATAACAGTGTAATTATCATATCTTGATCTGAACAAGACCACAATAACAGCGTAATTATCAGATCTTCATCTATATAAGACCAAGATAACAGTGTAATTATCATATCTTGATCTGAACGAGACCACCATAACAGGGTAATTATCAGATCTTCATCTATACAAGACCACAATAACAGTGTAATTATCATATCTTGATCTGAACGAGACCACCATAACAGCGTAATTATCAGATCTTGATCTGAACGAGACCACCATAACAGTGTAATTATCAGATCTTGATCTGAACGAGACCACCATAACAGCGTAATTATCAGATCTTGATCTGAACGAGACCACCATAACAGTGTTATTATCATATCTTGATCTGAACGAGACCACCATAACAGCGTACTTATCAGATCTCATCTGACGAGACCACCATAAAAGCGTAATTATCAGATCTTGATCTGAACGAGACCACCATAACAGCGTAATTATCAGATCTTGATCTGAACGAGACCACCATAACAGCGTAATTATCAGATCTTGATCTGAACGAGACCACCATAACAGCGTAATTATCAGATCTTGATCTGAACGAGACCACCATAACAGCGTAATTATCAGATCTTGATCTGAACGAGACCACCATAACAGCGTAATTATCAGATCTTGATCTGAACGAGACCACCATAACAGCGTAATTATCAGATCTTGATCAGAACGAGACCACCATAACAGTGTAATTATCATGTCTTGATCTGAACGAGACCACCATAACAGCGTAATTATCAGATCTTGATCTGAACGAGACCACCATAACAGCGTAATTATCAGATCTTGATCTGAACGAGACCACCATAGCAGCGTAATTATCAGATCTTGATCTGAACGAGACCACCATAACAGCGTAATAATCAGATCTTGATCTGAACGAGACCACCATAACAGTGTTATTATCATATCTTGATCTGAACAAGACCACAATAACAGCGTAATTATCAGATCTTGATCTGAACGAGACCACAATAACAGCGTAATTATCAGATTTTTATCTGAACGAGATCACCAAAAAACAGTGTAATTATCAGATCTTCATCTATACAAGACCACCATAACAGTGTAATTATCAGATCTTGATCTGAATGAGACCACCATAACAGCGTAATTATCAGATCTTCATCTAAACAAGACCACCATAACAGTGTAATTATCAGATCTTGATCTGAACGAGACCACCATAACAGCGTACTTATCAGATCTTCATCTGAACGAGACCACCATAGCAGTGTAATTATCAGATCTTGATCTGAACGAAACCACCATAACAGTGTAATTATCAGATCTTGATCTAACCGAGACCACCATAACAGTGTAATTATCATATCTTGATCTGAACAAGACCACAATAACAGCGTAATTATCAGATCTTCATCTATACAAGACCAAGATAACAGTGTAATTATCATATCTTGATCTGAACGAGACCACCATAACAGGGTAATTATCAGATCTTCATCTATACAAGACCACAATAACAGTGTAATTATCATATCTTGATCTGAACGAGACCACCATAACAGCGTAATTATCAGATCTTGATCTGAACGAGACCACCATAACAGGGTAATTATCAGATCTTGATCTGAACGAGACCACCATAACAGCGTAATTATCAGATCTTGATCTGAACGAGACCACCATAACAGTGTAATTATCATATCTTGATCTGAACGAGACCACCATAACAGCGTACTTATCAGATCTTCATCTGAACAAGACCACCATAACAGTATAATTATCAGATCTTGATCTGAACGAGACCACCATAACAGTGTAATTATCAGATCTTGATCTGAACGAGACCACCATAACAGCGTAATTATCAGATCTTGATCTGAACGAGACCACCATAACAGTGTAATTATCAGATCTTGATCTGAACGAGACCACCATAACAGTGTAATTATCATATCTTGATCTGAACGAGACCACCATAACAGCGTAATTATCAGATCTTGATCAGAACGAGACCACAATAACAGCGTAATTATCAGATCTTGATCTGAACGAGACCACCATAGCAGTGTAATTATCAGATCTTGATCTGAACAAGACCACCATAACAGTGTAATTATCAGATCTTGATCTGAACGAGACCACCATAACAGCGTAATTATCAGATCTTGATCTGAACGATACCACCATAACAGTGTAATTATCAGATCTTGATCTGAATGATACCACCATAACAGCGTAATAATCAGATCTTGATCTGAACGAGACCACCATAACAGTGTTATTATCATATCTTGATCTGAACAAGACCACAATAACAGCGTAATTATCAGATCTTCATCTATACAAGACCAAGATAACAGTGTAATTATCATATCTTGATCTGAACGAGACCACAATAACAGGGTAATTATCAGATCTTCAATCTAAATGAGATCACAATAACAACATAATTATCAGATTTTTATCTGAATTATACCACTATAACAGCGTAATTATCAGATTTTTATCTGAACGAGATCACCAAAAAACAGTGTAATTATCAGATCTTCATCTGAACAAGACCACCATAACAGCGTAATTATCAGATCTTGATCTGAATGAGACCACCATAATGTGTAATTATCAGATCTTGATCTGAACGAGACCACCATAACAGTGTAATTATCATATCTTGATTTGAACGAGACCACAATAACAGCGTAATTATCAGATCTTGATCTGAACGATACCACCATAACAGTGTAATTATCAGATCTTGATCTGAACGAGACCACCATAACAGCGTAATTATCAGATCTTCATCTAAACAAGACCACCATAACAGTGTAATTATCAGATCTTGATCTAACCGAGACCACCATAGCAGCGTAATTATCATATCTTGATCTGAACGAGACCACCATAGCAGTGTAATTATCAGATCTTCATCTAAACAAGACCAACAAAACAGTGTAATTATCAGATCTTGATCTGAACAAGACCAACATAACAGTGTAATTATCATATCTTGATCTGAACAAGACCACCATAAGAGTATAATTATCAGATCTTGATCTGAACGAGACCACCATAACAGCGTACTTATCAGATCTTCATCTGAACGAGACCACCATAGCAGTGTAATTATCAGATCTTGATCTGAACGAAACCACCATAACAGTGTAATTATCAGATCTTGATCTGAACGAGACCACCATAACAGTGTAATTATCATATCTTGATCTGAACAAGACCACAATAACAGCGTAATTATCAGATCTTCATCTATATAAGACCAAGAGATAACAGTGTAATTATCATATCTTGATCTGAACGAGACCACCATAACAGGGTAATTATCAGATCTTCATCTATACAAGACCACAATAACAGTGTAATTATCATATCTTGATCTGAACGAGACCACCATAACAGCGTAATTATCAGATCTTGATCTGAACGAGACCACCATAACAGTGTAATTATCAGATCTTGATCTGAACGAGACCACCATAACAGCGTAATTATCAGATCTTGATCTGAACGAGACCACCATAACAGTGTAATTATCATATCTTGATCTGAACGAGACCACCATAACAGCGTACTTATCAGATCTCATCTGACGAGACCACCATAAAAGCGTAATTATCAGATCTTGATCTGAACGAGACCACCATAACAGCGTAATTATCAGATCTTGATCTGAACGAGACCACCATAACAGCGTAATTATCAGATCTTGATCTGAACGAGACCACCATAACAGCGTAATTATCAGATCTTGATCTGAATGAGACCACCATAACAGCGTAATTATCAGATCTTGATCTGAATGAGACCACCATAGCAGCGTAATTATCAGATCTTGATCTGAACGAGACCACCATAACAGCGTAATTATCAGATCTTGATCAGAACGAGACCACCATAACAGTGTAATTATCATGTCTTGATCTGAACGAGACCACCATAACAGCGTAATTATCAGATCTTGATCTGAACGAGACCACCATAACAGCGTAATTATCAGATCTTGATCTGAATGAGACCACCATAGCAGCGTAATTATCAGATCTTGATCTGAACAAGACCAACATAACAGTGTAATTATCAGATCTTGATCTGAACGAGACCACCATAACAGTGTTATTATCATATCTTGATCTGAACAAGACCACAATAACAGCGTATTTATCAGATCTTGATCTGAACGAGACCACAATAACAGCGTAATTATCAGATTTTTATCTGAACGAGATCACCAAAAAACAGTGTAATTATCAGATCTTCATCTATACAAGACCACCATAACAGTGTAATTATCAGATCTTGATCTGAATGAGACCACCATAACAGCGTAATTATCAGATCTTCATCTAAACAAGACCACCATAACAGTGTAATTATCAGATCTTGATCTGAACGAGACCACCATAACAGCGTACTTATCAGATCTTCATCTGAACGAGACCACCATAGCAGTGTAATTATCAGATCTTGATCTGAACGAAACCACCATAACAGTGTAATTATCAGATCTTGATCTAACCGAGACCACCATAACAGTGTAATTATCATATCTTGATCTGAACAAGACCACAATAACAGCGTAATTATCAGATCTTCATCTATACAAGACCAAGATAACAGTGTAATTATCATATCTTGATCTGAACGAGACCACCATAAAAGGGTAATTATCAGATCTTCATCTATACAAGACCACAATAACAGTGTAATTATCATATCTTGATCTGAATGAGACCACCATAACAGCGTAATTATCAGATCTTGATCTGAACGAGACCACCATAACAGGGTAATTATCAGATCTTGATCTGAACGAGACCACCATAACAGCGTAATTATCAGATCTTGATCTGAACGAGACAACCATAACAGTGTAATTATCATATCTTGATCTGAACGAGACCACCATAACAGCGTACTTATCAGATCTTCATCTGAACAAGACCACCATAACAGTATAATTATCAGATCTTGATCTGAACGAGACCACCATAACAGTGTAATTATCAGATCTTGATCTGAACGAGACCACCATAACAGCGTAATTATCAGATCTTGATCTGAACGAGACCACCATAACAGTGTAATTATCATATCTTCATCTAAACAAGACCACCATAACAGTGTAATTATCATATCTTGATCTGAACGAGACCACCATAACAGCGTAATTATCAGATCTTGATCAGAACGAGACCACAATAACAGCGTAATTATCAGATCTTGATCTGAACGAGACCACCATAGCAGTGTAATTATCAGATCTTGATCTGAACGAGACCACCATAACAGTGTAATTATCAGATCTTGATCTGAACGAGACCACCATAACAGCGTAATTATCAGATCTTGATCTGAACGATACCACCATAACAGTGTAATTATCAGATCTTGATCTGAACGATACCACCATAACAGCGTAATAATCAGATCTTGATCTGAACGAGACCACCATAACAGTGTTATTATCATATCTTGATCTGAACAAGACCACAATAACAGCGTAATTATCAGATCTTAATCTATACAAGACCAAGATAACAGTGTAATTATCATATCTTGATCTGAACGAGACCACAATAACAGGGTAATTATCAGATCTTCATCTAAATGAGATCACAATAACAACATAATTATCAGATTTTTATCTGAATTATACCACTATAACAGCGTAATTATCAGATTTTTATCTGAACGAGATCACCAAAAAACAGTGTAATTATCAGATCTTCATCTGAACAAGACCACCATAACAGCGTAATTATCATATCTTGATCTGAACGAAACCACCATAACAGTGTAATTATCAGATCTTGATCTGAACGAGACCACCATAACAGTGTAATTATCATATCTTGATTTGAACGAGACCACCATAACAGCGTAATTATCAGATCTTGATCTGAACGAGACCACCATAGCAGCGTAATTATCAGATCTTGATCTGAACAAGACCACCATAACAACTTAATTATCATATCTTGATCTGAATTATACCACTATAACAACGTTAATTATCAGCACTGATTGTTGTATCATTAATTTTCTTTAATAGCTGAACAAGAGTATCACTACGTCACCGTTGAATGGTGCTATTACTAGTATTAACACAGCTACTACCATTGAGGGAACTGTGAGTATGCCTTGTATATTATCAAAAGAGTTGCTTGGTGTTAATATGATATCAAAGTATTAACCTGTAAAATGTTTATGGGATTTTATGTCCTGCATGGAGATGTGCTGTAGTGAGTGCTTATAAGTAATCAGGTTGTCTGTCTGTTTGTCTGTCTGTCTGTCTATGTAGTCAATACAGCCTTAATGTGAAATGTTTTACTTTGTGGTTATTTGTTTCTAGTGCCTTTCCCCAAAGGCTGTCATATATAGGATAAAAAAACATGTTTAAGTTTGAATTATAAAAAGTAATGTTAGTACATACTGATAATTCAGTTTTTGTTTTCTCTTGTGATCAGAATTTGACAGCAGCACAAAGTCTGAGGAACCAATCAGCTGTGCTTCAGGCACTGGAGGATGACGAGGTCGTAAACCTAACTCAACAGTTTGTAAGTACAGAGTTATCATTTATATATATACAAGTTAGCAATGTGAACATTCAAACATTAAAATGTTATCATATTATAACTTTAAAGTAAATCAATGAAAGAAAAAAACATGTGAGGTTTAAACATTATCAAATTTCATTTATTATGAAATCTTAAAAGAAAAAAATATGAACTGTGTAAATGTCAACCAGGTTCTTTTTCTCGGGAAATTTTGGGCCATAATGGGCTCCATTATTTTGTACTTTTAAAAAAATCCCAAAATTTGCATATAACCTCAGGGAAATCCTTTTCAATTTAACCCAATTTTATTCCCAAAATAAAGTAAAAGGTGCTTTCAGCCAGGACCCTGTCAACTAGAAGTATTTGTCGATAGACTTCCAATAAAAACATGTTCATTATCCCCCGTGAAACACGTTTGCAGGGGATATTAATTTGGGATCCATTCGTCTGTCCGAGATTCTTTTCCAGGCTATAACTCAAAAAATGTTCAACGCATCTCCTTGAAACTTTCTGTATACATCAGACAAGTGCCCTAGTTGTGCCTTTTGTTATTGCGAACCTTCTATTTTGGGAACTTTTTCCGTCACCATGGAAACTTAGTCAAAAATACCAAATTACTGTTTCCTTTTGTTTCCTAATGAGGTAATAATGGTATAATAATGGTACATCAATAATCCGAAATAAAAAGTCCAAAATAAATTCAATGTAAAATCAAAAATCATTTCTATGGAATATATACTCAGCCACTATAGGGCCTTCTTCAGTCCAAAAAACACTAACACAACCTCCTTTTTTCCCAGACCAGAACTCCAAACCAGTTTAACGTAGCTCCATGAAACTTAATGAATATTTGAGAAAAGTGCCCTTGTTGTGCCTTTTGCTATTGCCGACCTCCTGTTTTGAGAATTTTTCACGTGACCATGGAAACTGTCAAAAATACCAAATTGCCCTAGTTGTGCCTTTTGCTGTTAAGGACCTTCAGTGTTTGGAATTTCTTCTGTTACCATGGAAATATAGAATAGCAGTTTTTTTTTGTGACCTGCTATTTTTTTCTTCAGTACAATGTTCGCACATATTCAAATTTATACTTTAATAATTATTATTTTGACCTGGTTGCACTTGGGTTTGTATACCAACTGGGATTAGCGAGGGATAATGCCACTCTTTGCGGCTCTTTGTTTTATGTTTATTTTCTTTATTTCATCATAGAACCAACTGAGGGCTGTAGTGCAACATTTAGAGACCTACACAAACATAAAGGTAAGTGTAACGTCAGAACTAAGTACAACATTTAGAGACCCACACAAACATAAAGGTTCCTATATCAGATTTTAAGTACAACATTTAGAGATCTACACAAACAGAAAGGTGGCTATATCAGAACTAAGTACAACATTTAGAGATCTACACAAACATAAAGGTAGTTACATCAGCACTAAGTACAACATTTAGAGATCTACACAAACATAAAGGTAGTTACATCAGCACTAAGTACAACATTTAGAGACCTATACAAACATAAAGGTAGTTACATCAGAACTAAGTACAACATTTAGAGATCTACACAAACATAAAGGTAGTTACATCAGAACTAAGTACAACATTTAGAGATCTACACAAACATAAAGGTAGTTACATCAGAACTAAGTACAACATTTAGAGATCTACACAAACATAAAGGTAGTTACATCAGAACTAAGTACAACATTTAGAGATCTACACAAACATAAAGGTAGTTACATCAGAACTAAGTACAACATTTAGAGACCTACACAAACATAAAGGTAGTTACATCAGAACTAAGTACAACATTTAGAGACCTATACAAACATAAAGGTAGTTACATCAGAACTAAGTACAACATTTAGAGACCTATACAAACATAAAGGTAGTTACATCAGAACTAAGTACAACATTTAGAGACCTACACAAACATAAAGGTAGTTACATCAGAACTAAGTACAACATTTAGAGACCTACACAAACATAAAGGTAGTTACATCAGAACTAAGTACAACATTTAGAGACCCACACAAATATAAAGGTAGTAACATCAGAACTAAGTACAACATTTAGAGACCTATACAAACATAAAGGTAGTTACATCAGAACTAAGTACAACATTTAGAGACCTACACAAACTTAAAGGTAGTTACATCAGAACTAAGTTCAACATTTAGAGACCTATACAAACATAAAGGTAGTTACATCAGAACTAAGTACAACATTTAGAGACCTATACAAACATAAAGGTAGTTTCATCAAAACTAAGTAAAACATTTAGAGACCTATACAAACATAAAGGTAGTTACATTAGAACTAAGTACAGTCGAGACTGTCTGAGCGACCCCCTGTATGTAGCGACTCCCTGTCTTATGTGACCTTACTTGAGACCCCCCAACGTATTTTGCTATATAATGGGTCTGTTTTCAGCGACTCCCTGTCTTACGTGACAAGCGACCATGTTTTTTTTACAACCCAAACATCATGAAAAGTCTATCTTGAGCGACTTTTCATTCGCCTGAGGCCATAATTATGATAGATAAAGAGGTGTGAACATCGAACTAAACATCGACTGTTGACTACGATAAGAGTAGTTAATGCGTAACCAGTTTTGACGGATCATGAAAGATTGGTTTTTTTCCACAAAATTTTGTGTTAAACTATTAAAAAGGCTAGATATCGTCCAGATATCTCTCAATACTAAACAATGGTAAATATTGACCATTAATAACGGAACAAATTAAATAAATCGGCATGTTTTATTTTGCCTACCGTATCATCCTATGGCTTGGCGTGGGTGACTCTTGTTTTGTACATGGCATTTACGACCAAACATAATTTCGTTCTTTGATATGAGTAAACAGTCATTATAATTGCCATCCCATAGTCAGAAACCCTATATTTTCTTCATAACACCAAAAAGCCTTGTGAAAACAAGTGCACACGACTTGGGCTTCTGTAATGGCCGCCATTTGGTAGCAGTGTACAGTAGATTTGTAAAATTCAGCAAAATAAAACCCAGGTTTAAAAATGGTACCTCTACTGTACAGTAGTAATGATTTGTTTTTTAATTTACACAACATCTGCAATTGTTTTGCAATGGTTGTTTTCTGACAAGTGTGATTTTTGTATTTTTTTTTCAAGCCTGAAAAACCATGACACACAAATATTTTTTTTAATTGCAAAAAAATTAGATTTTTAACCCAAAATTGCACCCCCTCCAGATAGAATTTTTTTTCTTGAACAAATTTTAAAACCAAGCATCAATGTATGTCTGCTTGTAATTTATAACTAGATCTAAATGGTTTTTAATTAAAAAAAATTAAATAATTTTTCATTTTTTTTATTATTATTTTATTATTATTTTTTATTTATCTTTTAAAAATCTGAAAAATTGATATATTTATAATGAAGAATAAATTAACAGACAATTAAAGACAGATTTTTGTACAGTGATGTTGCGGATGATCTTGGACTGCCTTAAGTGACTCCCTGTCTTATGTGACTTTTTTGTGACGGTCCCTTGGAAAGTCACATAAGACAGTCTCGACTGTACAACATTTAGCCAGATAGAAATTAAATTTCCTAAATAGTTTGAGTCTAAACTAAACTTCAGGTAAAATGTCAAATGAATTGGCGGTCTATCATTGCATTCAGATACTTTGTTATTTTGAAAGTACAAATCTATGTAGAAATATATGATAAAAACTTGTAATGACCAAGTTACAATATGACTTTAACTGTACTTTTGGTAATATCTACTAAAAACTCTTGGTCATCACAGCCACCTGTTATTGTTGTATGTAATGGTATATAAAGTCTAGGAGTCTGTATGATGTAATTGATACTGATATATTAATGTAGTGTATTTCTTTTTTTACAGAACCGGACAAGAGACCTAATCAATGCACTAAATGAAACTCAGATCATTTTCAATAGAAACAGTACCACTATTGTTAGTGAGGTAAAATCATGTATATTTTACTGATATATTGTTGTGTTATAAAGCCAAGTTGATGGAAAGAACACCATGAGTAAAAGAAGGAAAGGTCAATGTGATAAAATGTAAGGGTCAAATATTACATTAAGTCTGTTGACATGGGCCAACTTTGGCATAGAACTTACAGCTTGTTATAAGGTCACTGCCCTGATTATTATTAGGGGCATGTATTCAATGTTTCCGGAGATTGCTCAAAACAGATGGGATGATTGTTTTCAAACTGCACATGGTATAACTGATACTGTGTAGAAGTGCAATAGCGGTTTGAATTTTCCTCTAGAAATCAAATGGGTCAAAATCTATAAATCAATCGTCCAATTTAATAAATATTGGTAAACAGGAATGTGTTGGGACATGAATACTATGCTCATTATTTATGAAGAGGTCTAGAAATCCACAATGTTCACAGTAGCTCCTAAAGGGGTAAAAATTAAAAAATTGTCTCATTTCAATGAAGATTGGTATTTAGGTATATTGGTTTCATTTACTGCGGCTAAGGGTCAATTTAGAGGGGATGGGGCCTTTTTTGATGGATGAAAGTATTATAGTTATTGTGAGGGCATCTCATCAAAATTGTTTAGTGTAGGGGATTCTTCTGGAATCTTCTTATTTTTCATCAAGATTGAGCTATAAAATTATATTTATCTTAATAGTTTACAGATTATCAGTTGTAAGCATTAACAATATATTGTAAAAATATTAACAAAAAGTATTAAAAAATATTTAAAAAGTACCAGGATAAGCGTCTACCAGGCAAAACTAATTATTTAACAGATCCAGTGAAAGTTTTGTGTATATCAAAGTTTTAAACTCTATATTTATGTAAGACCAGAGAAGTTGTATGTTTGAGCAGACAGATTATTTAATCTTGTTTGTGTTTTTACAGACTTTACAGGTGGTAATGGGGAATATTTCTACCTTTGTACAAAGGGAGATCGATGGAGTAAAGAGTAAGGTATGTATAAGGACAAGTAAACGAGTTCTACAGCATTATTTACTGTTATTAATGACCAGACATCTTCCTGTAGACATGATCACGTCATACTTAACCAGAAACAGTTTTATGTAACTTCAAGGTTACCAAATTGATTGTCATTTCTTGGATTACCAGTACGTGAATGGGTATTTTATATTTCCTTCACATCAAATACTCTGTGCTCTCATTAGAATTATCTATATTCAATCTGTTCAGTGTTGCTTTATGGTTACATTTACAGATTGAGAATGAAATAGGAAGGTGTAAGCCACTTTACGATGCCACTCAGCAGGCCTCCAACTCCTTATGTCTCATCACTCTGGATCCTTTTGTAAGTTGTTTATTTCGTATTCGAGGTTAAGAAAAAAAATTATTATGTTTTTTGAAAACAAGAAGATCATCTAACAGGTGAAGATTCATTTCGCTGTTTTGTCATCTGGCCCAGTGATAGTCAACTAACGCACAGTAATTAGGACGACAGCAGGAAACATAAGACGTCCTGCGTTGTGAAAATTAATATTTGATTTATTTAAATTACATTGTTCAGAAGATGATATTGAGTGTAGTATTAATGGTAAGCTTGTAACTTTTTAGACTACATAATTATCAATCTCGTTTTACATCTCCATTTTAAAAAGAAAAAGCTGTTTCATAAAGGTAGTAGACATGCTGGTGGTATGTAGGATTGCCCGGGTACATTTTAGTGTTTGTCAACACATAGATTTACATCCATGCAAAAGTAACAACTGTTCAGTAACAAATGCTGAGGTTGTGACACATAAAAAAAAAGATAAGGTATTGGTAAATTCTGGTAAAGGGGAGATAAGTTATAAGTGACTTTTGGTAAAGGAGATATAAGATATTAGTGACCTTTGGTAAAGGGAAGATAAGTTATTTTATGACTTGCAGTAAAGGGGAGATAACTTGTTTGTGAATTTTGGTAAAGGGGGATCAGTTATTTGTGACTTTTGGTAAAGGGAGATAAGTTATTTGTGAATTTTGGTAAAGGGAGATAAGTTATTTGTGAATTTTGGTAAAGGGAGATAAGTTATTTGTGAATTTTGGTAAAGGGAGATAAGTTATTTGTGAATTTTGGTAAAGGGAGATAAGTTATTTGTGAATTTTGGTAAAGGGAGATAAGTTATTTGTGACTTTTGGTAAAGGGAGATAAGTTATTTGTGACTTTTGGTAAAGGGAGATAAGTTATTTGTGATCCTGTAAAGGAGATCATCAAAACACCTGTTAATTACTCTGGTGTACTCCTCATCAAAACACCTGTTAATTACTCTGGTGTACTCCTCATCAAACACCTGTTAATTACTCTGGTGTACTCCTTCATCAAAACACCTGTTAATTACTCTGGTGTACTCCTCATCATAACACCTGTTAATAATTACTCTGGTGTACTCCTCATCAAAAACACCTGTTAATTACTCTGTGTACTCCTCATCAAAACCACCTGTTAATTACTCTGGTGTACTCCTCATCAAAACACCTGTTAATTACTCTGGTGTACTCCTCATCAATAACACCTGTTAATTACTCTGGTGTACTCCTCATCAAAACACCTGTTAATTACTCTGGTGTACTCCTCATCAAAACACCTGTTAATTACTCTGGTGTACTCCTCATCATAACACCTGTTAATTACTCTGGTGTACTCCTCATCATAACACCTGTTAATTACTCTGGTGTACTCCTCATCAAAACACCTGTTAATTACTCTGGTGTACTCCTCATCATAACACCTGTTAATGAACTCTGGTGTACTCCTCCTCATCATAACACCTGTTAATTACTCTGGTGTACTCCTCATCATAACACCTGTTAATTACTCTGGTGTACTCCTCATCAAAACACCTGTTAATTACTCTGGTGTACTCCTCATCATAACACCTGTTAATTACTCTGGTGTACTCCTCATCAAAACACCTGTTAATGACTCTGGTGTACTCCTCATCATAACACCTGTTAATTACTCTGGTGTACTCCTCATCATAACACCTGTTAATTACTCTGGTGTACTCCTCATCAAAACACCTGTTAATTACTCTGGTGTACTCCTCATCAAAACACCTGTTAATTACTCTGGTGTACTCCTCATCAAAACACCTGTTAATTACTCTGGTGTACTCCTCATCAAAACACCTGTTAATTACTCTGGTGTACTCCTCATCAAAACACCTGTTAATTACTCTGGTGTACTCCTCATCAAACACCTGTTAATTACTCTGGTGTACTCCTCATCATAACACCTGTTAATTACTCTGGTGTACTCCTCATCATAACACCTGTTAATTACTCTGGTGTACTCCTCATCATAACACCTGTTAATTACTCTGGTGTACTCCTCATCAAAACACCTGTTAATTACTCTGGTGTACTCACTCATAAAAACACCTGTTAATTACTCTGGTGTACTCCTCATCAAACACCTGTTAATTACTCTGGTGTACTCCTCATCATAACACCTGTTAATTACTCTGGTGTACTCCTCATCAAAACACCTGTTAATTACTCTGGTGTACTCCTCATCAAAACACCTGTTAATTACTCTGGTGTACTCCTCATCAAAACACCTGTTAATTACTCTGGTGTACTCCTCATCAAAACACCTGTTAATTACTCTGGTGTACTCCTCATCAAAACACCTGTTAATTACTCTGGTGTACTCCTCATCAAAACACCTGTTAATTACTCTGGTGTACTCCTCATCAAAACACCTGTTAATTACTCTGGTGTACTCCTCATCATAACACCTGTTAATTACTCTGGTGTACTCCTCATCAAAACACCTGTTAATTACTCTGGTGTACTCCTCATCAAAACACCTGTTAATTACTCTGGTGTACTCCTCATCATAAACACCTGTTAATTACTCTGGTGTACTCCTCATCAAAACACCTGTTAATTACTCTGGTGTACTCCTCATCATAACACCTGTTAATTACTCTGGTGTACTCCTCATCAAAACACCTGTTAATTACTCTGGTGTACTCCTCATCAAAACACCTGTTAATTACTCTGGTGTACTCCTCATCATAACACCTGTTAATTACTCTGGTGTACTCCTCATCATAACACCTGTTAATTACTCTGGTGTACTCCTCATCAAAACACCTGTTAATTACTCTGGTGTACTCCTCATCATAACACCTGTTAATTACTCTGGTGTACTCCTCATCAAAACACCTGTTAATTACTCTGGTGTACTCCTCATCATAACACCTGTTAATTACTCTGGTGTACTCCTCATCAAAACACCTGTTAATTACTCTGGTGTACTCCTCATCAAAACACCTGTTAATTACTCTGGTGTACTCCTCATCATAACACCTGTTAATTACTCTGGTGTACTCCTCATCATAACACCTGTTAATTACTCTGGTGTACTCCTCATCAAAACACCTGTTAATTACTCTGGTGTACTCCTCATCATAACACCTGTTAATTACTCTGGTGTACTCCTCATCAAAACACCTGTTAATTACTCTGGTGTACTCCTCATCATAACACCTGTTAATTACTCTGGTGTACTCCTCATCAAAACACCTGTTAATTACTCTGGTGTACTCCTCATCATAACACCTGTTAATTACTCTGGTGTACTCCTCATCATAACACCTGTTAATTACTCTGGTGTACTCCTCATCATAACACCTGTTAATTACTCTGGTGTACTCCTCATCAAAACACCTGTTAATTACTCTGGTGTACTCCTCATCAAAACACCTGTTAATTACTCTGGTGTACTCCTCATCATAACACCTGTTAATTACTCTGGTGTACTCCTCATCAAAACACCTGTTAATTACTCTGGTGTACTCCTCATCAAAACACCTGTTAATTACTCTGGTGTACTCCTCATCATAACACACCTGTTAATTACTCTGGTGTACTCCTCATCATAACACCTGTTAATTACTCTGGTGTACTCCTCATCATAACACCTGTTAATTACTCTGGTGTACTCCTCATCATAACACCTGTTAATTACTCTGGTGTACTCCTCATCATAACACCTGTTAATTACTCTGGTGTACTCCTCATCATAACACCTGTTAATTACTCTGGTGTACTCCTCATCAAAACACCTGTTAATTACTCTGGTGTACTCCTCATCAAAACACCTGTTAATTACTCTGGTGTACTCCTCATCAAAACACACCTGTTAATTACTCTGGTGTACTCCATCATCAACACCTGTTAATTACTCTGGTGTACTCCTCATCATAACACCTGTTAATTACTCTGGTGTACTCCTCATCATAACACCTGTTAATTACTCTGGTGTACTCCTCATCATAACACCTGTTAATTACTCTGGTGTACTCCTCATCATAACACCTGTTAATTACTCTGGTGTACTCCTCATCAAAACACCTGTTAATTACTCTGGTGTACTCCTCATCATAACACCTGTTAATTACTCTGGTGTACTCCTCATCATAACACCTGTTAATTACTCTGGTGTACTCCTCATCATAAACACCTGTTAATTACTCTGGTGTACTCCTCATCAAACACCTGTTAATACTCTGGTGTACTCCTCATCATAACACCTGTTAATTACTCTGGTGTACTCCTCATCATAAAACACCTGTTAATTACTTACTTGGTGTACTCCTCATCATAACACCTGTTAATTACTCTGGTGTACTCCTCATCATAACACCTGTTAATTACCTCTGTTATCCTCATCAAAACACTGTTAATTACTCTGGTGTACTCCTCATCATAACACCTGTTAATTACTCTGGTGTACTCCTCATCATAACACCTGTTAATTACTCTGGTGTACTCCTCATCAAAACACCTGTTAATACTCTGGTGTACTCCTCATCATAACACCTGTTAATTACTCTGGTGTACTCCTCATCAAAACACCTGTTAATTACTCTGGTGTACTCCTCATCATAACACCTGTTAATTACTCTGGTGTACTCCTCATCATAACACCTGTTAATTACTCTGGTGTACTCCTCATCAAACACCTGTTAAATTACTCTGGTGTACTCCTCATCAAACACCTGTTAATTACTCTGGTGTACTCCTCATCATAACACCTGTTAATTACTCTGGTGTACTCCTCATCATAACACCCTGTTAATTACTCTGGTGTACTCCTCATCATAACACCTGTTAATTACTCTGGTGTACTCCTCATCAAAACACCTGTTAATTACTCTGGTGTACTCCTCATCAAAACACCTGTTAATTACTCTGGTACTCATAACACCTGTTAATCTCGGTGTACTCCTCATCATAACACCTGTTAATTACTCTGGTGTACTCCTCAAACACCTGTTAATACTCTGGTGTACTCCTCATCATAACACTGTTAATTACTCTGGTGTACTCCTCATCATAACACCTGTTAATTACTCTGGTGTACTCCTCATCATAACACCTGTTAATTACTCTGGTGTACTCCTCATCATGTACTCCTCATCATAACCTGTTAATTACTCTGGTGTACTCCTCATCATAACACCTGTTAATTACTCTGGTGTACTCCTCATCAAAACACCTGTTAATTACTCTGGTGTACTCCTCATCAAAACACCTGTTAATTACTCTGGTGTACTCCTCATCAAAACACCTGTTAATTACTCTGGTGTACTCCTCATCATAACACCTGTTAATTACTCTGGTGTACTCCTCATCAAAACACCTGTTAATTACTCTGGTGTACTCCTCATCAAAAACACCTGTTAATTACTCTGGTGTACTCCTCATCATAACACCTGTTAATTACTCTGGTGTACTCCTCATCAAAACACCTGTTAATTACTCTGGTGTACTCCTCATCATAACACCTGTTAATTACTCTGGTGTACTCCTTATCATAACACCTGTTTAATTACTCTGGTGTACTCCTCATCATAACACCTGTTAATTACTCTGGTGTACTCCTCATCATAACACCTGTTAATTACTCTGGTGTACTCCTCATCAAAACACCTGTTAATTACTGTTAATTCTGGTGTACTCCTCATCATAACACCTGTTAATTACTCTGGTGTACTCCTCATCATAACACCTGTTAATTACTCTGGTGTACTCCTCATCATAACACCTGTTAATTACTCTGGTGTACTCCTCATCATAACACCTGTTAATTACTCTGGTGTACTCCTCATCAAAACACCTGTTAATTACTCTGGTGTACTCCTCATCATAACACCTGTTAATTACTCTGGTGTACTCCTCATCAAAACACCTGTTAATTACTCTGGTGTACTCCTCATCAAAACACCTGTTAATTACTCTGGTGTACTCCTCATCAAAACACCTGTTAATTACTCTGGTGTACTCCTCATCATAACACCTGTTAATTACTCTGGTGTACTCCTCATCATAACACCTGTTAATTACTCTGGTGTACTCCTCATCATAACACACCTGTTAATTACTCTGGTGTACTCCTCATCAAAACACCTGTTAATTACTCTGGTGTACTCCTCATCATAACACCTGTTAATTACTCTGTTACTCTCATCAAACACTGTTATACTCTGTGTACTCCTCATCATAACACCTGTTAATTACTCTGGTGTACTCCTCATCATAAACACCTGTTAATTACTCTGGTGTACTCCTCATCATAAACACCTGTTAATTACTCTGGTGTACTCCTCATCATAACACCTGTTAATTACTCTGGTGTACTCCTCATCATAACACCTGTTAATTACTCTGGTGTACTCCTCATCATAAACACCTGTTAATTACTCTGGTGTACTCCTCATCATCAAACACCTGTTAATTACTCTGGTGTACTCCTCATCATAACACCTGTTAATTACTCTGGTGTACTCCTCATCATAACACCTGTTAATTACTCTGGTGTACTCCTCATCATAACACCTGTTAATTACTCTGGTGTACTCCTCATCATAACACCTGTTAATTACTCTGGTGTACTCCTCATCAAAACACCTGTTAATTACTCTGGTGTACTCCTCATCAAAACACCTGTTAATTACTCTGGTGTACTCCTCATCATAACACCTGTTAATTACTCTGTGTACTCCTCATCATAACACTGTTAATTACTCTGGTGTACTCTCATCATAACACCTGTTAATTACTCTGGTGTACTCCTCATCATAACACCTGTTAATTACTCTGGTGTACTCCTCATCATAACACCTGTTAATTACTCTGGTGTACTCCTCATCATAAACACCTGTTAATTACTCTGGTGTACTCCTCATCATAACACTCTCATAACTGTTAATTACTCTGGTGTACTCCTCATCAAAACACCTGTTAATTACTCTGGTGTACTCCTCATCATAACACCTGTTAATTACTCCTGGTGTACTCCTCATCATAACACCTGTTAATTACTCTGGTGTACTCCTCATCAAAACACCTGTTAATTACTCTGGTGTACTCCTCATCAAAACACCTGTTAATTACTCTGGTGTACTCCTCATCATAAACCTGTTAATTACTCTGGTGTACTCCTCATCATAACACCTGTTAATTACTCTGGTGTACTCCTCATCAAAACACCTGTTAATTACTCTGGTGTACTCCTCATCATAACACCTGTTAATTACTCTGGTGTACTCCTCATCATAACACCTGTTAATTACTCTGGTGTACTCCTCATCAAAACACCTGTTAATTACTCTGGTGTACTCCTCATCATAACACCTGTTAATTACTCTGGTGTACTCCTCATCATAACACCTGTTAATTACTCTGGTGTACTCCTTATCATAACACCTGTTAATTACTCTGGTGTACTCCTCATCAAAACACCTGTTAATGACTCTGGTGTACTCCTCATCATAACACCTGTTAATTACTCAGGTGATTTTTTGTTCTTTAGCATTTTAATTTAACTGTTAAATTGAAATGTTACAGTTTCATTGAGAATGACATTTTTTTATGATTTACAAGACTTAATAGTTGATATCACAAATATTTGAGTACAATAATTTTCCACCTTTTTCCAGAGACATGGAGATGTACCAAGGCCAGGCTGGCTATAATGCTTATGGTCACCAGGACAATGTGCCATTAACCAGGTGTGTATACTGCTTCATAGCAACACAGGTTACCACGGCAACCATACTAAACACAGCACACAAACTAACAACAACTTTTATATATCATATATACAAATGTTAACTAGTTTTGGTTGTGATTAGTGACAATTCTAACCAAGGTTTATAAAACTGTATTTAGTTTACCAGTATGATGTATATATACAAAAATTAATTTCTAATGAAAGTAAGATTTAGATTTCAGAATGCTGTATTAGCTCAATATCGATCTGCAGGAAAGATAGACTTAAACATATTATTGAATTGTTAGGCAGCTGCTAAGTTCAAATGCTGCATGTGTTGCTATATATATAAAATACTTGGTTTTTCAACATTTTCCACACCACCTAGTGATATCCTTTTGCTCTTTTCAATAACTTGCTTGTTTAACATAAGACTTCGGAACACTCATCTTGGTGTGTCCTCTGGACCGGATTTCTCGAAGCAAAAAATACAAGGTTTTTTTCCTTATTCATGGATATCTTTAAAATGTCGAAAATTTTAATATGACAAAAATTTTGATATAAGTTTGTTTGGAGAAATTTTGGCCATATTTGATTGTAAACTGTATAATAAATTTTGAGCTCTCCTTTGCCACATTAAAATATGAACTATTTGTATATGCTTGCTACAAAGTTCAGTTCCATGTGCTTTTATAGATTGAAGACCTATTTTCAAAACTCTGCTTTTTTCTGATTGTTTCTGCCTAAATCTACACAACCTAGCCACAGTATGCGCACTGTGATGAATATCTGCCAAGCTCTGACCATTTCGACAAGATGCCATGCAAAGATTAATGCTTCAATGATACCCCACAAATATTTATTAGATGAAAGGATAGGCTACTGATGATTTTGCCCTGTATAAGGACTACTTTGACATTATATGTATACCTTCCACGTTATCAGTTATATACTGATTGTTTAAAAATAAATTAGAAAAAAAAAATGAAAAAAGGTATATTAAAGGACTGGGAGAATACTACTGACCCCCTACAGCTGTATTGTTTATATGTCCGGTGGTATAAGGCCAATATACACTTTGCTGTTCTTGTTAGATGTAAAGATAGTTATGGAAATATATTGATGATCATACATAAAAATTGTTAAAAAGCTTTAGTCTAGGGGTTGTGATATATAAAGATAGCACCATACCATGATATAATCACACCAACGTTTTCACCTGTGGGTTCGGTTTTACATTTCCCTTTATTTGTGTTGTCAGCATGGAGGCGGGGTATCAGAAAGGTCGAAGCAGGGGCGTACCAAATGCAGGTTACGACAATGGGCAGCCACAGGATCCGTACTTACGTAATGGTGAGGGTGGTTACCACTATCACGGCTCAGACCGACCCCCCTCTTACCACGAAAGTGGACAATACCCTATGCATGGTGGCTATCCAGTGTTGCCACAGCAACAAAAGTATTACTAATGCCGCACAGTAAGTAGATTGCTAACATGGTGCAGGTTACACTCAGCTTCTGTTTTCTCCCGTCATAAAATATGTAGTTCATTTCTAACTGATCACTATATTTTCATTTACTCCAAGTACTGGAACAGTCCATTATAAAATTTCAAGGATGTATTAGTTAATGCTTGCTAATTGGACATATTCTGAATGGTGAAACACTATAGTAATGTGATATCATGATGAAAGTTAGATTTTAAAATTGAAAAGGAAACAGTATGATGAATATGGGAGAAGATTGGAGTTCGCAGTGTGCTCTTACTGATATCTAACTAGTACTTCACTGCAAGTCAATCTTCTGCAAAGGCAGATGACATGTGTTCAAAGAATCTGACTTTAATTTATTAATAAAAATGTATTAAAATTAAAATAATTAAGTTGTTCTGAAATATGTTTTAAAGTAACAAGATCATATCCCCTCACCAGACTGCCACTAATTATTATATATATATCTGCCAGAAGAAAATTGACTTACAGTTACTTTGTAAACATTGCTATTGTTAAGGTGTCATATTTTGAATGTGAAGCTATTGTTTCAGTAAAAGTTTTATTGAAATAATTAATATAATGAAATAAAAGAATATAAATGAAAATTCAAAAAGCTGTATTTATAACACTTCCTTACTACAGGAACATGTGTATATACAGTTATATTATTTTTCTCTTTACATTAAACAATTAATACTAGATGCACAATACATATAATTAGCTACATATAAATATATATATATAGTGCTAGAATCTAGACGGTTTCTTAGTGTTGTGTTACTTATATAAAAACCACATCTATTGTAAATGTGTTGTGTAAAAATGAAATCTGAAAACATATCATTAGGCACATTGACTCTTCATTGATCAAGCCATATGATTATAATTTCTTATATGAGACTAAAAATCCCAACACATTTACTCAGATAACGGTTATACACGAGTTGTTGTCAGAGTTGTGCCCCTTGTGCCATACACATTGATTCCTCAGGCCTCATTACAAATCATCAGATGCTTGATGTTTATATATATTCTGTGGAATTAGAATTTATAACTAATAAAGCTACTGTCAACAGTATCTCTCTACAGGTAGTTGCCCATTCTAGTGTGTAGCATGCAACCTTATAATTGATAACTTGGTCGAATATCAGATTAATTACAAATGTCTTTATCATAAAATTTGATTTGTTGCAAACAGAAATATTTTTTATATTGCACTGCTTTTATTCACTTATTTATACCCCCAAAAATTTCCAATTTATGTCCTAACAATATATTTGAAGAAGTAAGGTGAGTTTGCACTTCCTATATATAAACAAGGATATAAAAAGAATATCTATTTAGATATTAATTCTAAAATAAGATTGATCCGTAATCTTGGATTGTGTGATTCATATTGTGTAAACAGTTGGTGTTCTAATTGACTTTGCCCTATGGTTGTATTTTGTGGTGAAATATTTATGCTTTGTGTGTTAAATGTCATCCTTATCTATACCTATAGCTATTGAGTATGATGACAGCCAATATTGACTTTGTACATGAACATTTTGTTCATTTGATTATTGTTATTGTTTATGTAAAATATTTAAGTGAAATACATTTTAGGATAAGGAAATGGAAAATGATCATGCTTCAATAAATGCTCCACTTAATAACCATATTAATTAACATTAATTCGCTTCAAAGATAATACGTGAAGCCTAATGCCTTTTCTGCCTTAATTAAGCGAATATATATTGTAATATGATTTCAACCCTCTCTTAGGAGTTATTTCACTCAAACACTTTATGTCTTGTGATTTTCATTTTTAGTTATCATAATGATTAAATGTGTTTACAAAGTTAGAAATTCAGATTTTGTTTAAAGGAGAGATAAATAAATTCTAGGCTTAAAGGTTGAAATTAGTCAATATTTGCAATGATGTACAGTATACTGTACAGATACTTTAAATTTACTACTTTTGGCCAAATGTGAAAAACTGTAAATCATAATTTATAAACGGGAATATCAATTAGCGCAATTTGAAGGTTAACTACCTGTAATACCCTTCTACACAATTTTGAATTTCAAAGACAATGTGAAAAGGGTATCAATAAAACTGAGATAAGTATGTTTACAGTACCAATTTGGACCCTAGAGTAGACATTTATTAAATATTTTGCGCTCGTATATAGAAGTATAATGGCAATTTATAATAAAGTTTCCATGGGAATGATGATAATTTGTATTATTTGGATGATTCTTTTTTTATTTATGTGTATTATTTTTATTTCCAGAAGCCCCTGGTAGCAAGAAGAGGAAACAATACTACTAAGATATACTACTGTAGGGCTGTACTAAAGTAACGAATGAATCCTAATGCCAAAATATGTTTGTGGCAATCTGAAGTTTTGTTGTTGTTGTATCACCATGTATGTGTGTCAGTGTATACCTCCAGGTGTTAATTCCACTCTCCCCAGCTTGTGAGACCTCTACACCATCTGGGAGTGTATACCTCAGGTGTTTCTATCTACTCTCCCTGGCTTGTGAGACCTCTTCACCATCTGGAAGTGTATACCTCCAGGTGTTAGATCTACTCTCCCCAGCTTGTGAGACCTCTACACCATCTGAGAGTGTATACCTCCAGGTGTTAGATCCACTCTCCCCGGCTTGTGAGACCTCTACACCATCTGGGAGTGTATACCTCCAGGTGTTAGATCTACTCTCCCCGGCTTGTGAGACCTCTTCACCATCTGGGAGTGTATACCTCCAGGTGTTAGATCTACTCTCCCCGGCTTGTGAGACCTCTACACCATCTGGGAGTGTATACCTCCAGGTGTTAGATCTACTCTCCCCGGCTTGTGAGACCTCTTCACCATCTGGGAGTGTATACCTCCAGGTGTTAGATCTACTCTCCCCGGCTTGTGAGACCTCTACACCATCTGGGAGTGTATACCTCCAGGTGTTAGATCTACTCTCCCCGGCTTGTGAGACCTCTTCACCATCTGGGAGTGTATACCTCCAGGTGTTAGATCCACTCTCCCCGGCTTGTGAGACCTCTACACCATCTGGGACCTAGATAATGAAACAGTTTTTGTAGCCATTCACAGATGTCATGGCTTAATGTTAAGTCATGTTTGATTGGCTAAGCTGAGCCTGTCACCTATGTTGCTATAATTATATATGCCCCGTGTAAGTTAATATGGACAAGAGAGTTGGGGTTAAAGATTGTTTAAAGATATTGGCACAGGGCTATTACATGAACTACATATGTAGAAGGTGGATAAATTATGTCAGAGAAAACAATAGTAATGAAGACTGGACAAGATAAAGTCATGATCTCTTAATTTAGGAGAATATTTTGTAATGGCACCTAATTATGTTTAAAGTTAATAATGTGATATGTTGGGATACTGTGTCTATATATATATTAACATTTATGTCAGTTGATAAATATTTTATTAGATAGAACTGAGTGTGAGTTGGTTGAAAAATCCTGTATCAGATAGAGCTGAGAGTGAGTTGGTTGAAAAATCCTGTATCAGATAGAGCTGAAATTAAGTGAGTTGGTTGAAAAATCCTGTATTAGATAGAACTGAGTGTGAGTTGGTTGAAAAAATCTTTATCGGATAGAACTGAGTGTAAGTTGGTTGAAAAAATCTTTATCGGATAGAACTGAGTGTAAATTGGTTGAAAAAATCTTTATTGGATAGAACTGAGTGTAAGTCAGTGAATTAAGTCTTTAATATATTTTGGTGCTCGTTAATCAGGTTTTCATCAGATACCTTTCTATAAACATTCCAGATAATATACATTCCAAATAATATCATATATGCATTCCAAATAATATCATACATGCATTCCAAATAATATCATATATACATTCCAAATGCATGATATCATTATTTTTTTCTGAATTAACATTGTGTTCTTGAAATATTATTCAATGGTATTGTTAGATTTTGCTGGTTAAGTAAAATGTGATTTTAACAGATATAAAGGGACCAATGAAATACTTATATATCTGACATTTAAAAAATTCATTGTATATTTGACATTTAACAATGACATTGTATATTTGACATTTAACAATTACATTGCATATGAATCTTGAAGGGGAATGAAAAAACTACACATAACTGTTGATTTGTTTTTAATGTGCTCGTTATAAACGTAATTTATGGTATCTAGAATTTTCGTTGATGAAATTGGATTTTTCCTTATTGTAATGCACATCTATATCATATTACTTTCTTATGACTTCAATAGTCATCATTTAACATCGATGTGATTCTCCTATGTGTTCCAAGTTGTGTTAATGACTACATTTGTATTTTCATATCTTGTTTAAGTGTTCATTCCTCAATGGTTATCAATGTCTGTATTTGATCACTTCTTTCTTAAACTGTTATAGATCTATAATGCTTGAGTAACTTTTCGTTACTAAATCATGTAACTCTTAGTTACTTGTTTGATTGACAAGTTCCTATTGTTTATAACACTCTGTTTCCAATATTTTGATATCATCGTTAAATGATTTATACAATATTAAATTTACATGCTATGTAAGAGTTTGATTCTCCTATGGACGTCTATATCACTCCATCACAGAATAGTCTGGTAGTTTCTATTACTATTCATTATACTTCTAATACATAAGAATCGTCCCCACAGTTTTCTAAAGGATACCCTTATTACCATTTCTGGTTAATTACCATCCAAGATACTAATAAGGTAACACATGTTTCTCATATCACCTATTGTTTCTCATATCATCCATTGTTTCTCATATCACCCATTGTTTCTCATATCATCCATTGTTTCTCATATCACCCATTGTTTCTCATATCACCCATTGTTTCTCATATCATCCATTGTTTCTCATATCATCCATTGTTTCTCATATCATCCATTGTTTCTCATGTCATCCATTGTTTCTCATATCATCCATTGTTTCTCATGTCACCATTGTTTCTCATATCATCCATTGTTTCTCATATTATCCATTGTTTCTCATATCATCCATTGTTTCTCATAGCATCTATTGTTTCTCATATCATCCATTTTTTCTCATATCATCCATTGTTTCTCATATCACCCATTGTTTCTCATATCACCCATTGTTTCTCATATCATCCATTGTTTCTCATATCACCCATTGTTTCTCATATCATCCATTGTTTCTCATATCATCCATTTTTTCTCATGTCATCCATTGTTTCTCATATCACCCATTGTTTCTCATATCACCCATTGTTTCTCATATCATCCATTGTTTCTCATATCACCCATTGTTTCTCATATCATCCATTGTTTCTCATATCATCCATTTTTTCTCATGTCATCCATTGTTTCTCATGCCACCTATTGTTACTCAGATCACCTTTAGTCTCTCATGCCACCTATTGTTACTCAGATCACCTTTAGTCTCTCATGCCACCTATTGTTACTCAGATCACCTAATTATTCGGTCAATGTAATTTTTTTTATTTTATGCAGTGTAAATTGACAGTTAAATCTTGTAGCATGTATTAATTGACTTGATGTCTGTATTTCAAAATGTGGATTTATAAATCTGTTATATTGGCTGTTTACACTTTACGAGATAAATTTCTCCTTTTGATGTCATTAGTGTTAGCCTACAAGTTTACATTTCAACTTGGAACAAGTCTTCTTTTTGCAACTATTCTAGCTTTAAGTTATGGAATCGATTATTCAAACTTGAAGGTGTTTTAGAAATTGAGCCAGACCTTTGTGTTTATATATATGGAATTTGATAGCAGGCCAACTTAACTGATTGTTTTATATGTGGTGTAGTTGTATAGTTCTGGAGTAGGTAGAGCACTGTATACTTTCTACATATATATAAACATTAAGTTTTGGTTAAGCAATTTTCCTGATATGATTTAGATTGTTTTTCAATTTATCTATAGTTTTAAAGTTTACGTAATGTAAAGGAGGGAATAATGTAGTTTATTTAAACATATTATAATGCTGAGTGGGGAATGGTTGAGTAAATTTATATAATCAACAGCCTTTTTAAAAGACATAGGGTATGTTTGAATGTTGTTTTTATATTGTTCTATAAGTAACCAATATGATCATAGGAATTCCATACAGAATAACCGGTGTAATAATGACAACGCTTTACAAAACTACCCAAAGGATGATAGTATAACGATGTAATAAAGACAAAGCTTTACAAAACTACCCAAAGGGATGATAGTATAACGATGTAATAATGACAACGCTTTACAAAACTACCCAAGGGATGACAGTATAACAATGTAATAATGACAAAGCTTAACAAAACTACCCAAAGGGATGACAGTGTAACAATGTAATAATGACAACGCTTTAGAAAACTACCCAAAGGGATGATAGTATAGCGATGTAATAATGACAAAGCTTAACAAAACTACCCAAAGGGATGATAGTATAGCGATGTAATATAGACCACAATGATATACAAAAATACTCAAGGGATGACAGTATAACAAAATATTCCAAAGTGGTGACAGTATAACGAAATATTCCAAAGTGGTGACAGTATAACGAAATATTCCAAAGTGGTGACAGTATAACGAAATATTCCAAAGTGGTGACAGTATAACGATATATTCCAAAGTGGTGACAGTATAACGAAATATTCCAAAGTGGTGACAGTATAACGAAATATTCCAAAGTGGTGACAGTATAACGAAATATTCCAAAGTGGTGATAGTATAACGAAATATTCTAAAGTGACGATAGTGTTACAAAATATTCCAAAGTGGTGACAGTATAACGAAATATTCCAAAGTGGTGACAGTATAACGAAATATTCCAAAGTGATGACAGTATAACAAAATATTCCAAATTGACGACAGTATAACGAAATATTCCAAAGTGGTGACAGTATAACGAAATATTCCAAAGGGGTGATAGTATAACGAAATATTCCAAAGTGGTGACAGTATAACGAAATATTCCAAAGTGGTGACAGTTTAACGAAATATTCCAAAGGGGTGACAGTATAACGAAATATTCCAAAGTGGTGACAGTATAACGAAATATTCCAAAGTGATGACAGTATAACGAAATATTCCAAAGTGGTGACAGTATAACGAAATATTCCAAATTGGTGACAGTATAACGAAATATTCTAAAGTGACGATGTTGTTAAATAACTACTTTACATGTATAGAACATTGCTTATATTTGAATATTGCATATTGTAATGATTTGGAAATTAATCATATAATAGAATTTCGTATACAAAGTGCTATTTCTTCAAACGATACCAAAATATGTTTAAGTTTGTTTAAAGATATACATTTTGTTCTGTCCAGAGTTTGTTGCACCGTTTGTTTATGTTAAGGTATAACAAGATAATTTCCGAAGTGCCTTTAGGTATTCCATGTCTAGATGTCTGTGTCTCCTTATAGAAAGCTGTAGTACAGTGTGTAATGAGTATAGCTAATCAGAAAGGTGTTATCAAATGGTTGTCAGCATGTCAAATAGTTCGGTTGACCATTGCACACATCTATATATCATAGAGATCAAAACTTCCTATATATCTTTTTCCACAGATGAATCTGTTATTGGCCCCGAGTATGAAGGTTTTAGAAAGTATTTTAAAAATAAGCAGTGTTTCTTGTATGATTAAATGTAGTGCTGAATAGTAAAACTCGAACCAACCTCGGGGGAAGTTATGACATTTTAGGTTTGGAATGCTGTTTTATTTCAGATATTAACGGAATATCTGTTTGGTTTTAGATACACTGTTTGTTTTTTCCCATTAAATTGACACGGGTATCAACTGATTTATCATACAGCACTGTAGAAAGGTACTTTCCCAGAGAGTTTTTAGAAATTTGAAAATTTGATGCTTTAGATAGGAAGTATAATAAACGCTATTTAATCATGTTATGTACACTAGTATGGCTGAAACACCAGATCTTGATTTGATTTTTTTTTAATTGAAAATATTTGACAAGCAGATATACAAGGATGTAGATAAGATATAACGGCAATTGTGCTATTAAAATGTTCACATTGCCCTCATGTTTGTGATGACAAACCAAGGTTTGAGTAGTTTTCGTCCAGCTTTGTGTGCTTCAAGTCTCTTCCATTTAACTTGCCTCCCTCTTGTAATTTAAGTAATCATTTGTCGCTATCATTAGCTGTGTACAATGTCTGTCTGTACCTTGTATTCTCCCTCTGTTTGTTTTCGTTTATCGAACTGAAAATACAAATGTACTAAATTCCCCAGAAGGTTGTGGCCATTTTGTTGTGCATATTCCTCTTAAGGAGGTCTGTTTGTGATCTGTGATCTCTTCTTTCATATAGTTTATATATAATTAGATTACTCCAGAAATTGGGACACAAAATAAGTAATTTTATAAACTTATTCTTTGCTGTAGGTAGACGGAAACAAAAGAGCATGTAAGCTCCACTGTTACTACTGAAAACTTTCAAGACTTTGGATGTCCAACCTTTTTCTATGGTAATTACCATGGACCATCCTTCGTATGTTTAATTTATCTGAAATTATAGCAAAGCATCAATAACTCACGTATTTTAAATAGGATATTTTATACGGTCGATGGTCTTGCTGAACAAGCCTATTTTTCGACCTTTCGTTACCTGCATATGATATGAAACAAATGATTGTTGTAATGAATTTGTCATATTTCATATTACTTATCTGACTTAATTGTGAAGCTGTCGGAGAATACTAAAAGTGATTGTTCACTGGTTGAAAACATGCTGAGATTAAAGCCTCTGTTTTCCCTGTATTCCCATTTTGATACTTGTATAAGGTGAGGGAAGTGACTTCGTCGCACCCACACATACATGCTGTTGTTGATATCACATCCTTTGTTATCTTTTCTCTGATTAAGATTGTGTGTTTACATATCATTGTTATCAAAGATGTACTACTTATTGCCAGGAAGAAGATTAAAAATTATTTGTATTTAATTGCTTTGTGTTTTACATTGGACATGGAACCTGTCTCTACGTGTTGTCATACAGGATAGCCTAAGATAACTTGTAGATTTAAGAACACATTAATAAAAGTATCACTCCTATGAGGGCTTTTTCATCAAGGTCATTGTGCCTAGACCATGCACTCAGGAATAGGACGAGTTCTGTTTCATTTACCTAAGATATATTAAAGGAGGACTGAGGAAACCGGGCCCCATCATCGGTAAATATCAGATTTAAATTAAACAAAACCAAACATTATTATAAAAAGAGCTAAAAATGAACAAAACATGACATCAAAATCGGTAAAAAGAGATTAAAATTGAACAAAACCAAACTCCGTAGATAGATAGAGATTAAATTTGAACACAGCCTGGCACAACTATCGGTAAAAGAAATTAGAATTGAACTGAACAAAAAAGGAGATAAAATTGGGAGTCAAGCCGCTGGGGGCCTGGTTTGTCCGTTGTCAGTATAATGTAACGTGTCTTCGGCGGTATGCTTCAGTGATATAGCACTAAAAAGGTGAGAGTTTCACTTATTACCGCAGCCTCCCAAAACATACAGACGCACCGCAATACATTGCGCCGAACATGTTGCAGTATGTAATAGACAACCCAAGAACAGGCAAACTGTCTACCAAAGTGATACCATTAAGAAAATAAGCGGAATGGTATTCTGGACAAACGTTAGGTGATTGTTTGATTTGTGTTAAACATTATATTGACAGCTAGAATGTGACGAGGTGGGATGTGCTTCCTTGATGTCCTCGGCGACATGCTTCAGTGATTTAGCGCTTTAAAATGACTAGTCTTAGGCGACATGCTTCAGTAATTTAGCGCTACAAAAATGTCTAGAGTTCCACTATTACAAGGGGATACAACATGAATATACCGCATCCTCCAAAGACCTTCGTAACTTACCTGGGATAGATGGGGTGTGCTGTTTGATATCCACTGAATGAAAAAATACCTTTATTGAAAATTGAAATTCATTAACCATAATTGGGGAGGGGGGACAAGTATTTACCTAGGACAAAATAGACATATACACAAGGCATGTATAAGGGTCATACTATTCTGTGAGGATAATTCTGTTACATGACCACGAAGCAAAATAGGTCTTTAGTTACTGCTTATAAAATACTAAGTGCTATTTTATATGCTTATATATCACTTCTTATACTTGAACAAAACTAAACTGATAAAAAGTGTGTATGTATAAGGTCTAACCTTACGTTATACTGTTGAGACTGTTGTGTTGCTTGTAAATTTTGGCAAAATACAATGTATGCAAAAAAATAAATTGTACATTTCAGTTTAGTAAGTCCTCAGGGTTCGGTACATATTTTTGTCGTCAAATAACCATACCACTATGTTTACTAGTGTCTAATAAGTACGTTGGAGCCATTTTCGTGCCCTTAGCAGTGCCTTTGATTTGTAGGTAATGTTCGTCATTGAACATAACATTATTGTTCGATAATACTAGTTCTATCCCATCTAGGGTAAATTGTTTTTGAAACGATGATGTATTTTCTCTGGGTCATTATCTAGCCAGTATTCAATTGCCTTCAGTCCTAGTTCTTTGGTGATATTTGTGTAGAGATTCACGACATCCATCGTTACAAGTTTTGAATTTTCAATTTACAGAATAGTTTAAGCAGGATATCTAGTAAGTTGCTGAGTCTCTGGGTTGAAGAATTCGGTCCACCCACAATTGGTCTGAATGTTAAATCATCAGGATTTAAACAAGTTATATATTCTGAATTTTGTGTTTGTATTGCTTCCTTAATTTGTTTTGATTTGTGAATTTTCGGTAGTTAATAAAAGCAATTTTCTTTGAATTCAAAATGTGTTAGGTAATCCTATTCATTTCCGGTTATTTTCGTAGTATTTAAGTTGTTGCTGATGAGTCTTTTTATTTTCTGCATTGAATGACGTAATATTCCTTATTCAGCAGTATGCTCGTAATTTTCGTTTTATAGAATTCTCTGTCCATCACTACTATCGCGCCTCCTTTATCTGCGTCTTTTATTATTATGTTGTCATTTGCTAAGGCTTTCAAGGCATTTTCTTCATCTTTCGTTAGATTGCTCCTCTGATTTGTTTGTTCATTCTTAAGAGGTAGGTTTTCCAGCATTTCACACACGGCATCTAGTGTGTTGTTTCTGCCTTTTCTGGGGTTGAATGATGATTTATTTCTCACAAGGTCTTCTTCGTTAATTTGATTATCTTCATTTTCATTCTCTTGATGAAAAAACTCCGCTAATCTTAATCTTCTAGTATAGGTTTTAATATCCGTTTTGAGTTCTTGATTATTGGAATTTGGCGTTGCAGTATATTTGAGACCCTTGGATGATAATTTAATTTGGGAATCATTTCTGATCTACTTATATATACTGATATACTTATATATACTGATATACTAATAATTCTGTACGTGACATACGGTGATAGACGATGGATCGTAAGTCTACTTTCACACGATGCTTATTCGAGATAACCATTAATTTCCAATGTGAAATTATAACGAATGATTTTAAATACATTTGTATTCTACTTTAGAATTCCAATAAGAAATTAAGTTTAAAACATTTATTTGCCTTATTTGAAAACGAACAAAATGTAATTTGGAACTTTGTCATTTCTTATTGAATGAATATTTATATAATTGTAAATATTATCGTTATATCTCAATGCTTTCTCTTTAATTATCATAAAATAAATTATTATTTGTAACTTACTCCTAGTCCCTCGCATTCTTTTTTTCTATTCATGTGTTTACTGTATACAAACATATTTCTAGCTTCAAACGTCAATCTGTTCACAAAAAATGGTATAGCAATGAAGCACGGCCTAGAGTTATGAACCTGTGTCCTAGGCTCGGTTATAACCGAAAAACAATTGTTATTTCTATTCAAAAACAAGGAGACATTGAATAAAATGTGGAGTAATACTGGTAGCTATTTACTCACAAGACAGAAATACATCTAGCGCCACTGAATTAACTTAAGTTTGTGGTTGAATTTGCCTCCATACAAACTTTGTCTGCTCGTGGTTGGTTGGTTTTCATCTCAGTGCCAAAAGGACTATGTATAATTTGGACTCTTTCTTATGTCTCCTAAATTTGTCAAATTTTCAAAACGGTCATCTAGTGATTAAATTGTGCATTTCTAATAATGAGTATATCCTCCTAGATAAAATATGTATGATGGTTTTATATCATTGCACATTTCTAATAATGAGTATATCCTCCTAGATATAATATGTGTGATGGTTTTGTATCATTGCACATTTCTAATAATGAGTATATCCTCCTAGATATAATATGTGTGATGGTTTTGTATCATTGCACATTTCTAATAATGAGTATATCCTCCTAGATATAATATGTGTGATGGTTTTGTATCATTGCACATTTCTAATAATGAGTATATCCTCCTAGATATAATATGTGTGATGGTTTTGTATCATTGCACATTTCTAATAATGAGTGTATCCTCCTAGATATAATATGTGTGATGGTTTTGTATCATTGCACATTTCTAATAATGAGTATATCCTCCTAGATATAATATGTGTGATGGTTTTGTATCATTGCACATTTCTAATAATGAGTATATCCTCCTAGATATAATATGTGTGATGGTTTTGTATCATTGCACATTTCTAATAATGAGTATATCCTCCTAGATATAATATGTGTGATGGTTTTGTATCATTGCACATTTCTAATAATGAGTGTATCCTCCTAGATATAATATGTATGGTGGTAATGAGTGTATCCTCCTAGATATAATATGTATGATGGTTTTGTATCATTGCAGCTGCTGCAGTTGATGGTAATTATCCCAAGCATGTATATAATTGTTATCAAAATGTGAAAAAATTTTGGTCATTTTTGCTACGTTTTTCATCTAATAACCACAGAGCGCATCCTTGAACAAACTTTATATTTCTAAAGGTGTAATTGATGTGCCTACATATTCTCAGTAAATATTGCCAAGGTTGCGCTCTATTGTTTCTTATACAAAAACTGACAACTATAGGCAGAATTACCGGAACAAACAATAAACTTTTAAAATTACAACCTAAACTTAAAGCTCATTTGTCCAGTCAAAGGGATTGTAGAAAAAAAGTTCTCCTTTCTCTGCTCCGAACTGGTCATGCAAGTCTTTCCCATGTGTATCTGCTGAGAGGGGAGGATCCTTCTACATACCATGCACGTGACCGTTCTCTCGCATTAGAACACATTTTATTACACTGTTACGCTTTATTTGTTAAAATAATGTTATCCGTGACATCCATTTTGTACTTGTAAATAAAGGCCACCAACTAAGAAACATGCACGCATATTAAGTTTCCATTGTATTTAGGTAATCGTCAATTTTGCCTTTTAAAAACATTGATCCATTCATTACATTTTGACCTCAGAGCTCTACGTATCCATGTTGTCTTGAGTCCATTAACGAAATTTTCTACATTTAACATTTCCATACTCCTTCATTATAATCTTTACTTAGAATGTATCTTTTTATTTTATCGATATTTGACTGCTAACGAAGTGGAATTTTTCAGTTCAATAGAAGGTTTTTAATTTCTTCAGGATGTAACCACACACAAATTTAGCGTTGCGGGTTTATGTGTATATCAATTATGCTAAACTTAAATTTTCAGGGTATACCGATGATGACAAGGCAAATCCATTCAATTTTTTTACCCCCATCGGACAGAAATATCTGAACTTCCAATGAGGACAAGATTAATTTGATCTTTTCCTACCTTGAGGGTAGGACAAGGAAATCTCTACCCGATAAGGAGATTCACAACTGTCTTACCCGAGGCATGGAATCTCTACCCGAGAAGGAGATTCACGACTGTCTTACCCGAGGCTTGGAATCTCTACCCGAGAAGGAGATTCACGACTGTCTTACCCTAGGCTTGGAATCTCTACCCGAGAAGGAGATTCACGACTGTCTTACCCGAGGCTTGGAATCTCTACCCGAGAAGGAGATTCACGACTGTCTAACCCGAGGCTTGGAATCTCTACCCATAAGGAGATTCACGACTGTCTTACCCGAGGCTTGGAATCTCTACCCGAGAAGGAGATTCACGACTGTCTAACCCGAGGCTTGGAATCTCTACCCGAGAAGGAGATTCACGACTGTCTTACCGGAGGCTTGGAATCTCTACCCGAGGAGGAGATTCACGACTGTCTTACCCGAAGCTTAGAATCTCTACCCGAGAAGGAGATTCACGACTGTCTAACCCGAGGCTTGAAATCTCTACCCTCGGAGGAGATTCACGACTGTCTAACCCGAGGCTTGAAATCTCTACCCTCGGAGGACATTCACGACTGTCTAACCCGAGGCCGAGGGTTAGAGTGTCGTGAATCTCCTTCGAGGATAGATATTTCCCTGTCCTACTATTTTGGTAGAGAATTATTCTTTGTCTGTCCCTGTTATTAAAAAAAATGTTTAAAACTACTAATTACGGGGCGCCGATTGGGACTTTATCTTTTTGTAATCAAAATCATCTTTTGTCATAACGAAATCATTTTCGTCTTACAAAATTATCTTCCAGCACACAAAATTCACTTTTGTCTCCACAAAATTCATTTTTGTCATGACAAAATTCATTTTTGTGGACGAAATGAAGTTTTGTTAGACAAAAGTGAAAATTGAACACAAAATTCAATTTTGTCTACACAAAATTCATTTCTGTCATGACCAAATTCATTTTTGTAGACGAAATTGAGTTTTGTCAAACGAAAGTGAAAATTGGATACAAAGTTTAATTTTGTGTCACAAAAGTCAATTTTGTCACCGAATCCAAATATGGATACATTTTGTGTATGCAAATGAACTGTCTCATCACGATTTTGTGACGTGGCCTCTCATTGGATATAGTGACCGTTGTATGGTACGTGCACACGGTGTTAAACCAATGTGTTGTTGCATAATGGATAGGCTGTAAGAGCTTTTGGAGAAAGCACCTGTGTTTGCATCATCCGTATCATTCTTGTGGATGTTTATTATACTTAACATACAATGTATAATATAATCAGCAGAATATGTCCCGACTACTTGTGAAAGGCGCATGCTCTGGAATATATCATTTATAAGGCCAAGAGTAAAAGGGAGGTAGGTTACGATATCAAGAGCAGGCCGATTAGGTACATACAGAAATGGTACTCTACGGAAAATAGTCTTTCAAGGAAATACACATGAATTGTCATTTGCGTAATGATTACGTACCTATTCAACAAATATTCATTCACTATCACAACTTTTAAGTCATGTAAGCCTTCGCCAAAGATTGAGCGAACTGTAAGCGTTTCAACCAATTGGTTAGCAGCTTACAAGTAAAGGTCAAACATGGACTCATTTGCATACTTAACTGACGAAAACGAATTCTGTCGAGACGAAATTGAATTTCGTCTAGACGAAAATGAATTCTGTCGAGACGAAATTGAATTTCGTCTAGACGAAAATGAATTTTGTCCACAAAAATGAAATTTGTCATAACAACAATGATTTTTGTCCACTGAAAGAAGATTTTGTTTAACAAAATTTATTTATTTTTGTCATAACGGAAATTAAGTTATTATAAAAAAAAACAACAATTTTTGTAGGAGGAAAGTGATTTTGTTACGACAGATCTCAATTTGTGTCACGAAATTGAATTTTATCTACAAAATTGAATTTCATCATAACTTTTGTCCACTGAAAGATTGTTTGTATAACAAAACTTATTTTTGTAATACGTTTTAAATTCTGTTAATCTGGGCTCATTTTTGTTGAACAAAATTCATTTTTGTCTACACAAAATTGGATTTCGTGTAAAAAATCACAAGTGTCCCATTTGGCGCCCCGTACTAATAGTCTACCCGATTTAAAAAAAAAGCGAACACAAATATTTATAAAATACACATTTCACTTTGCCTAAAACTTTTAGCCGGTAAAAAGGCTGTATTAAAATGATTTTGATAAACTATATGTAAATATTTCTTTGACTGTGGATATTTCATAGTGATTTAGATTATTGTTTGTCACAATGTAACGTGTTTTTAACAAAGGTTTTAATAAAAAAAATCCCCACATTTGATACAATTAGTAATAATTATTTATCTTCCCGTTTTTGAAAAAGCGCATTTGTAGTTTTAAACATTTGTTAAGGTTAATTACAGGTAGAGAGTAGGATAGGGAAATCTCTACACTCTAACCCTCTAAAGAAAATCTTTCTGAAGTTCAAAATGTTTATAGATGTTGTATGCAGACCAATCGGAGTCCAATAAAAATGTTGTTCTGGGTCATCTCTTATCTTGTTTTGATTTTAAGTGACGATCAGAAAACAAGATTACAGACCATTGATGGAGACTGAAGTACTGTTTGGAAAAAATTAATATGTTTTATATAATTAATAAATCGTTACATTTTGGTTACATCACCGGTTAAGGAATATATTTTTATTTTGTTGAGGTTTTGAGGGAATAATGATAATGGAGCACGTGTAAATTTTGTAACCCCGGCGAAGAAGCCAGGTTACATAAAATTTACACGGGTTCCATTATAGTTATAACCTCAACAAAATAAATATCTATTCCTTGTATTTCCATTTTTCGCGCAAATGAATATTATCTATTCTCGCATATGTTTTCTTTAAATACCCATATTTTTTTCTCTCTCGTCATCGTTTCCTCCGCATTGTGGCATTAACAACAAAAGCAAATTAGTTCCCCGTTTCTTATAATTTTAATGGCTATCATGTCATAAAAAACATTCATTGTTAACAAAAGATATAATTGAGGGCATCATGTCACAAAAAACATTCATTGTTAACAAAAGATATAATTGAGGGTATCATGTCATAAAAAACATTCATTGTTAACAAAAGATATAATTGAGGGTATCATGTCATAAAAATATTCATTGTTAACAAAAGATATAATTGACAAAATCAGTGAAATGTTTTAACAATGCTTTAATGTCTTTAGTAACATTTCTTTATGTTTCGCGAACTGATTTCCGACTTTGTTATATCGAGTGACCTCCCCTTGAATGAATGTCTTTATATAAACGCCGCACTTGTTCTACTAAAATTGTACACTGATAATGATAATCCTAGAAAGCTTGGTTATTGATACATTATAAATACATGTAAGTGCAAACTGTAAATATTGAACTATCAATTACATCAAGCGAGGATATTATCATCTGCATACCAAAGGAAGATTTGGAGAGAAATTTCATTACATCAAATTTTATTCACAAAGATGTTACATGTCAACTGGATTAAACAGCAGGCAAATCCTATTTAAGTTCTCTCCAATAGTGGCAAAAGTGAGAAGAAAAATGATGAAACAAATTAGACATAAATATGAAATGAAAAAATAATGCAAAACATTCATAACACGGCAAAGAGGACATAACTGTAATGGGGATACCTCACACACCTGATACACACTACTACATTCACAACCAACATGGACAACAAAAGTATAATAATACCTAAATATTCATACATATATAGTCACTGGCAGACTTGGACCAAAAGTCCATGTGCAATCCTTGCACTGGTCACTGCTACCAGTAACTATTATTAATTAAGAATTATAAGAATAGATTTTATTCACAAATTAAGGATACTATTGAATGTACAGGTGCTGTCAATAGTTATGTTCAACCTGAATCTTATACAATTTGATATGATTTTAAAAAAAATATCATTTATTTATTTTTTTCTTTCTGGCTTTAAGTCATATATAAATTAAAACATCGAGTTTTTCCAATAAAGCAATGTATGTCTTCAAGTATTAGTTTATTTGTAAGACCATCACAGTCAGGACAGCCTTGGAGAAGTATACTGTATATATTTATATCAATGTGGTTGTGGTTGGCATAACTGTTTATAGAAGTAAACAGACATCTTTGGTTAATAAAAAGGGACATTCCATGAAGTAATGAGATACTGTTTCATTTTCAGCAGAGCAAGTACAAGCTGGACTGTTAGTAAGATGATCCTGGTACAAATCCAGATTTACGTTACAACAGGAGTTACCAAGTTGACATAAAATAATATTTGCTCTTCTGCTAACTTCTGCTTTGAAAATTGATAAGTATCTTATTGTTTTTACTGAAAAAGCTTGCTTTTCCAGTATTGCTACGGCCCGGATGACCCACAAATTTAAATGCGATTGACCTCTCATTTGCATGCGATTTTTTTCTCTTTTCCTCTTTCTAGAACAAATATGCTGCCATAGTGCAGTTAAACAACTTCTATGGTATTTCATTAAATAGAATAGTTTCAAACATGTCTACAAAAACTATAGCATGAACGTCTATAATTGAAAAATAGTGAGGATAATTTGCATCAGTGGTAGCGATCGGTGGCCTAATTCTCGCCAGCATTTGCATATATTTATGTAAACATCCGGTTTGGGTAACACTAAATAAAGGAATTGTCAGGATTTTGGTATGTAAGTATCTAATTGTAGTTTGATGTATACATTCATAATCTATTATATAATGACAATTTTTTAATTCATCCCGACGTAAGAAAGATACAAAAGTTGTTTGTTTTTACATGTATTATATTGATAGTCATTTTGGAGAACAGGTACGTTCGTATTGTGATCATGTCATTACGATGGCCCACTGAATTTAACCAAGTCTCACTCAAACAGACGCTTGTTAACTACGTACGCATCAAGCGTCTGGGTGATCTATGCAGAAGCTAACAAACACGATAAATTCTGAGTTACGCTGGTTCCTTATCATTTCGCTCAAATTGTCAACTAACGCATCCTTTCATTAACGAGGGGATATTTAATACACGGATACAGATACTATGGAATATCGTGACACTCAGCAATAGTGTAAACGGCCGAATGTAAACAAAGACGTCATCACGCAAAGCGGACCTGTGATGTAAACTTGCAAGTCAAGAGATGTTTTCCATTTAATTATCGAGCGTAATAAATGCATTCTCATATCTGAAAAACACCGAAGAATATTTGAACACTGCATGTTGCAAGCCACCTTGCTAGTAAACTACGGAATTCTTTTCGTATTTGGAGACAGAAGCAGTGAAAATCTTAAGTTTCATTTCGTTTTTGCTTCTTTGCCTATCATGCCTATGGGTCGGTATATTATTATATGAACTATTTGGCAGACATCGGCACATGAAGTGAACTTACAACATCATGAGTATGTGTGAATTCCTGCTAACATCCATATTATCGACGTTTTATTTTATTACATCGCAACAAAATTGATTATTGTTTTTCTGGAATTTTTGTCACTTCTCATTGGTCAAAAACACGCCACGTGATCACCGATAAAAAACTATATTGCACGATTTTTCCGGAAGTAGTTTATAGAAAAAGTATATTGCACGGTTATTTTTAGATAACGTTATCGTCGACGTTACCAAAACGCTTAGTGTTCCTGGCGCTTTGAAACAAACGCTTTGATGACCTTAGTTTGAAGCGTAACCACAAAATGTGACAGACGACGTTGATTGTTTAGGTTTCTAACAAAGATGATGACGACTTCCAGCTGATGACTACAGTTTAAACTTTTAAAGTTTCAATATAAACACGGTATAGGAGAGTAGGAAACAATCGAATAACATACATTAAGCGTCTGGGGCCATTGAATAGTGAATACGTTTGATATTTATTTTTAAAATTACACCTAGGCTACTTACAACATTAGGCCTAGGCTAATCCTACTGTATGTATACGACTTTCATTTTACGGAATGGAGTACTAAGCATAAGATAATGTATCTTAATGTCAATCTGAATCTGTTAATATATGTTTGACGTCGAAGTGTATTATTTCAACGGAGAACAAACTATACATTTAATTGACTGTCCTTAAGACAGCGAGCTACATGTATAATGGAGTACATGTACATGTATGCAATTTACAAACACGCATGCACCGGGTTCATGTAATAAAAGCTTGAAGTGCATCAATTGATACTGTTTTAATATGTTGTTTTTGAATTATACTTGTTACAAAGTCATAGGATTGTAACTGTCATCACGAAGCAGAATTTAAAATGCGATGCTCATTTAGTTTCACACTCATTTCAAAATGTAACAATTTCAGAAAAAATAATAAAACAATTATAGCATTTTGATTTCGGTCAATACATGGTTATATCGACCACAGAAAAAATATCGACCTCGGACTACGTCCTCGGTCAATATTTTTTCTTTGGTCGATATAACCATGTATCGACCTCACCAAAATGCTATATTTGTATAATATCACTTTAAATTTGAAGTAGTTTGTTGTTATATTAGCAGTTGACAAGATTCATTTTTGGTATTATTTTCTAATGCGATGACATCAAATTTAATATTAATGCATAGAGTCAATTTACCAGATTGTCAATTTATCTATAAACATCACAAAGCATGTGTTTATTTGTAGGCAAAACAATGCATGATATAGATCCATACACAATACGTACATGTATATGTGTGTAATACACATGTGAATACAGAATTTCTTTAGATAAATAGAAGAATTGTAATGCTAGATTTATTTAAGACAATTAATATCTGGGATTTCGAAATTGGCGGTATGAACTTAAAACATCGATTAAACAGTCACTACATATATAACTTCATGGATTCAGAGAATTTATAATAACACTTACCAAAATAAACAATAACCTGTGCACTGTAATATATCATACATGATAAATTTACACTTGCTCAATATTACAGTATTTGGTTTAAAGTAAGTTTTGCTAACAGTAAAAAACATTGTATTTTATCAATGTGTATCAGATATAGGAGACAAATTAATTATGATGCTAATATATTAAAGATGCTTCACCGCTGACAAATGGTATTTTTCACTATCAAAAACGGCAGCAGACAATTTAGTATTTTTCTTCAGCTACAAAAGTTACTTACTTTACACCATTACCGCCGTTGAAAAGTTTGAGCTCCAATTTCACTTCAAGTTAAAAATATAAATAAAATAATTAATTGCATCCCGAAAAAATTCTGTAGCACTATATCCTATATGGAATGAAGTACTGATTGCGCTTGACCCAAAGGCAAAATTAATTATTTTATATTATTTTTTGTGTTAATTAGGCTTATGCATACACGATTAAACACTAATTATTGTTCAAATGATGAATATCATTTATACTCTGTCGGCGGTGGAGCATCTTTAACTCAAAGTCCTTGTGTACATGAGTCCAATTTCTTCCTTTTGTCATTGTTAGATGATTTCTGTAACTTTTTTTATAACAAATTAAGAATATTGATATATATGTTAAATTTATAATTACAGGACTCATTGGCTAGTCATCTGAAGCAGATTCATAATTGTTGAAGACTGGATATTATCAGGATAACTTTGGAAGCAGTGAAATGATTCTAAGGATGACTACATGTACCAGGCATATATTAAACTAGCTGCGACAACATACATGTAGCTCTGGACAACAAGCATATGGATTGGCGCTTCTCATTCGCATTGTTTCGTAATGCCAATTAAAACACAAAAATACAAAAAAGTAAATCCAGTATATTTGCAACTTTTGCAAAGAGTTGTCACCATTTGACATACTGCCGATTGTTATCAATATGTGGAGAGATAGAAGATGTTTAAACTTTTAACTTCACAGACTGACTCACATGTTAGTCTTTCTGTTTTGTTGTAAAATTCATACAAACAAAAAGAGTTTTCTTGGCTTGAATGAAACACACTATATATGTTCTGACAGACGGTCATTATCAGAACTACAATTCTGTCCCATTGACTGTAATGTTGCAAAACATCAAGTGATGACAATTAGCGAGTGTCGAGTAACTTTGCATTTAGATATATATATAGAAATATCCTACATTTATAATATAAACTGATAATTTATTTACCCATCATCACGCCTGAATTATCATTACTACAATGTATATTTCAATGATTCACATCTGTGACACGGCCATTTAAGTACATTGTATATGGAATGACATTCATTTATTTGCTACAACAGAAACATATTAAACAGTTTTACTTGTTGACTTTGTGCAGTGTGTTCACCAAAATGACACAAATTTTAACGCTTTTTGTGACATAGCCCATTGGTTGTTCCCATTAGTTGATGCCTCTATCAAATGTTTTTACAACTGTTTCTGATCTTGTTACCAATACATGTATAAAAAGTTGTAAGTAATGTGACATTAACAACAAGTTGCCAATAATGTGTGATTACATGTACGTTAATTTCATATTCTTAACATAATTAAATGGGAAAAAAACCTTTAAAACATAACAAAAAAAAGTATTTATTTTAGTACATAAACATAAAAACCGATCATTGATTTACAAGGTCAAGGGGAGTAACTTGTACATGACAATTTCAAAATTGACTAGGGTACACGAAATTCGGCAGTCCGGAAAATTTGTAATCTGGGCGGTTTAGGCTGGGAACGAAGGTGTCCAGATTATCGAGGGTCCAATGTACATGTCAATGTATACAAGTAACACACTGATTTTGAGAATCTAACTTTAAGAATATGACTTTTCTTCAATATGGCAGCAAAGTATCAAGAACTGCTCTTTACTTACTAATATGCCTGAATACATTGTGTGTATCACAGAACAGAACTAGAAAAAAATAATGTATTGTGATGTTATTTCATGTTTGTATTAAAGTATTTTTGAATAAACATAATTCAAAACAATTCAGTTTTGATTTTGATGCAGTAATCAATTCTTTAAATGAACATTTGACCCTTAGTTTTTGTCATTTCATTTCTTCTCTTGAAAATTATTTAATTAATTGCCTTTTGCCCTTTCCTCCTGTAATAGATCTGTACCACATAGTTCATCGGAAAAAAATACTTGAATATCATATGCATTGCACATAGTTCCTTATAAATGAGGTCTGTAAACAACATTTGCAGCATAAGCTATGAACTTTGTAAAAATGCCATCAAGGGATATCCATGTGTCAGATTATACTTTCTTCTTAATGGAGTCTTAATGTTTCCCTTGTTGTCATTTTACTGCAGATTGTTATTAGCTGTAGGTCTCCATGGCCTTGTCCTCAAGATCAATTATCAAATAATCATAACTACAAATTTTTTTCTTTATTTTGTTATTCAGACAATTATATTCAAACATTAGAGAAAAGGTCACATGACACTGACTGTAAATATTTGTTGAAACTGTTGAATTCAAGATAGGTTCAAAGTTTAAATCTAAAAGAAATTGTCTAGCATTTTCTTAAAATCTTCTCATAATTTTTAGATTCATCTTTTGATATGAGGAGGAATGGTTGTCTGCAATCTCAACAATTTATCCAAAATTAATTAAATAAATATTTGGAAGATAAATAACCCAACTTGATAATGACATGGGACTTGCAAGAAAATACACACCCTAAAATGTTACTAATGACATATTTGCCTTCTTTGAACTAAAATTTTGTTACATCAATGCTTTTTCAGTTCAGTACTTACAGTACTTTGATTTAAATGTTCCAACAGAAGGGGAGTTAAGAAGATCAGTATTAGTAGTGTTAATTTTGCGGCACATTTCAGAAAAAACTTTAAAATATTGTTTATAAATTATCCTCAGCTTGCATAGAAAACAAGTTAAATTAAAGATACCACCGACAGAGCATAAATTAACTGAAGAAAAATACTAAATCGTTTGCTCATGTTTTTGATAGTGAAAAAATACCATTTGTTAGAGGTGGATCATCTTTAAGTTCTTGCTAATTATATATTTCTGAAACTCAGGAAGTTTCTATAAGTTGAGATGCTCTATTGGTGAAATTACTAGACTTGTATACAGCATTTTGAAAGGACTAGAATAGAACTAACTGATATTTCAGGACTATTGATTTTGAAAAGGCATTTGATTCTGTCCCAAGGATATTTTTTACTTCGGATATAGTGCCAAAAGATGGTTAAACACTTTATTTTAATAATGTTTTTTGTCAGACATGAAATGTCCGGGTGTAGGCTTTCATTAGAGGATATTTCAGGAACAAACACGGCGCAAATGTTTCACACTTTATTCCAATATGGCGGGCAGTCAGCAACAACATCCATAGGCATGCGCAATACACATACAATTTTAGTCGTACTAAAAACCACTATGACTATATGTAATAACAATTACCGCCTGGATAATGACTAGTGCAATAATGTTAAGTATTCCAAATCTGTAAACATTCCAAGATACACAATTTTCCCAGATGTATTTAACACTTGTTGCTGACTTACTTACTACAATTTACAGTTTATCAAAACGACTATAAACTCTCACAGTTTGCAGGCGACACATCAAAAGTTTTTGATGGATGGTTAAAGTCATTCAATGAAACTTTAGATGTGTTACATTAATAGACTACAACAGATCAACTTCCCTAAGTGTCCTAACATGTAGTTATATAGGTATATGTGCTACTCTCACCTGTATGGTAGCTGGTGTCAGCGCCTGGTATCTCCGGCCATGCAAGTCGTTCATCAGACGACGTATCTATTATAACTGTGCAAAGTTGTGCTCAGATGCGACTTGTGTTTTAGTGATATTACATTCTGAATTTACAAACAAAAACATTACACTAGCCATTGCTGGAAATGTTTAGGAAGGACATGAAATTTGGGCTAACACGGAATTAGGGTTCGGCGATCTAATTCCCACTGCAGTAAAAAAAAACACTCTCATTCAGTTACAGTGAATGAATCTTTTCCTGCACAAGGCAGTAGAGTCTTGCATCATGCCAAAAGAAGAAAATAACTTCCCACAAGGCAAATATGACTCGGCAAAGTCTCTAACCCCAAATAAACCTAGTATTTTGTATATACATTTATCTTTACACAAACGACTTCTTTTCATAATGTATAACAAAGAAAACTTTAAAAAAAAAGTTCACTATGCTGTATGCTGCTTCTATTAGCCGTATGGAAATAACATTCTTAAAACACAAACCATTGAACCCCCCCCCCCCCCCCCCCCCCCCCCCCCCCCCCCCCGGAAAAAAACCGAAAATAAAACACATCCACTATATGCATTTACTTTTATGAATCATATTTGGTTTTTTATACCAATTTGGACGGACCCATATGTAGCTATAGAAATTTAGATATAGTAATCTACATCAGCACTATAAGGCATTCTAACCGAGATAAAACCTATTTTACAGGGAAGTAAAGAAAACATCTCACATAAAGTAGATCTGATGATTAATAACAATAAAATACAGTACATATGATAAGCTTTATGCATCTTCAGTCCGACACAAAATGGTAAGATTTGAATTAATATGGCCACGATATTTCAATATATTGTCTATAAATCAACATAAGCATTTTTGATTTCATTGTCATAGACATAGATGCCACAGAAAACTGGATGGGGAAGCTGGATGTAATATTCATTACGCATGTTTTTCCGCTATGATTTTTTCTTTGTGTTAAGGTTGCCCATATCATCCTAGAGGGTATGACAATTTGTGCTCGTACTTCCCGAGCGGATGTTGTCAGATGTGTCACGTAGTAAATCGGAAGTCTGTGGACAGCGGCAAAACTTTAGATTATGTATAATACTTTATTTTGTAGTGTAGTATTATTCACAACATGAAAACTCTATTTCACTTTGCAAGAATCATGGAATATCAAACTAAGATGTATTGAATCAAACAAACCTCACAGTAGTATATCCCTTGGGAATAAAAATAGGACATTTTCTAACAGTTTGTAAAATAAACTCCAGATTGCTCGTGGGTTACATGTCGATGTAATACTATTCTGAAGCGCGGTGTAGGTTTATTCAAAGACATATGTTTACATGTATTTTTTCCATACTTAATCGTAGTTTCTGATTATCAGATACGTTTTCTTCATGCTATCATGAAAAAAAAAACCAAGAATGGCGCGAAAACCCGACGTTATCATGACGTCACTATAGACGTCAACGTTGCGTATTGATTTAAGGAATGATTTTTATTTTTTGTTGTTTACTGGTGTGTAAACTGCATTTTTTGTACATATATTTTAAATGACGCGCGTCAGCGCGTCATGTTGAAATATCTGTAAACAACAAAAAATTAAAAACATTCCTTATATTTACATTTCGACCGATCATTTCATTTAAATTTAGTGTTCCGGTGAAATAAACCTTCGTTTTTTCAACGTAAAACGATTGATGGAACAGCTGAGTAATTGATGGAATCGCGAAACAGCTGGCTCCAATTTGGCGGGAACATGTGTCAAGTTCCAGGAGTAAATAAAATATAGTTCCACAATAACTTTATCGTTTTTAATCCATTTATTCCATATAATTTCATTTTTTTTATTTTTTAATATTAACACAATGCTTCCCATTGCATTCAAACTGATGTTGATATCGAACCCTTGTAATGGCATATATTTTTAGCCTAACCGGATGCGCATTCACATAAGGGCGGAAGTCAGTGTTTTGGTTTGTGTTCTTGCGCAGCAGCCCCTCTGCGTTTACGCAAGTGTAAACGATTGCCCATTAGTAAGGTTATATAGGAAAGTGAAAACGAAAATGTAAATATTAAAAGATGATACATTGGAAAATCAATAAAATCGTACATGTAAACGTTTAAACTTATCTTGTGTTATCAAGTAGTCTGAACAATTATTTATAAGCATTGATGTAACTATTTTTTAACTTCATCGGGTAATGAAATAAACTTTGTTTGCAAACTTTTGTGAGAATCCGATAGAGTTAAAAAATAGTCTTGGAATCTGTTGGATCAAGCTAATGTGTATCTATGTACAATGGCATATGTACCTACAAGTAAATCCTTTTTGGAAACCAGATTCTGTTGGGGTCATTGTATAGCTCCTAATTAGATCTACATGTTGGGGTCGTTGTATAGCTCCTAATTAGATCTACATGTTAGGGTCATTGTATAGCTCCTAATTAGATCTACATGTTGGGGTCATTGTATAGCTCCTAATTAGATCTACATGTTAGGGTCATTGTATAGCTCCTAATTAGATCTACATGTTAGGGTCATTGTATAGCTCCTAATTAGATCTACATGTTAGGGTCATTGTATAGCTCCTAATTAGATCTACATGTTGGGGTCGTTGTATAGCTCCTAATTAGATCTACATGTTGGGGTCATTGTATAGCTCCTAATTAGATCTACATGTTGGGGTCATTGTATAGCTCCTAATTAGATCTACATGTTAGGGTCGTTGTATAGCTCCTAATTAGATCTACATGTTGGGGTCATTGTATAGCTCCTAATTAGATCTACATGTTGGGGTCATTGTATAGCTCCTAATTAGATCTACATGTTAGGGTCATTGTATAGCTCCTAATTAGATCTACATGTTGGGGTCATTGTATAGCTCCTAATTAGATCTACATGTTGGGGTCATTGTATAGCTCCTAATTAGATCTACATGTTGGGGTCATTGTATAGCTCCTAATTAGATCTACATGTTGGGTCATTGTATAGCTCCTAATTAGATCTACATGTTAGGGTCATTGTATAGCTCCTAATTAGATCTACATGTTGGGGTCATTGTATAGCTCCTAATTAGATCTACATGTTGGGGTCATTGTATAGCTCCTAATTAGATCTACATGTTAGGGTCATTGTATAGCTCCTAATTAGATCTACATGTTAGGGTCATTGTATAGCTCCTAATTAGATCTACATGTTGGGGTCATTGTATAGCTCCTAATTAGATCTACATGTTGGGGTCATTGTATAGCTCCTAATTAGATCTACATGTTAGGGTCATTGTATAGCTCCTAATTAGATCTACATGTTAGGGTCATTGTATAGCTCCTAATTAGATCTACATGTTGGGGTCATTGTATAGCTCCTAATTAGATCTACATGTTAGGGTCATTGTATAGCTCCTAATTAGATCTACATGTTAGGGTCATTGTATAGCTCCTAATTAGATCTACATGTTAGGGTCATTGTATAGCTCCTAATTAGATCTACATGTTAGGGTCATTGTATAGCTCCTAATTAGATCTACATGTTAGGGTCATTGTATAGCTCCTAATTAGATCTACATGTTGGGGTCATTGTATAGCTCCTAATTAGATCTACATGTTGGGGTCATTGTATAGCTCCTAATTAGAGCTACATGTTGGGGTCATTGTATAGCTCCTAATTAGATCTACATGTTAGGGTCATTGTATAGCTCCTAATTAGATCTACATGTTAGGGTCATTGTATAGCTCCTAATTAGATCTACATGTTAGGGTCATGTTAGGGTCATTGTATAGCTCCTAATTAGATCTACATGTTGGGGTCATTGTATAGCTCCTAATTAGATCTACATGTTAGGGTCATTGTATAGCTCCTAATTAGATCTGCATGTTGGGGTCATTGTATAGCTCCTAATTAGATCTACATGTTGGGGTCATTGTATAGCTCCTAATTAGATCTACATGTTGGGGTCATTGTATAGCTCCTAATTAGATCTACATGTTGGGGTCATTGTATAGCTCCTAATTAGATCTACATGTTGGGGTCATTGTATAGCTCCTAATTAGATCTACATGTTGGGGTCATTGTATAGCTCCTAATTAGATCTACATGTTGGGGTCATTGTATAGCTCCTAATTAGATCTACATGTTGGGGTCATTGTATAGCTCCTAATTAGAGCTACATGTTGGGGTCATTGTATAGCTCCTAATTAGATCTACATGTTGGGGTCATTGTATAGCTCCTAATTAGATCTACATGTTGGGGTCATTGTATAGCTCCTAATTAGATCTACATGTTAGGGTCATTGTATAGCTCCTAATTAGATCTACATGTTGGGGTCATTGTATAGCTCCTAATTAGATCTACATGTTGGGGTCATTGTATAGCTCCTAATTAGATCTACATGTTGGGTCATTGTATAGCTCCTAATTAGATCTACAGTTGGGTCATTGTATAGCTCCTAATTAGATCTACATGTTGGGGTCATTGTATAGCTCCTAATTAGATCTACATGTTGGGGTCATTGTATAGCTCCTAATTAGATCTACATGTTAGGGGTCATTGTATAGCTCCTAATTAGATCTACATGTTAGGGTCATTGTATAGCTCCTAATTAGATCTACATGTTAGGGTCATTGTATAGCTCCTAATTAGATCTACATGTTGGGGTCATTGTATAGCTCCTAATTAGATCTACATGTTGGGGTCATTGTATAGCTCCTAATTAGATCTACATGTTGGGGTCATTGTATAGCTCCTAATTAGATCTACATGTTGGGGTCATTGTATAGCTCCTAATTAGATCTACATGTTAGGGGTCATTGTATAGCTCCTAATTAGATCTACATGTTAGGGTCATTGTATAGCTCCTAATTAGATCTACATGTTAGGGTCATTGTATAGCTCCTAATTAGATCTACATGTTAGGGTCATTGTATAGCTCCTAATTAGATCTACATGTTAGGGTCATTGTATAGCTCCTAATTAGATCTACATGTTGGGGTCATTGTATAGCTCCTAATTAGATCTACATGTTGGGGTCATTGTATAGCTCCTAATTAGATCTACATGTTAGGGTCATTGTATAGCTCCTAATTAGATCTACATGTTAGGGTCATTGTATAGCTCCTAATTAGATCTACATGTTAGGGTCATTGTATAGCTCCTAATTAGATCTACATGTTGGGGTCATTGTATAGCTCCTAATTAGATCTACATGTTAGGGTCATTGTATAGCTCCTAATTAGATCTACATGTTAGGGTCATTGTATAGCTCCTAATTAGATCTACATGTTGGGGTCATTGTATAGCTCCTAATTAGATCTACATGTTAGGGTCATTGTATAGCTCCTAATTAGATCTACATGTTGGGGTCATTGTATAGCTCCTAATTAGATCTACATGTTGGGGTCATTGTATAGCTCCTAATTAGATCTACATGTTGGGGTCATTGTATAGCTCCTAATTAGATCTACATGTTGGGGTCATTGTATAGCTCCTAATTAGATCTACATGTGGGGTCATTGTATAGCTCCTAATTAATCTACATGTTAGGGTCATTGTATAGCTCCTAATTAGATCTACATGTTGGGGTCATTGTATAGCTCCTAATTAGATCTACATGTTAGGGTCATTGTATAGCTCCTAATTAGATCTACATGTTAGGGTCATTGTATAGCTCCTAATTAGATCTACATGTTAGGGTCATTGTATAGCTCCTAATTAGATCTACATGTTGGGGTCATTGTATAGCTCCTAATTAGATCTACATGTTAGGGTCGTTGTATAGCTCCTAATTAGATCTACATGTTGGGGTCATTGTATAGCTCCTAATTAGATCTACATGTTGGGGGTCATTGTATAGCTCCTAATTAGATCTACATGTTAGGGTCATTGTATAGCTCCTAATTAGAGCTACATGTTGGGGTCATTGTATAGCTCCTAATTAGATCTACATGTTGGGGTCATTGTATAGCTCCTAATTAGATCTACATGTTAGGGTCGTTGTATAGCTCCTAATTAGATCTGCATGTTAGGGTCATTGTATAGCTCCTAATTAGATCTACATGTTGGGGTCATTGTATAGCTCCTAATTAGATCTACATGTTGGGGTCATTGTATAGCTCCTAATTAGATCTACATGTTGGGGTCATTGTATAGCTCCTAATTAGATCTACATGTTGGGGTCATTGTATAGCTCCTAATTAGATCTACATGTTAGGGTCATTGTATAGCTCCTAATTAGATCTACATGTTTGGGTCATTGTATAGCTCCTAATTAGATCTACATGTTGGGGTCATTGTATAGCTCCTAATTAGATCTACATGTTGGGGTCATTGTATAGCTCCTAATTAGATCTACATGTTAGGGTCATTGTATAGCTCCTAATTAGATCTACATGTTGGGGTCATTGTATAGCTCCTAATTAGATCTACATGTTAGGGTCATTGTATAGCTCCTAATTAGATCTACATGTTGGGGTCATTGTATAGCTCCTAATTAGATCTACATGTTAGGGTCATTGTATAGCTCCTAATTAGATCTACATGTTAGGGTCATTGTATAGCTCCTAATTAGATCTACATGTTGGGGTCATTGTATAGCTCCTAATTAGATCTACATGTTGGGGTCATTGTATAGCTCCTAATTAGATCTACATGTTGGGGTCATTGTATAGCTCCTAATTAGATCTACATGTTGGGGTCATTGTATAGCTCCTAATTAGATCTACATGTTAGGGTCATTGTATAGCTCCTAATTAGATCTACATGTTGGGTCATTGTATAGCTCCTAATTAGATCTACATGTTGGGGTCATTGTATAGCTCCTAATTAGATCTACATGTTAGGGTCATTGTATAGCTCCTAATTAGATCTACATGTTAGGGTCATTGTATAGCTCCTAATTAGATCTACATGTTAGGGTCATTGTATAGCTCCTAATTAGATCTACATGTTAGGGTCATTGTATAGCTCCTAATTAGATCTACATGTTGGGGTCATTGTATAGCTCCTAATTAGATCTACATGTTAGGGTCATTGTATAGCTCCTAATTAGATCTACATGTTGGGGTCATTGTATAGCTCCTAATTAGATCTACATGTTAGGGTCATTGTATAGCTCCTAATTAGATCTACATGTTAGGGTCATTGTATAGCTCCTAATTAGATCTACATGTTGGGGTCATTGTATAGCTCCTAATTAGATCTACATGTTGGGGTCATTGTATAGCTCCTAATTAGATCTACATGTTAGGGTCATTGTATAGCTCCTAATTAGATCTACATGTTGGGGTCATTGTATAGCTCCTAATTAGAGCTACATGTTAGGGTCATTGTATAGCTCCTAATTAGATCTACATGTTGGGGTCATTGTATAGCTCCTAATTAGATCTACATGTTAGGGTCATTGTATAGCTCCTAATTAGATCTACATGTTGGGTCATGTATAGCTCCTAATTAGATCTACATGTTGGGTCATTGTATAGCTCCTAATTAGATCTACATGTTGGGGTCATTGTATAGCTCCTAATTAGATCTACATGTTGGGGTCATTGTATAGCTCCTAATTAGATACATGTTGGGTCATTGTATAGCTCCTAATTAGATCTACATGTTGGGTCATTGTATAGCTCCTAATTAGATCTACATGTTAGGGTCCTCTAATTAGATCTACATGTTGGGGTCATTGTATAGCTCCTAATTAGATCTACATGTTGGGGTCATTGTATAGCTCCTAATTAGATCTACATGTTGGGGTCATTGTATAGCTCCTAATTAGATCTACATGTTGGGGTCATTGTATAGCTCCTAATTAGAGCTACATGTTGGGGTCATTATATAGCTCCTAATTAGATCTACATGTTGGGGTCATTGTATAGCTCCTAATTAGATCTACATGTTGGGGTAAATTATATAGCTCCTAATTAGATATGATATTATTTGATGTCCCTGTGCATTGCTATATATTTACAGTTTGCGCTGACATGGACTCAATAACCATGCTTTCTAGTATTATCATTATCAGTGTATAATGATAGCACAATTAATGCGTGCGGCGATTCTATTGTTACGGGAATAGTCGATGGCGTAGCAGCGTGGGGTCATGACTCCACTTTTGGTGGGAACACATGAATGACTCGATTCCAATCAGCTGTTCAATCGAATTCGTTGATGATGACGGGAGAGAAAAAAATGGTATTTTAATAAAAAAAGAATATGCAACTTCCACGAGAATAAATTATATTCATTTACGTAGAAAAACTGTAAATATAAAAAATGTATTTCTATTTTGTTGAGGTTATGAGGGTATAATGATAATGGAGCCCGTGTGAATTTTATGTAACCCGGCTTCGCAAGGGTTACATAATTTACACGTGCTCCATTATCATTATACCCTCATAACCTCAACAAATAAAAATCTATTCCTTAAATAAACCATCATTGAAAACTATGTGTGCCAGTCGACTCCTGCATTACTCACTAAACATACCGAACCTACAATTCTGTATTCTACACTACAACACACGGAAACTACGACTTACAAAAAGCATATCAACATTACAATATTAATAAATTATATGTTCTTGACACAATTTTCAGATAACATCACGTAATTTAATTGGTCATCACGATATATTTACATTTTCACTGCAGTCCCACTATGTAACCTTACCAAGCGCAGTTGGCAGTCATATAGACAATGAACTTCAAGAGCTTATTATGACGTCATTATCATTGTGACGTCACAATTGTCGTGCCAGCGATCACGGAAGACGGCTGTTCAAATGGCTGTTCCATCCATGACGATAACGAATGATTAATTCATTATATATGCAAAATTCCTTGGGATTTCATCATAAAATTGTAACCAAATGTAAATATAAGCATTGAACGTCTTTCAGTTGGCATTCATAACCAATATGAATGCCAACTGGACAGAGGCAAATTCAACATGAAGAGCTAGCGCGCTTCATGGAATTTGCCTCTGTCCAGTTTGCATTCATATTGGCTATGAATGCCAACTTAAAGACGTCCAATGCTTAAACAACACGATACGGCACGACACTGACCTCACAAGGGGAAGGGGGACTGATCATTCCACTATTTCTCTGAGTGTTAACAATTTGAAACTCAAAGACTTATTTTATTTCACAATTTAGAAAAGCTGAATGTCAACATAAATATACATGTACTTTTATTTAGAAGTCCTGAACTTCTGTAAAATACAGTTATTTTCAATCATATAGATCGATTTATAAGGCCTAGTAATAGATTTTTGATGTTTTGGAATCGGAATTAAATGTAACTCATGTTAAAACAAATTAAAATCAACAGATTTTTCAAGGCGTACGGTTTTCCCCACGGAAGTTTTTTATTTAAATGTACGTGCATGTGATGTTAAGAGGCACTTAAGATCATCTGATGACAAAATGATTAATCATTTCCTTAAATGCAGTTACTCCAGTATTTAAACTTGATCAAAATAATGTTAAGCCACAATACGGACCAGACATGGCAAATCACGCAGAGAAGAATGCACCATTTATCAGATATTTCCTGAGCAAGATAGGGACAGTGCTAGACGTAGATGTTACCAATACCGACCTGAACACCATGCCAAAGGCAGCTGGTCTGTATGTATTCTATGTCAAGTTTAATCCCACCAGTAAGGAGCGCTATCCCATCTACGTTGGTATCACGGGAAGAAGTTTCCGCCAGCGATTTAAGGAGCATGCGACAAATGATGGCGTCATTGACAAGGTGTGCAATGGAAGGTTTCCTACGAATCACAGAAACCTGGGTCTTTATGCATACCTTGTAGAATTCAACGCCATCACAAGCAAATTCCTAGAATCGGTTCTACTGGAAGCGTTCGATTTCTGTCTAAACACTGATGAAAATTTTGCTCTTCGCACGGCCCTGGACATCAGCGATCAATACACGGCCGACAATAGCAAGCAAAACTTCAATATTTTTTGGGACAACATCATGCAAAGGATTACGGAAATCGACACTCTATATAAACGTTAAATCTGTGGACAGTTATGTCCATGTTACGCGGAGTCAGTATGCCTTAACTTGACTTTTTCCTAAGTTCGGACTCGTTGCGTTGAATCGAACTCTAAGTGAAGCAGTTGGCTTGATACGACCATATCGGATGACCATTAGCAGCTACAAACTCTGACCTGTGATGTATTTCGCCCATTTCTATGAGTGTCCGATTTCTTTATTTTTTCCGTTTTGCTTTACCTAGTAAAATTTCTAGCGTTGAGACGTATATATCTATCTATATTTTTACAATAAATGATTATTATACTCTGATGAAACATATGTTGATTTTTATGGTAGTTCTATTGTTTTGACATCTTCAATGTTAAGGAATCTATTGCTATGTCTAGTTATCTGATCTTTTTGGTTTATAGACCTGCATTGATTGTATCGATGTAATTACATCGGTTGATTGATTCTTTCTTTGATGGTTTGCCCTTATTTTTGCTTTAAGTGAAACTTTACATTGAAAATATAATGTTCGTGATTTCTGCAGTGACATCATTCCGGTCTGATTACTTCTTTTACAGAAGATATGTATTAGCAACACGCATCATCAGGTGTATATATACCTTTAATGATAAACTTTATTAGCTGAGGATGGATTACATGTTTAGCCAAATGCTTATATCTACCACATGGCCTTTCTGTTTGTAAAATACTATAAAATTTGTCAGTTATAACAGCTGTCAAATTAAGAAAATTTATAAATAATCGCAACGATACTAATATATTAAAAAATATAAGATGCACGGACTCCTTTCCTCGTTGATTTGACAGTGATATTTCAAGATGCCTTTAGCATTGCTTTTCTTTGTCTAAAACAGAAGGGTTTTGATGATTATTTTGGTTAAAAAACCCGGATATTTATTTTTAAAAAATTGATTTTTATAACATAACATTTAACCTTCATCAATGGCCACCAAGACTCTATCGATTTTGGTGGGATAACGACTGTGATGCTGTCGACAACAGGTGGGTAGAGAACTGGCACGCGCTTGGCATATTAAAATCGAGAGCAGCAAACAATGATTTGGCATGCGGTGTTGGTAAGAGAGCGGATTTCGAGATTCTTACTATTTTCTTTACCGATGTTCTAATAACATTTGTCATAAACATCTTCCTTTTAAATCACATTAAATGATAAAAAAACTAACTCGTCGTCAAACTCCTGTGAGTAACTCACGAAAATCAAGAAACTAAACGTTCAAACTAAATGCAATTACAAACAAAAACCATTTTTTTTTTATTAATTTCACCTTCAAGTTATGTTCCATGATTGTTAATTTCCAATAAATTGCATAACCTCATTGCAATTGACTCACTGCATCGGCAGTGACAGACAGGGATATCCATGTTTTATTCCGCTATTATCTGCTTACATTTTGACTTGTTTAAAGAGTTTGTCTAACATAATACTCTTTATGAACTATATCAGATGACGTTGAACTAAAACACTAATTGAAGCCTACCATATGTACATCTATGATTTCATGAATATAAATTCATATTGGATTTTATTAAAGACAACTATTTAAAAAAAATTTTTCCTTAAATAAAGGAAATATCCTATAAACTCACAGGGTACCAGGGATTTATGAATGATAAATATATACCTTGTAGAATTATAAATTAATTGCACATTTGTAATTAGTACCAATTTGACAAATATTTTGTACATAAGAAGCTTAATATATTTAGGAAGGAGTTGCAAAGCGTTTCATTAATTTTGTTTATAAGAAGCTTGATATATTTAGGAAGGAGCATTTATTTTGTACATAAGAAGCCTGATATATTTTAAGATGATTGTGAAAATAATATGACTGTTATTTTTCAAAATAAAACAAAACTAAAGTCATAAACATCATGTATGTTAGCGATTGGCATATCACCCACCTATGTGATGTTACAAGTGTTACCAATCTGATGAAATGAGTTGAAAGATTAAGCCTAATTTATCATAATTGACAAGTCAAAACAATGTAAACACATAATTTGAATTTAAAAGGAAACATACTGTATTGATAATATATTAGATGCGTTGTCTAATCAATGGTGCTAAAATATAGTTTCTATGTTTGAACTCTAGCTGCATCAACAGATGACATTCATGTAGTCATAAACACCATCGACCATTCTCCACAATGATTAGAGAGTATGGAATTTGTTTGGTGATTCTGACTCGGGGTAAGCAGATAATACTATGCAATAGTGAAAGTGAATTAGCACCAAACTAACTTTTTATGAAATCGGATGTCTGTATAGATGTCAGAGCTTTATTTGCTATTAATAGATAATATCATATAGATCTACACAAACATCCAGTTGGTTAGGGATTGACTTATCACCCCTATCCATGATGTTTATGCAAGCTCATCCGGTCAGGTCTGGCTTTGGTGATCGTGGAAAATTTAGTGAATTCGTAAACAACGAGGAGAAAATAGATATTTTGCATTGCCTGTAAAAGATCGTCCAACTAATAGGTATTGCCTAAAGTCAACTCGCCCAACACATTTCGCTGTAATACATGCCAGTGGTTTTATGATTTTCCCTTTAGATTTATTTCTTCCATGATTAAAATTTAGAAATTTTTCAATTATTATACGAGTGTAATTAACTATGTGCGAAACGTTTTATGAATTAATGCTTATGTTATTAAACAAATTGATTTTCATTCATTATCCGCTAATGACGTACAAGTTTTGACCTTTAAAAATCCACATGATAACGGTCGATTTTTCATATATTATTAATGTCATATAGTGGAGCGGTTAAGGTAGATTTTTTGGCAAAATCGTTCAAAGTTTAAAGAAAGCATGAAACTTTGCATATGGCTTCTTTGGGACATAAGGTTTCAGAAAAAAATGGACCCCAAAAAATCACGGCCCCTAGCGGCCGCCATATTGGTTTTCAAAATGGCTGCCAAAAACACCTTCTGTGACTCATAACTCACGTTCTATACCAGCTAAAACCAAACTTTAATGGCCGCCAACTTTGCGAGCTATATCTTTATATATAATGTATTTAAATGGTTAAGCTGACTTGAAGCAAATATAGTGAAAATACTTATATTTTTGTAGTATTTGTTACATAAATAGTTGATTTTAATATTAATTTCAACATGACCGCCATTTTGAAATCCAAGATGGCCGTTTAAATCAAAGTTGTTTTCGAATTTCACTCTGTAAATGATCGAACAAAAAATCAAGTTAACACTCTGAAAATGTTGAATTAAATGACATGGCTTAAATTGCAACTCTGCAGACGTCATCAGATGATGGCAAAATTACACCCTCTCTAGATAGATTTTTTCCTTGATCACTGCAGTTTCACTATCGCGATAGCGTAAATGAGTCTATCTAAGAAATAGATTTTTAATTTTCTTGTATTAACAGTTTTTCACGCATATGAATATGTTATTTATTCTCGCGACAGTTGCATATTTTTTAATACAAATATTGTTTTCGCTTCCGTCTTCATCAACGAATTCGATTAAACAGCTGATTGTAATCGAGTCATTCATATGCTCCCTCCAAAAGTGGAGTCATGACCCCACGAATCCCGCCGCATTGCGGCATTGACAACAAATTAAAAGAAAACAGTTCCCCGTTTCATTAAAAACATTCATTTTTAACAAATTATATAATTGCCAAAACCAGTTAAATATTTTAATGTCTTAAGCAACATTTCTCTACGTTCCGCGAACTGATTTCCGATTTTTTTATACCGAGTTACCTCCCCCTGATCGATTGTCTTTACTATATAATCGTCGCACGTGTTCTACTATCATTATACACTGATAATGATAATACTAGAAAGCATGGTTATGTCGGTGCAATCTGTAAATATTTTGATATTAAACATTAAACTGTTTAAGCAATCCTGCCTTGTGCCGCAGCTATCAATTTCTCTAACCTATTTTGTTTGATTTCTTTATGCAATTGTGAATTTTGCTTTAAAATTTTAGGATATATATATATATCATATATTATGCACATTTTAAAACAGAGGTCACACGGTCATACAGTAAATTGCGACCACTCGTGCAAAATATTCATTGATAAAAGTATGATAAAATGTGGGTATCGGACAACGCAAACATTTAATAGAAATAGGAAATATCATTATATCGTTAGCCCTGAAAATATAGGCACAATGTTACAAAAAACATCAATAAAAATGAACTGAGGATAATTGCTAAAAATGTTACGCCAAGAAAAACAAAGGGCAGTAGCTCGGGGTTATGGAAAAATCCTATATTCTCAATTTCACAGACTCGAAAACATTCTTTACTGATTGTTTTCTTAATGCAGGTTTTACATCAAAATTCCAACGTGAATTATACAGAACAGTTGGTTACATGAGTTGGACGTAGACTCCTTGATATCCATACTGACGTGACATATTACTGATGGTCATAGAAACATTTAAAAAATGTATAAAACTACAAATGTAGCATTGGAAACTTCGAGTAATGTTTTCAACTGAGTGTCAAATCTGCCTACCCTGTACTGGGCGGGGATGTGATCGTAAGATAAATGATACAAGAACAACAAGATACAAGAAACTTTATTCAGTGTCGTATATATATACAGAGATAACATTATACGTTATAGTAAAGTGAGTAAGGATAACGTACATATATCACAGACGCATATACAATTTAATAAGTTATATAATTAAAGATTAATGAAAGAGTAGTAATAATAAAAATAGTAATCCAGAAGTGATTGGAATTCCCCTACCTTGCGAGCCCTCTAGATAATGGTTGATACGATAAGATATATATTTGATATATAAACTACATAACCATAAACATTTAACCACTTTTTCTAAATTCTATATTCAATATATTTAAATGAGATCAATAAAAACAGTATAAAAAAGACAAGAAAGACAAATATATATTAAAAAACCCAACAAATATCAATTTAAATAGGCACTATTTATAACAATAAAAACTCTTTGGTCTTCTTAATTAAACAAAATGATTAAGCAAAAATTGGTTGGGTTTAATTAGTTTAACGTCCTATTAATAGACAGGGTCATTTCAGGACGTGCCAGGTTGATAAGTGGAGGAAAGCCGGAGTACCCGGAGAAAGACCTGGCAAGACCTGGCAACTGCCACACTTAGGATTCGAACTCGCGACTCAGGTGGAAGGCTTTTTTGTGCTGATATGTCGGGACATCTTAACCACTCGGCCACCGCGGCCCATATCATATATCACAGACGATTGCACAATTTAATAAGTTCTAAAATTAAATATAAATGAAATATTAAAACATCAAAAAGTAATCCAGTGATTAGGATTCTCCTACCTAGTAAGACCTCTGGGAAATGTTTAAACAGCATAACAGTAATCACTTGTTAGAAATTCTGTATTCCAAATATTTAAATGAGATAATAAGAAACAGTGTAAAAATTAACCATAGAAACTAAATAATTAAATATCTGTTTATTTTGATAACAAATAGAGTGTAAAGCAATAAAATGAAAAATGATAAGCGAAAATTACAAAGCGTGTAAAAAAAACCCAAAAAACAAACAGGCAAGAAGTAATTTTACATAAGGAAACAGGATCAGGTAGGACTGTCCGAGTGTGCAGCAGTCTACGAAACTCACGATATGATTAACATTTTCTGAAGACTGTTCCACAAATCGTTTTCCTGGAACCATTTTATGTCAGTGTTAATTGTCAATTACCTCCACGACGTTGTCCTACCAAGGCGGCACTAAGCCATGGGATGGTTGAAATGGGTTCAACGTTCAAATACAAATAAACACATTTTTGTCAAGTATTCCTAGTTTAACCGACGCTACAATATTTCTGGCAGTTCATTTTCCAAATATGTAGTTTTGAAATCAAAGCGACCTAGTTGAAGAGCACAGAAAGTTGATAACATGAGCTTGGTCGATAACTTTAAATCAGACTTTTCGATATCACCTTGCCGTTATAGATACCCTTGACAGACCGTAATTCATCATTTCATGTTATAAGCGTTGTTTGTGTCAGCCACATCTTTCATGCTGTTCCCCCATGTAATGTCAAAGTTGTGTTTACTTACAGAGGCTTCGAATTGGCCTTCGGTGTTAAGGTTTTGTCTTCTAGCACCATTTTCATCCTTGTTTAGACAAAAATTAAAGGCCTCCAGAAGAATAGATTCAATGAACTTTGGTGTAAATCCGTGGAGTTGTACAAGGTATGCGTGAAGACTCATGTTTGAGTAATTACTTGGAAATGTGTTATTATTAACGGCGTCGATAACACCATCCTCGGCGTGTTCCTTGAAACGTTGACGGAAGGACCTCCTGGTGATGCCGGTGTAGATAGGGTACCTATCGTCACTGTCAGGGTTGAACTTGACGTAGAACACGTACAGGCCAGTTGTATTTGGTAAAGTGTTAAGGTCAATCGTGTCGACTTTAAAGTCTGCCACACTTCCCCCGATCTTGTGGAGAAAGTGATGGATGAAATAGGCATTCCTTTCGGCGTAGTTATTAGAGTTCTCCATTTCCACGGTTCAGTTGACTTACAAGTCGCGTTTGTCGTTCTTTATATAAGACGAAGCCAATAATAAATCAACGCGATCTAACCAATCAAAATCCGTCATTATTTCCTATTGTTATTAGTCAGCATCGTGATGTTCAGTACCTGCGTTACTCATAACATACTTTTGTAGCATTGCATACAGTAGTCTGTTTATTTTAAATAATTTTGTATTAAATATCATTAAGTATTATATTTCGAGTAGCCGTATCGTGAAAATATCCATTTACGGATTTAGCAGGTGACAATCATAGATGGAATTAACAGAGTTGCACCGCTTCTTGAACTGTACCACGTACTTTAACGGAAAGAAATGTCTTCTTCACAGGGCGTTCACTCAATCCAAGACCAAAGTTGAGGCATTGACAAGGGAGATGGTAGCAACAAAGAATGCAACTTCGGAAGTAGGGAAAACACGTTTACTAGAAAATTAATAAATTGACAGACCAGAATACGAGTAATTGGGATACAGGACTGATATATCAATATGATCATCAGCATTATTTCACGCTTCACTTGGTCCCTAAGTATTCGGCACAGTTAACATCAATCTTCACTGCATCACGCAATATATCCTTCAACCATTGTACTAAATGATCAGATACTCGGCCGGAATTTTGAGCGGTAATCCCACCGCCCGACAATCGGCCGGTTTGTACAGGCATTGTTCGTTTTCCGGTGATGTTCGCATAATGTCCGGTGAACAGTACGGCTATCGCATGTACGGTCGGTATTCACTGCCTCACTGAGCCTCATAAAACCTGTTTGGAAACACTTTGTAAGACTTTTCGCACGGCCTCCAGATGGTGGCATTTATGTAAATCATGTGTGAGAAAGTGTTTTGACTGATGTCGGGAAAAAAAAGTAATGGTGTACTCCCGATTACCAACTATCTCCAGATACCGACAGATCTTTGTGACCATAGCATAACATCTAGACTGGCTACCAGTCTCTAGAATATTAAACAAATCACTAAAAATTGGCTTGATTATTTTTGTCTCTACTACATGCTTAAGTTTTAAACTAGGGGGAGATAATCTAGTAAAGAACTCTGCTGAGAAAGTCTTATCAGCAACTTAGGGTCTGGTGGCCAGTCTACATAACATCCTGACTCGCCGGCTTCCATTAAATCCAGAAAGATGACGTATAGTGTCTGTTCGTCCATTTTGAGATCAAAGCTATATTGATTCGTACTTTGTATATCAAGCATTGCTAGATAGAATTTTTATTTCCATATCTCATTAAATGTTTTCAACCGTGGACGAGTGTAGTCTAAACGTACTACAAACCATAACTACTTGTAGTCTAAACATAGTGTACATCATGGATACCTATAGTTTATATATATAGATGTAAAAGAAACCATGGCTACATAGAGTCTACAAATAATGCACTTTATGGCTAAATGTAGCTTAAAAAGAGTGCATTGCATGATTACATGTAGCCTAAACGTAGAGTACATTACAAGTATTAGCTTCCCAAAAAGCTAGGTGGGCTACGCGGAAGCTTAACCCTTTGATTGGACAGAATATGGAAATTAAACAATGATATGATGATATTGTTTAGCAATTTTAATTGTTCTGTTGAAAGTCATTTTATAGTTTGTGAGCTTGTGTTAGTGCAAGGTAGCCAGATCTAGTAAAGACGAACAGTTTTAATAATACTTTTGCTTCCAACAAATTAAAAAGGGTTTTATGCAGAATGGCTAAGCTCAGAGAAAAGGCAAAGAAAATATTGAACTTAATCTAATATGTTTCTATGTTTTTCTATGGTCTCTTTTCATTCCGCTTTTAGTATGTACTGTCATCCCGCATTTTAGTATGTTCCGTGTCCCGTTAAAGGCCCACTACCTTTCCGGAGGAAAACATAAAGGTTTCTTATTAACAGTAATAACATCAGAAAATATATACCAATGGCCTAAGATGAGGTTACAACACCAAAAATATGCAAGATTTCCTGCGTAATGTTTGATAACAGTGGAGAGTTATTTCGCTGTTTTGCCGTCTGGCGCAGTGGTAGTCAACTACCGCGCGGTATTAAGGACGACGGCGGGAAACTTAAGACGACCCGCGTTATGAAAATAAACATTTAAGTTATTTTAATCAAATTGTTCAGAATGTGATGACACGTGTAGTATTAACGGTAAATTCACAACTTTAGCGACTAAACAAAAATATCGATCTCGTTTTACTTTCCCATTTTAGAAATTAAAAGCCGTTTCGGAAAGGTAGTGGGCCTTTAATAATATGTCTGACAATTATTATTATTATACCTCAAGTGAGAATCATGTATTCTGATTGGTCCAGAGATATATTTGGTATTTTACACTATCACACGACAGGTAACATTAGAACAATAGAAAACAATAGACACGTTCGTAGCAACCCCCTAGCAACGGGTGATAGTGTAATTTTGACAGTGCAAAATATTAACCGCCCGAAAAAGATGCGCACTCGTTTCTTTTTTCGACGCCATCTTTGTTTTTGGAAGCGACGCTTCAAAATTTATCTGGAGCTAGTTCTGCCAAATTAGTTTGCTTATCAGTATTTCTTTTTTAAATTAAGCACGGAGCTTTCCGTTTACGCCTTTTCGCTTACCGTCCAAGTGCTATATGTTTGTTTTTATGAACCCGTCGGTGATTAGGGGAACGGAAGACATGCGATTTCAAGCGTCTTCGTGACGTTGCTGATGTTGTAAACAGACGACGGGACGAAACCAAAACTCATTGAGATTTACAAAAACGTTAAGATTTTAACAAACGCAGGAATAAAAACAACAAGAATTTTCACAAAATCCTTATTGTGAATATTCTTTTTTATAATGCAATGATAGTTAGCACTACTCAGTAGAAGCCGAGTTGCTATTCTACTGCCGACGGTGATTGTTCGACTTTTGCTAAAATTAGTTAAACTGTTTCAATAGATTGCAAATACTTGAAAATTAGTTTTGATTCTAAACTTTTGGTATAATAAAATAAGCCTCGGGTGACAGTGATATCCTCGGGGTGACACTTGGCTCTTGGCACTGTCACCCTCTAATGCAGGTAGTATTTACATATGTATATAATGTTACACGATGATGATCTAAATTAAATAAGAAATATAAAAGTAATGCCTCGAACATGACAACTACTACAGATATATTTGTTCCATCTGTAAATGGAACCAGATTTAATTAAAATGCCCGATCAATTTCTAGGAAATTCTTATTCAGAATACTTTTACCACGAATGCTTGTTCTACACCGAAATCTAGTTAACGGATGTAAGCGCACATGTGACCATGCTTTAAATATTCGGAAGATCTCTCTACATCTACCAAATAATCGACCTACTTCATCATATTGAAGATCATGTCGATATTGTTGAAGGTGTGGCTATGAACAGGGGAAGAGAAGAAAATAATTAAATTAGAGATGAAAGACGAGTTTTGAAGGAGTCAAGTGACTTTGAGATTACAAGATCTTGCGGAAGAGAGTTCCAGTCTTGGATAGTGCGGGGGAAGAAGGAGTGTTTGCGAGAATCAGTTCTACAGTAATGTATTTGGTATGCAAATGTATGGGAGTGTCTGGTAGGGCGTAACTGTGAGGTCAAGTATTCGTCTTTTTTAATAGCTACTATGCCGTGAGTGATTTTGAAAAGCATAGTAAGCCGTGCGTTTTTTCTTCTAGCCGATAAGCTAGGCCACTCTAGGTGTTCAAGCATGTCACTAACGCTTGAGGTGTTATGGAATCTGTTAGTGGCATATCGAGCAGCTCTGCGTTGGACCATTTCTAGCTTATCAATGTCTCCCTTCTGGTATGGGTCCCACACTGTACATGCATATTCAAGTGTGGGACGTACTAAAGATTTGTATGCTTGTTCTTTAATCTTTTTTGAATTAATTTTGAGGTTTCGTCTAATAAAGCCAAGGGTCTTATTGGCTGTGCAGGTGATGTTGCTGATGTGGGATTCCCATTTGAAATCGTGTTTGATTGTTATGCCAGATATTTTGCCTTATCAGTGTGTTCCAAACAGTGACCATGAAGATAATAATTATGTTTGATTGAATGTTTAGCCTTGGTAATCGAAAGAACATTACATTTCTGGGGGTGGAATTCCATTTTCCACCTTTTTTCCCAGTCAGCTAGTTTATCTAGATCATTTTGGAGTGTTTCTGAATCTTTTTTCGATGTTATGGTTATGTATGAGATAGTGTCATCGGCGAACAATCTAACTGAAGATGAGAGGTTAAGTGGCATATCATTGATGTAATATAAAAACAAGCTTGGGCCGAGAACAGAGCCCTGGGGACCCCCGATTCTACAAGGAGTGGTGGGGAAAGTTCGCCATCAAGGATGACAGATTGTGTTCTGTTCTCAAGAAAGTTTTTTATCCATCTGTTAACGTCCCCCTTGATGCCATAGTTATAGAGTTTATGGATAAGAAGAGTGTGACTGACCTTATCGAAAGCTTTTGAGAAGTCAAGAATGAGCACATCTGTCTGTTTGTTATTTTCAATATTTCTGGAGACATCATCTAAAAATTCTAATAGTTGAGTTTCACATGACCGGGATTGTCTGAAGCCATGTTGGAGAGGATAGAGGATGTTATTTCGGTCGGCATGAGACATGATGTTACTTACTACAATATGCTCTAGGAGTTTGCTGCAGATACAAGTGAGCGATATTGGTCTATAATTTTCAGGACTATAAGATGGCGTCCGAATCCGGACAGATTAAAGTCTGTTTCCGTAATTCGTTTTAATATTACTTCAACAGGCAGTGCTTGTAACACACCGAACATTCATCTGATTCAAGCGTTCTTGCCACATGGCTATCCTGCAAGATGGCGTGATTTACATCCGATTCTAACTGCTACGCCTCAAGCGGCGTAGCAATGACTACTTGTAGTCTACACAAATTTCAGACCATGATGACCTATATTCTAGACATAGTGGACACCATGGTTACCTGTAGTCTACGCGTAGTGCACATCATGACTACTTGTAGTGTAAACGTAGTGAATACCATGGATACCTGTAGCATAGACCTAGTGTACACCATAGCTTCCTGTAGCCTATAAGTAATGCAATCATGAATGCATGTAGTCTAAACGCAGTGAATAATACCATCGCTTTCATTTCGTTACACTTCATTTGCTTCATTCAATATGACCTAATGTATCCCCGTCATACTGTAATTATGTTATGTGAAGATTCTCAAGATTCTACTAAACATCAATGCCGACCTATTGTTTTTAAATAGAACACATGCTTATCAAGGTCACTGTGTCCTACTTCTTCAATTTTCCATCAGTTTTCTGAACTGATGGAAAATTCAAAACCTCGTGATTTGCAGGCACAAAACTGCAATTTATCATTTAATTAATTAGGACTTAATGGAAACATCAATTCACACCATTCGACCTTTTACGTATGAGCCCAGAAAAAAATCGGGTCTAATGAATAGAACATAAAATACAGATAACCCTAAGGTATCTTCATGGAAATAGAACATAAAATATAGATAACCCTAAGGTATCTTCATGGAAATAGAACATAAAATACAGATAACCCTAAGGTATCTTCATGGAAATAGAACATAGAATACAGATAACCTTAAGGTATAATCATGGTAGAAGAGATGAAATAGGTAACGAAATTTAATTTTAAAATGTTATTATGACCTTGTTATGGATATTTACATACTACCCTATTTTGTGTATTCACAGCATTTCATCAAATTGCCAAAATAGTTGATAAAATATGAAAGTTTATATATTCCGGATTTGCATATTACAGAGTTATCTGCAATTGCGGGTAGGTATTGATTGTGACGTGATGTTTTGCGAGCGTAACGTCATACTTTTCGGAGAAAATGACGTGAATTGTGCTCACAAAATAATGACGTAACAATCGATACCTACTCGCAAGGGAGCTAACTCTGTAATATGCAAAGACGGAATAGTATCAAGGAACAAAGAAAATGAAAACGCAGGAAGATAATTTGGTCCCAGAAACCTGACATACGGTATCCTTTAATAATCAAAACGGTTAATAGACTTATTTTATTAATCGTTATCAAGGCTATTTTTCTCCAAATAGCAAAGTATCTTGAAGTACTTAAATGAGAATCACCATGATCTGTAGTAGAAATGAAGAAAAAAGTAATAAGTTTATAAATGTAAACATATCTGCACTTGAAAGATAAGGATGTACATGTATAAAATTCCGGTGTCCGGATAGATCAATGTAGACGATAGAGTGTCCGATATACTTAGTGCTGTAATATCATTCCCCGGTGTGTCACACCAATGAGAAATTGACCCTCACCTTCGTCCGTGTTGCGGACAGAACTACGGAAGACACCCTGTTGGCTGAAGTATAAAGCAGATGACCTAACTAGTACACCACCCGGTCACCCCTCCATATTTCCTTGACTGACTGTCGGAGAACATTCATCGGATATAGCATGATACTATCCTCATGGGTGTGACACACCGGGGAATGATATCACTGTACCAAGTATATCGGACACTCTATCGTCTACATTGATCTATCCGGACACCGGGATCTTATACATGTACATCCTTAACTTTCAAGTGCAGATATGTTGACGTTCTGAAACTTTGTTTTCATGTCTACTACAGATCATGATGTAGCTCAGTAAATCTCATATTATGCTTTAAGGAGCAAAATAGCCGTTATAATGAGTAAAGATACATTAGTTTATTTCGTTCTTTTAACCACTAGGGTCATGTAAGGATATGTCAGGTTTCTGAAATATTTTTATACCCCATCGTATAGTCCCCATTAATCCAATCATAGGTTGGAAATAATATTTTGTGTGCCTGCAAATAACGGGCTTTTGAATTTCATTTCAGAAAACAGATGAAAAATTGAACAAGTAGATCACAGTGGCATTGTTAAGCATTTGTTCTATTTAAAAATTAAAGGTTTTAATGCTCTTGCTGAAAACTTTCATTTCAGCAACATTTGTGCAAAGTAGGATTTATAAAGCCCAGTAACATTTGTACAAAGTAGGATTTATAAAGCCCAGTAACATTTGTACACTGAAGACAATAGGATTTATAAAGCCCAGTAACATTTGTACAAAGTAGGATTTATAAAGCCCAGTAACATCTGAAGACAATAGTGATTTATAAAGCCCAGTAACATTTGTACAAAGTATGATTTATAAAGCTCAGTAAAATTAACACAAAGTGGGATTTATAAAGCCCAGTAACATTTGTACAAAGTAGGATTTATAAAGCCCAGTAACATTTGTACAAAGTAGGATTTATAAAGCCCAGTAACATTTGTACAAAGTAGGATTTATAAAGCCCAGTAGGATTTATAAAGCCCAGCAACATTTGTACAAAGTAGGATTTATAAAGCCCAGTAACATTTGTACAAAGTAGGATTTATAAAGCCCAGTAACATTTGAAGACTGTAGGATTTATAAAGCCCAGCAACATTTGTACAAAGTAGGATTTATAAAGCCCAGTAACATTTGAAGACTGTAGGATTTATAAAGCCCAGCAACATTTGTACAAAGTAGGATTTATAAAGCCCAGCAACATTTGTACAAAGTAGGATTTATAAAGCCCAGTAACATTTTTACAAAAGTAGGATTTATAAAGCCCAGTAACATTAGAAGACAGTAGGATTTATAAAGCCCAGCAACATTTGTACAAAGTAGGATTTATAAAGCCCAGTAACATTTGAAGTCTGTAGGATTTATAAAGCCCAGTAACATTTGTACAAAGTAGGATTTATAAAGCCAAGCAACACTTGTACAAAGTGGGATTTATAAAGCCCAGTAACATTTGAAGACTGTAGGATTTATAAAGCCCAGTAACATTTGTACAAAGTAGGATTTATAAAGCCCAGTAACATTTGTACCAAATATGATTTATAAAGCTCAGTAAAATTAACACAAAGTGGGATTTATAAAGCCCAGTAACATTTGTACAAAGTAGGATTTATAAAGCCCAGTAACATTTGAAGACTGTAGGATTTATAAAGCCCAGCAACATTTGTACAAAGTAGGATTTATAAAGCCCAGTAACATTTGAAGACTGTAGGATTTATAAAGCCCAGCAACATTTGTACAAAGTAGGATTTATAAAGCCCAGCAACATTTGTACAAAGTAGGATTTATAAAGCCCAGTAACATTTGAAGACTGTAGGATTTATAAAGCCCAGCAACATTTGTACAAAGTAGGATTTATAAAGCCCAGTAACATTTTTACAAAGTAGAATTCATAAAGCCCAGTAACATCTGAAGACAATAGGATTTATAAAGCCCAGTAACATTTGTACAAAGTAGGATTTATAAAGCCCAGTGACATCGGTACAAAGTAGGATTTATAAAGCCCAGTAACATTTGTACAAAGTGGGATTTATAAAGCCCAGTAACATTTTTACAAAGTAGGATTTATAAAGCCCAGTAACATTTGTACAAAGTAGGATTTATAAAGCCCAGTAACATTTATACAAAGTGGGATTTATAAAGCCCAGTTACATTTATACAAAGTATAATTTATAAAGCCCAGTAACATTTGAAGACAGTAGGATTTATAAAGCCCCGTAACATTTGTACAAAGTAGGATTTATAAAGCCCAGTAACATTTGTGCAAAGTGGGATTTATAAAGCCCAGTTACATTTATACAAAGTATAATTTATAAAGCCCAGTAACATTTGAAGACAGTAGGATTTATAAAGCCCAGTAACATTTGTACAAAGTAGGATTTATAAAGCCCAGTAACATTTGTGCAAAGTGGGATTTATAAAGCCCAGTAACATTTGTACAAAGTAGGATTTATAAAGCCCAGTAACATTTGTACAAAGTAGAATTCATAAAGCCCAGAAACATTTGTTCGTTCAAATTGGGATTTATAAAGCCCAGTAACATTTGAAGATAGTAGGATTTATAAAGCCCAGTAACATTTGTACAAAGAGGAATTCATAAAACCCAGTAACATTTGTTCGTTCAAAGTGGGATTTATAAAGCCCAGTAACATATGTGCAAAATAGAACTTATAAAGCCCAGTAACATTTGTACAAAATAGGATTTATAAAGCCCAGTAAAAGTTGTACAAAGTAGGATTTATAAAGCCCAGTAAAATTTGTACAAAGTGGGATTTATAAAGCCCAGGATGTTCTATACTCGAGTGTTCCAGACGGTTAGTAAAACCTGAATTTTACGAAAAAAATATTTTGAACCCGGGTTGGAATACCTTTTTTCCAAACTTAGCAGGGTTATCCCACGGTTGCCAGGGTAAAGATAATTCTGTTTTTTACCGGAGAAGAAAAAATACATCTCACACGCGCTTGACAATGACGTCACGTCATTGATACCTGCGGAGACAATTGTCTGTATTAATTGTGACACATTGAGACGTCTCTGTGATAATTCGAATATGAAAATAATTCTAAACAACTGAATTTTCTTTAGAGTATGGGGGAAATTAATCAAACATGGGTCTGCAGTAGACATACAAGCCTCGGAATGACCAACTAAAATATTTCACTCGAGTTGAGATATCCCTGTCCACTTAACAGACCCATATAAGATTAAATTTATTATTCTTCCATAGCTGATACGGTTATCCGGCTGTTGCTGGGAAAACAAGACACTATATTTAACAAGGGTAGGAAAAAAACCCAGCTCACACGCGCTGGACAATGGCATGATATCATCAAGACTAGCAGCAACCATTCACGTCATCAATTTTGACGTGTTTGGCCGTCCAAATGATGACGCTGAATCAAAAATGCTTTTTACAACTGAATTCTTTTATTATTCTTTCGATAAAGTACGAGAAATAAAGCAAACACGCAACATTCTATTTATCCCTCATATCCACAAATCATCCTATTATCTATTTTTCTGCCGACTTATTTACAATAACCAAAGTGTCCCGCCATTTTGAAATATGTAGTTATAAATACAATTGCAAGCCGTGACTGCAAGTAAATTAAGTAGAGCAAATCCCGCTGTATGGCATCTTTACAATTAACCTGACTGTTTTCTGAAAATTAAACTAAAATATACCAAGAAAACAGTAATCTTGTTGACATGGTGCCGTAACGAAGTTGTATTGCATTGGTAGCCATGTACTTTACCAATTAAGGTATAGGTAGGTAGTATATATTGAGGAAGAGTAATAGAATCTTACATGGGCCTGTCAGGTGGACAGGGATATCTCAACCCGAGTGAAAGATTTTGGCTGGTCAACCCGAGGCTTGCCGAGGGTTGACGGCCATAATCTTTTACAAGAGTTGAGATATCCCTGTTCATTTGACATCCCATGTTTGATTCTTTTTCTCCCATACTTAAACGAAACGCATCATAATGTAAGGTGTAGACTGGCCACCAGTCTATAATGTTGAAAAAAATCTCTTAAAGCTTTGATTATTTTTGTCTTGCTACATGTTTGATTCTAGACTCTGCTGAAAAAGGTTTATCAACAACTAAGGGTCTGGTGGCAGTTTCAAACTAGGGGGAGATAATCTATTAAAGAACTCTGCTGAATGTCTACGTATATTACATTTGAGACTAACATCCTGACTGGTAAGTTTCCGCTAGTTCCGGAAACATAACGCGATGTGGATACATTTAAATCTTTAAATAATCCTCACAGTCACCTTTATTCTAGGCTGGACATTCTACTCATTCTCAATATATACTTTGTCAATTCAATACAATCTAAGCGTAAATTGACAAGTTGAGAGTTTCATTTCAAAATACCTTTTGACATTATGTTATTTCATGAGAATTTTACTGTTATGACCACTTATAAACAACAAATTAGAACAATAATTTCCAAAACTGTTCTCCGTATGAAAATTTACAGTAACAATAATGAAGATGTTTTGACAGACTTCCTGTAGCTTGTTAAAAAGATCTATACTAATATTTTTCTGTGCAATACTTTTTTTCAATATTCAATTGGTATATTGAATATTTTTAACGTAATTGAAAGTAAGCTTATTGCCAATTTTTGAAGAGACATAGATAAGTTTTTTGTTGAATTTTCAGGAAATTTAAAAGAAAAAGTGAGTTTGATAAATTTTGTTTTTCCCATATAGGATTGACACTAGATCTAAATCTACATTTTTATCAATTATAATTTCATCCATCTAATTAAATGTTGCCAAAGAGTTTTCATTTTATCACATTCCAAAAATAAATGCATGGTACTTTCTATTTCTATTTTACATAATTCCATTTGTTGGAATTCCTTACTCAAATCTTTTTACAAATATATTTAGGGGAAGGATTTTATGTTGCAGCCTATACTGGAACCATTGTATTGTAGTGTCTTGTGTTATTTTTAAGATATTGGTGTATATATTTTTCCAATAATCTTCTTGAATGTTGGTATTTGAAATAATACAAAAGGTCAGATACATATTTCACTCCTTTCCTATACCATTCTTTCTGGAAACAGGATACATGACCTTTTTAGAGGCGTACATTTGGTCGGACGAAATGAGCATAAATGACTCTCCATTCAGTCACATTATAGTACTACCCACTGGAACATACTGTCAAGGACATCCAACAGGACTCCCAACTCAGTCACATCACTGATTGTTATCCTGGATGAGGATAACTTATTTTTATCCTAAATGAGGTTAACTGATTGTTATTCTAAATGAGGATTACTGATTGTTAATCTAAATGTGGGTAACTGATTGTTATCCTAAATATGGGTAACTGATTGTTATTCTAAATGTGGGTAACTGATTGTTATCTTAAATGAGGATAACTGATTGTTATCTTAAATGAGGACAACTGATTGTTATCATAAATGTGGGTAACTGATTGTTATTCTAAATGTGTGTAACTGATTGTTATTCTAAATGTGTGTAACTGATTGTTATTCTACATGAGGATTACTGATTGTTATCCTAAATGAGGATTACTGATTGTTATCCTAAATTAGGATTACTGATTGTTAATCTAAATGAGGGTAACTGATTGTTATTCTAAATGAGGATTGCTGATTGTTATTCTAAATATGGGTAACTGATTGTTATCCTAAATGAGGATTACTGATTTTTATCCTAAATTAGGACAACTGATTGTTATCATTAATGTGGGTACCTGATTGTTTTTCTAAATGTGGGTAACTGATTGTTATCCTTAATGAGGATTACTGATTGTTATTCTAAATGAGGATTATTGATTGTTATTCTAAATGAGGGTTACTGATTGTTATCCTCAATGAGGATTACATATTGTTATTATAAATGAGTATTACTGATGGTTATTCTAAATGTGGATAACTGATCGTTATTCTAAATTAGGATTACTGATTTTTATCCTAAATGTGGGTAACTGATTATTATCATTAATGTGGGTAACTGAATGTTATTCTAAATGTGGGTAACTGATTGTTATCCTTAATGAGGATTAATGATTGTTATCCTTAATGAGGATTACTGATTGTTATCCTAAATGAGGATTACATATTGTTATTATAAATGAGTATTACTGATGGTTATTCTAAATGAGGGTAAATGATTGTTATTCTAAATGTGGATAACTGATTGTTATCCTAAATTAGGATTACTGATTTTTATCCTAAATGTGGGTAACTGATTATTATCATTAATGTGGGTAACTGAATGTTATTCTAAATGTGGGTAACTGATTGTTATCCTTAATGAGGATTAATGATTGTTATCCTAAATGAGGATTAATGATTGTTATCCTAAATGAGGATTACATATTGTTATTATAAATGAGTATTACTGATGGTTATTCTAAATGTGGATAACTGATCGTTATTCTAAATGTGTGTAACTGATTGTTAATCTAAATCTGGGTAACTTATTGTTATCCTAAATGAGGATTACTGATTGTTATTCTAAATGAGGATAACTGATTGTTATCCTAAATGAGGATTGCTGATTGTTATCCTAAATGAGGGTAACTGATTGTTATTCTAAATGAGGATTGCTGATTGTTATCCTAAATGTGGACAAATGATTGTTATCCTAAATGTGGGTAACTGATTGTTATCCTAAATGTGGATAACTGATTGTTATTCTAAATGTGGGTAACTGATTGTTATCATAAATGTGGGTAGCTGATTGTTATCCTAAACGATGATTACTGATTGTTGTTCTAAATGTGGGTAACTATTTGTTATCCTAAATGAGGATTACTGATTGTTATTCTAAATGTGGGTAACTGATTGTTATCCTAAATTAGGATTACTGATTGTTATCCTAAATGTGGGTAACTGATTGTTATCCTAAATGAAATTAACTGATTGTTATCCTTAATGAGGATTACTGATTGTTATCCTTAATGAGGATTACTGATTGTTATTCTAAATGAGGATAACTGATTGTTATTCTAAATGTGGGTAACTGATTGTTATCCTAAATGAGGGTAACTGATTGTTATTCTAAATGTGGGTAACTGATTGTTATTCTAAATGTGGATAACTGATTGTTATCCTAAATGTGGGTAACTGATTGTTATTCTAAATGTGGGTAACTGATTGTTATTCTAAATGTGGGTAACTGATTGTTATCATAAATGTGGGTAACTGATTGTTATCCTAAATGAGGATTACTGATTGTTATTCTAAATGTGGTGTAAAATGATTGTTGTTATCTAAATGAGGATTACTGATTGTTATCTAAATGTGGGTAACTGATTGTTATCCTAAATGTGGATAACTGATTGTTATCCTAAATGTGGGTAACTGATTGTTATTCTAAATGTGGGTAACTGATTGTTATCCTAAATGTGGTAACTGATTGTTATCCTAAATGAGGATAACTGATTTGTTATCTAAATGTGGGTAACTGATTGTTATCCTAAATGTGGGTAACTGATTGTTATTATAAATGTGGGTAACTGATTGTTATTCTAAATGTGGGTAACTGATTGTTATCCTAAATGTGGGTAACTGATTGTTATCCTAAATGAGGATTACTGATTGTTATTCTAAATGTGGGTAACTGATTGTTATCCTAAATGAGGATTACTGATTGTTATTCTAAATGTGGGTAACTGATTGTTATCCTAAATTAGGATTACTGATTGTTATCCTAAATGTGGGTAACTGATTGTTATCCTAAATGTGGGTAACTGATTGTTATTCTAAATGTGTGTAACTGATTGTTATTCTACATGAGCATTACTGATTGTTATCCTAAATGAGGATTACTGATTGTTATCCTAAATGAAGATAACTGATTGTTATCCTAAATGAGGATTACTGATTGTTATTCTAAATGAAGATAAGTGATTGTTATCCTAAATGTGGGTAAGTGATTGTTATCCTAAATGAGGGTAACTGATTGTTATTCGAAATGAGGATTGCTGATTGTTATCCTAAATGTGGTTAAATGATTGTTATTATAAATGTGGGTAACTGATTGTTATTCTAAAAGTGGGTAACTGATTGTTATCCTAAATGTGGGTAACTGATTGTTATCCTAAATGAGGATAACTGATTGTTATTCTAAATGTGGGTAACTGATTGTTATCCTAAATGTGGGTAACTGATTGTTATCCTAAATGAGGATTACTGATTGTTATTCTAAATGTGGGTAACTGATTGTTATCCTAAATGAGGATTACTGATTGTTATTCTAAATGTGGGTAACTGATTGTTATCCTAAATTAGGATTACTGATTGTTATCCTAAATGTGGGTAACTGATTGTTATCCTAAATGTGGGTAACTGATTGTTATTCTAAATGTGGGTAACTGATTGTTATCCTAAATGTGGGTAACTGATTGTTATCCTAAATGAGGATTACTGATTGTTATTCTAAATGTGGGTAACTGATTGTTATCATAAATGAGGGTAGACTGATTGTTATCCTAAATGAGGATTACTGATTGTTATTCTAAATGTGGGTAACTGATTGTTATCCTAAATGTGGGTAACTGATTGTTATTCTAAATGTGGGTAACTGATTGTTATCCTAAATGAGGATTACTGATTGTTAAATCCTAAATGATTGTATCTAATGAGGTAACTGATTGTTATCCTAAATGTGATAACTGATTGTAATCTGATTGTTATTCTAAATGTGGGTAACTGATTGTTATCCTAAATGAGGGTAACTGATTGTTATCCTAAATGAGGATAACTGATTGTTATTCTAAATGTGGGTAACTGATTGTTATCCTAAATGTGGGTAACTGATTGTTATCCTAAATGAGGGTAACTGATTGTTATTCTAAATGTGGGTAACTGATTGTTATCCTAAATGTGGGTAACTGATTGTTATCCTAAATGAGGATAACTGATTGTTATTCTAAATGTGGGTAACTGATTGTTATCCTAAATGAGGATTACTGATTGTTATCCTAAATGTGGGTAACTGATTGTTATCCTAAATGTGGGTAACTGATTGTTATTCTAAATGTGGGTAACTGATTGTTATCCTAAATGAGGATTACTAATTGTTATTCTAAATGTGGGTAACTGATTGTTATCCTAAATGAGGATTAACTGATTGTTATTCTAAATGTGGGTAACTGATTGTTATCCTAAATGTGGGTAACTGATTGTTATTCTAAATGTGGGTAACTGATTGTTATCCTAAATGTGGGTAACTGATTGTTATCCTAAATGAGGATAACTGATTGTTATCCTAAATGAGATAAGTGATTGTTATCCTAAATGAGGATTACTGATTGTTATCCTAAATGAAGATAACTGATTGTTATCCTAAATGAGGATTACTGATTGTTATTCTAAATGAAGATAAGTGATTGTTATCCTAAATGAGGATTGCTGATTGTTATCCTAAATGAGGGTAACTGATTGTTATTCTAAATGAGGATTGCTGATTGTTATCCTAAATGTGGTTAAATGATTGTTATTATAAATGATGGGTAACTGATTGTTATTCTAAATGTGGGTAACTGATTGTTATCCTAAATGTGGGTAACTGATTGTTATCCTAAATGGGGTAACTGATTGTTATCTAAATGTGGGTAACTGAGTTATCTAAATGTGGGTAATGATGTTATCCTAAATGATGATTACTGATTGTTGTTCTAAATGTGGGTAACTGATTGTTATCCTAAATGAGGATTACTGATTGTTATTCTAAATGTGGGTAACTGATTGTTATCCTAAATTAGGATTACTGATTGTTATCCTAAATGTGTTGTTATCCTAAATGAGGTAACTGATTGTTATCCTAAATGAGGATTAACTGATTGTTATTCTAAATGAGGATAATTGATTGTTATTCTAAATGTGGGTAACTGATTGTTATCCTAAATGTGGGTAACTGATTGTTATCCTAAATGAGGGTAACTAATTGTTATTCTAAATGTGGTAACTGAATGTTATCCTAAATGTGGGTAACTGATTGTTATCCTAAATGATGATAACTGATTGTTATCCTAAATGAGGATACTGATTGTATTCTAAATGTGGGTAACTGATTGTTATCATAAATGTGGGTAACTGATTGTTATCCTAAATGAGGGTAACTAATTGTTATTCTAAATGTGGGTAACTGAATGTTATCCTAAATGTGAGTAACTGATTGTTATCCTAAATGATATCTGATTGTTTATTCCTAAATGTGGGTAACTGATTGTTATCCTAAATTGAGGATTAACTGATTGTTATTATTCTAAATGTGGGTAACTGATTGTTATCCTAAATGTGGGTAACTGATTGTTATTCTAAATGTGGGTAACTGATTGTTATCCTAAATGTGGATGTAATGATTGTTATTCTAAATGTGGGTAACTAAATGTGGGTAACTGATTGTTATCCTAAATTGGATTACTGATTGTTTTCTAATGGGTAACTGATTGTTATCCTAAATGTGGATAACTGATTGTTATTCTAAATGAGTGATAACTGATTGTTATCTTAAATGGGGATTACTGATGTATCTAAATGGGATTGATTGTTAAAATGAGGATTACTGATTGTTATCCTAAATGAGGATTAACTGATTGTTATTCCTAAATGAAGATAAGTGATTGTTATTCTCAAAATGAGGATTAACTGATTGTTTATCTAAATGATGATAAACTGATTGTTATCCTAAATGAGGATTAGCTGATTGTTATCCTAAATGAGGGTAACTGATTGTTATTCTAAATGAGGATTGCTGATTGTTATCCTAAATGTGGTTAAATGATTGTTATTCTAAATGTGTTGGATTGTTAACTGATTGTTGTTATTCTAAATGCGGGTAACCGATTGTTATCCTAAATGTGGGGTAACTGATTGTTATCCTAAATGTGGGTAAACTGAAATGATTCTAAATGGGTAACTAATTGTTATTCTAAATGTGGGTGTAACTGAATGTTATCCTAAATGTGGGTAACTGATTGTTATCCTAAATGATGATTACTAATGTTATTCTAAATGTGGGTAACTGATTGTTATCCTAAATGAGGATTACTGATTGTTATTCTAAATGTGGGTAACTGATTGTTATCCTAAATGAGGATTACTGATTGTTATCCTAAATGTAGGGTAACTGATTGTTATCCTAAATTAGTGAGTAAATGTGATTGTTATCCTAAATGTGGGTAACTTATTGTTATCCAAAATGAGATTAAATGATTGTTATCCTTAATGAGGATTTCCGACTGTAATTCTAAACGAGGATAACTTATTGTTATCATAAATGTGGGGTAAACTGATTGTTATCCTAAATGAGGGTAACTAATTGTTATTCTAAATGTGGGTAACTGAATGTTATCCTAAATGTGAGTTACTGATTGTTATCCTAAATGATGATTGCTAATTGTTATTCTAAATGTGGGTAACTGATTGTTATCCTAAATGGGATTAACTGATTGTTATTCTAAATGTGGGTAACTGATTGTTATCCTAAATGTGGGTAACTGATTGTTATTCTAAATGTGGGTAACTGATTGTTATCCTAAATTAGGATTACTGATTGTTATCCTAAATGTGGGTAACTGATTGTTATCCTAAATGTGGGTAACTGATTGTTATTCTAAATGTGTGTAACTGATTGTTATTCTACATGAGGATTACTGATTGTTATCCTAAATGAGGATTACTGATTGTTATCCTAAATGAAGATAACTGATTGTTATCCTAAATGAGGATTACTGATTGTTATTGTAAATGAAGATAAGTGATTGTTATCCTAAATGAGGATTACTGATTGTTATCCTAAATGAAGATAACTGATTGTTATCCTAAATGAGGATTACTGATTGTTATTCTAAATGAAGATAAGTGATTGTTATCCTAAATGAGGATTGCTGATTGTTATCCTAAATGAGGGTAACTGATTGTTATTCTAAATGAGGATTGCTGATTGTTATCCTAAATGTGGTTAAATGATTGTTATTCTAAATGTGGGTAACTGATTGTTATTCTAAATGCGGGTAACCGATTGTTATCCTAAATGTGGGTAACTGATTGTTATCCTAAATGAGGGTAACTGATTGTTATCCTAAATGTGGGTAACTGATTGTTATTCTAAATGAGGGTAACTGATTGTTATCCTAAATGTGGGTAACTGATTGTTATCCTAAATGAGGATTACTGATTGTTATTCTAAATGTGGGTAACTGATTGTTATCCTAAATGAGGATTACTGATTGTTATTCTAAATGTGGGTAACTGATTGTTATCCTAAATTAGGATTACTGATTGTTATCCTAAATGTGAGTAACTGATTGTTATCCTAAATGTGGGTAACTTATTGTTATCCAAAATGAGATTAACTGATTGTTATCCTTAATGAGGATTTCCGACTGTAATTCTAAACGAGGATAACTTATTGTTATCATAAATGTGGGTAACTGATTGTTATCCTAAATGAGGGTAACTAATTGTTATTCTAAATGTGGGTAACTGAATGTTATCCTAAATGTGAGTAACTGATTGTTATCCTAAATGATGATTGCTAATTGTTATTCTAAATGTGGGTAACTGATTGTTATCCTAAATGAGGATTAACTGATTGTTATTCTAAATGTGGGTAACTGATTGTTATCCTAAATGTGGGTAACTGATTGTTATTCTAAATGTGGGTAACTGATTGTTATCCTAAATTAGGATTACTGATTGTTATCCTAAATGTGGGTAACTGATTGTTATCCTAAATGTGGGTAACTGATTGTTATTCTAAATGTGTGTAACTGATTGTTATTCTACATGAGCATTACTGATTGTTATCCTAAATGAGGATTACTGATTGTTATCCTAAATGAAGATAACTGATTGTTATCCTAAATGAGGATTACTGATTGTTATTCTAAATGAAGATAAGTGATTGTTATCCTAAATGAGGATTACTGATTGTTATCCTAAATGAAGATAACTGATTGTTATCCTAAATGAGGATTACTGATTGTTATTCTAAATGAAGATAAGTGATTGTTATCCTAAATGAGGATTGCTGATTGTTATCCTAAATGAGGGTAACTGATTGTTATTCTAAATGAGGATTGCTGATTGTTATCCTAAATGTGGTTAAATGATTGTTATTCTAAATGTGGGTAACTGATTGTTATTCTAAATGTGGGTAACTGATTGTTGTCCTAAATGTGGGTAACTGATTGTTATCCTAAATGAGGGTAACTAATTGTTATTCTAAATGTGGGTAACTGAATGTTATCCTAAATGTGGGTAACTGATTGTTATCCTAAATGATGATTACTAATTGTTATTCTAAATGTGGGTAACTGATTGTTATCCTAAATGAGGATTACTGATTGTTATTCTAAATGTGGGTAACTGATTGTTATCCTAAATTAGGATTACTGATTGTTATCCTAAATGTGGGTAACTGATTGTTATCCTAAATGTGGGTAACTTATTGTTATCCAAAATGAGATTAACTGATTGTTATCCTTAATGAGGATTTCTGATTGTAATTCTAAATGAGGATAACTGATTGTTATCATAAATGTGGGTAACTGATTGTTATCCTAAATGAGGGTAACTAATTGTTATTCTTAATGTGGGTAACTGAATGTTATCCTAAATGAGGGTAACTAATTGTTATTCTAAATGTGGGTAACTGAATGTTATCCTAAAGGTGGGTAACTGATTGTTATCCTAAATGAGGATTACTGATTGCAATTCTAAATGAGGATAACTGATTGTTATTCTAAATGTGGGTAACTGATTATTATCCTAAATGTGGGTAACCCATTGTTATCCTAAATGAGTGTAACTAATTGTTATTCTAAATGTGGGTAACTGAATGTTATCCTAAATGTGGGTAACTAATTGTTATCCTAAATGAGGATAACTGATTGTTATTCTAAATGTGGGTAACTGATTGTTATCATAAATGTGGGTAACTGATTGTTATCCTAAATGAGTGTAACTAATTGTTATTCTAAATGTGGGTAACTGAATGTTATCCTAAATGTGGGTAACTGATTGTTATCCTAAATGAGGATAACTGATTGTTATTCTAAATGTGGGTAACTGAATGTTATCCTAAATGTGGGTAACTGATTGTTATCCTAAATGAGGATTACTCATTGTTTTTCTAAATGAGGGTAACTGATTGTTATCCTAAATTAGGATTACTGATTGTTATTCTAAATGTGGGTAACTGATTGTTATCCTAAATGAGGATAACTGATTGGTATTCTAAATGAGGATTACTGATTGTTATCCTAAATGAGATTAGCTGATTGTTATCCTTAATGAGTATTACTGATTGTTATTCTAAATGTGGGTAACTGATTGTTATTCTAAATGTGGGTAACTGATTGTTATCCTAAATGAGGGTAACTGATTGTTATCCTCTTTCATTCGATGGTTTAAATGTCATTTCTAGAAGTTTAAATTAGACAAATCGTAACCAATAAATGATAATATCAGATTCATTGTTTACGAAAAACATTTGATGATTATTTTCAAAGTAAATATGGTCTGTGACAAGTGTTGGAATGCACAAAGGAACATCTAGAAGTTAACATTTGATAACGTACAACAACATACACACACCCTTCAACCTCCATTGAATTTGATTACCTAAATATTGTACCTATTAAAACGGCCACAGTTGGGGTCTTCGCCCCTTCATTTCAACTTCCTCCCCCTGATGTAAAGTTATCAATAATAATTCACTTTCATATTCAAATTAGATTTTGTGTTATGGGTAGTTACTCTCATTTTAGATTTATAATTAACCAGTTGGAACACGTCTTGGAATCAAGGCAATGTAAAGACACTTCTAACACTTGGTATGCCAAGCTTATTTAATGATGTTATCTTCCATCATCTTCTTCAATATCTCACATTTTATATTATCCTCCAAAGAATAACTTTAGGTAGCTCCATTTTGGGGAAACCCGTGTAATTTTTTTCTAACAGGTCTTATTTTCTTGCATTTTTCATGTAGATTTCAAAGCTACATTAAAAATGAGTGTTCTTGAACAACGTTTTGTGATATATGAGGTTTAAATAGACCATATGTGCACATTTGCTGGCCGAAAACAGAAAAATTAATAAAATTATGTTTTCTGTAAAATTAGGGGTGATGTAGTCTCGATCCTGTTGATTTTTTGTCCTAAATTTCTAACGATAGAACAATATACAAAACTGTTGTATTTTTACAAATGTGAACTAATTTTCGTTTTTTCCAAGGACCGTTTCTATACTTATTATCATGTTTTGCTATATTTTCGCCCCTAAAAATTAATGAAGTGGCCAAAAAGTAAATAAAACCAATGTCAATTCCACAAGATTTGTATATGATATGCCCAAGGTAATTTATTTTTCAAATATCATATAAAAACGCGGGATCTCGAACAAATTTTCACAATTTTGTAAGCTTGAAGTCCATCCAGTGATGAAATAGGTCATATTTGATTGATTTTATGTAACAAATACGAATAATTGTGCTTCTTTCCTCTTGGATAGATAAATAAAATGTAATTGGAAAGTAATTGGACATCACACAATTTTGTAATGCAATCAATCGATTTACTGAACTTTATGATTATCATATTGCTTCTTACTTCAATTACACGTTTAATTTATAATTTTTAATTTTAAGTACTATTACCCATACAGGTAATGACTATACCATTATTAGTGCACCATGTGTGTTGGACACACACGTATACGTATTACTGACATTTAAGTTATTATTGATATCCAAAGTTTGAATCGTTTTCATGTAGAGTTCCTAATTTTGCAAGAGCTTATCTCAAAATTTCTACAAATTGTCGGAAATATTTCGGGCGGAAACGAAAATGGGTCAGACAAAAACGCGAGTCGGCAAAATGTTTGGAATGTTTAAAAAGGATTATTGGTTTTAATTCTTTTTACGTACTTCATTATTTCGGTAAAATATATTGAGTGTCATATCTGTACCAGTATGAGCCCCGAGAACTATGTTTTCCATTTGATTTTTCATGCAATATGGTTTTAGGTGATTTTGTTGTTAAACTTTCTACAGTATCCGTGACAAAAGTGTTTATGGGAATTCTTATCATCTGTAAAATACAATCGCATACGTCATTCACTTGGTTTACAGTAATCACATCAATTGTACAAAAAAAATCAATTACTACAAATCAAGTACTAAAAGTTGTGAAAGCATAATTTAATTCATAATGATTTATGATAATAAGAGCTACAGTACATTTTAAAATTAAAAATAAATATAGAAATGACACATTTCCAAATGTAAAGACAAATATAACACCGAAACATATCACCCGTGTCCTCCGTTACATTGTCCTTCAAAAGCGGCACAAACACATCACCTGGTTGTAACCTGGGCGACAACGGGTTCAAAGTTCAAACACTATAGTCCTATACTCTCCGCTCAGCAGACACGAAAACATTTTTTTTTACTAATACATGTACATGTAGTTTGTTTTCTAATTACAGTTTTTATATCAATGCCCAATAGTGAATTGTACAGAAGAGTTGTTTACATGAGTTGGATCGTAGATTCCATGATACCCAGACTGAGGTGAGATATTACTGATGGTTGTAGAAAACTTTAACAAACTATTGAAAAGTTCATTGTTTTCAGCTCAAATGTCAAAACTACCTTTCCTGTGATCGGCCGGAAATGGATCGTTATCAATAAGGTAAATGTCAGGATAAATGGTCCATTGCCTACGTGTCGCTGTCCTTCCAAGCCGGCACTAAACCATCAAATGGTAAAAGCGGCTTCAACGTTCAAACAAAGGTACAAACACGTCATGTCATGTATTCTCAACTTAGCCGACATAACCGACAGTTTATTTTCTAAATAAAGTTTTGAAATCAAAACGACATAGTTAGAGTATAATATAGTTGGTTATATGACCGATGACTTTAAATCAGACCTATTGATATCATCTTGCCGTTATTGCCGACACCTTTGACAGACTCTATTTTATTTGTAATTGTTTATTTTTCAATACTTTTTATATTTAGTGTAAAACAATATTAAAGCAATCATTCATCATTAATCATCATTATTATCATTATCATCATCATTATCACCATCATCATAATTATCATAATCATCATTATCAACATCTTATCATTATCATCATCATTATCACCATCATCATAATTATCATAATCATCATTATCAACATCTTATCATTATCATCATCATTATCACCATCATCATAATTATCATAATCATCATTATCAACATCTTATCATTATTATCATCATTATCACTATCATCATAATTATCATAATCATCATTATCAACATCTTATCATTATCATCATCATTATCACCATCATCATAATTATCATAATCATCATTATCAACATCTTATCATTATCATCATCATTATCACCATCATCATAATTATCATAATCATCATTATCAACATCTTATCATTATTATCATCATTATCACCATCATCATAATTATCATAATCATCATTATCAACATCTTATCATTATCATCATCATTATCACCATCATCATAATTATCATAATCATCATTATCAACATCTTATCATTATCATCATCATCATCATCATCATCATAATCATCACATCTTATCATTATCATCATCATCATAATCATCATCATAATCATCATCATCCTTATCAACATCTTATCATTATCATCATGGTTATCATTATCAACATCTTTTCATCATCATAATGATTATGATTATCATTATCAACATCGCCCAATATAATTCCCTGCCATCTTTCATTTTATCTGTTATCTTATTTAAGCTATTAATTTATTCTTTTTTCCTAAATCGTGCATTGAATTATAGCACATGATTCGAGATTACAATAGCATGTTCTCTCAATGAATTAAAATGCTAATCATTATACGGTTTTATTTCCAAATCGGATACTTTATTTTTGTTGTGAATATTTACTTATATTTTTCATATTTCGACTTTTAAGACATAATATCTACACCTTTCTATTGATTTTATTAATATCAATTAAGGTAGTGTTAATAAGTATGTATTGAGAGAGAAAAAAAGAAAATTTTCTACATTATGATTTATATACGTGTATATTCGTGGATCATTGCGTAATCTCTCGCAGCACCCATTCACAACATTGCATGTTTCCGGAACTAACGGATGTCAGGATGTTAGTCCAGTGTGACACACTGGGGAATTATGTAACTCTATAGATTACACAGGTTACATAACTATATGTTAAATAAGTTAATCAGAACTACCATACTTAGACAATAGTCACATAGAAAATAGTTCATATTACCATTTTTCGAGCTCGCCATTCGGAACCGCTCTGACTTTTAATTATATATTTGTACAGGTGTACCGGCCTAGTAAAAGCGACTACATTTGTATCTGTATTCCTAAATTACTTTTTTCTACCTATTGTATCCCGTAACATCACTTCGATTCGGGGATTTAATTCACCATTTGTCGTTTCAATGCATTTTCTAGGTTTGGTTTTGTGCCCCGTCTATAGATATAAAATATTACAAACTGCATTATACCAGGAACATCATCCATGCATTGTTTCTGATTACTCAATACAGTACCATTTTTGCGCTACATTGATTCAAATTCCGTTATGTCATCCCCGAATAGCTAAATAAATGTCACCCTCTAGTAATCCTTTCCCGGATAGACTCTAACGCTCATTTACATCAAATATGATTATCCTTCCCCAATAATGTTTTACACTAAATATAGATGAAATTCATCCAAGGATGAAGGCGGAGTAGGATTTTAAAGCTAAAATTAAGAAAATTTGCACTTTGGGGGCCCCATCCCTCAGCCCCTAGGGGTTGGACCACGCTCATTTATATATAAAATATCATTGTCCGTCCCCAATGATGTTTCACACCAAATATGGACGAAAAGTTTAATTGTCAAAACCTGTATGTATATAGAAGATGTTTTCTATGTTTCAAAAGGTTAATGGTATTGAATCCAGTATTCAATGAAATGGTTCCCTCCACCCATAGGATACAGACCAAAAAAATGATTGACCAGTGTCGTAGATAGAACAATATTTAAATAAATATATTACTCCCATTTCATATCATGTTAAGGTCTGGAACTATACAACTTATCAGTTTGTAATCAATTAGGGCAATAGTAGTCATTGGTAAACGAGAAATTCCTGTAATTTTCTGATGCGTATTGAGGATAATCCGCTGTCCATGTTACAGAACCGTAACAACAAACCTAATGACTTAATTAAATTAACTTAACATATTAATTGTTACAAATGCTATTTGATAAAAGGTGTTTATTCTGTCTTTGGTAATTAATCTTGAATGGCCCTGATCTTAAATGCCATTATCGCGTAACGGGGGAACCATTTAGTATGTAGTATAAGTAAACAGCTTGAATATATTCATTATCAACTTGTTAGTTAGAAACACAATGTATGTGTCATATAAAGGACATGTGACATATTCATGATACGATGTTGTTGAAACTCATACAGATCGCCGTGCCTTCTTACTAGGAAGTGCATCAGTCACTCTTGTGTTGACAAAGTGCCAACAACTGTCTTATATAAATCAGGACGGACTTGTGTTTCTACAAATATTCGTCTGACAATGGGAGAACATGCATAACAAAATGGACCCTTCATCAGCGAATTTCTTGGAAGAATAGGTTCCGTCAAAGAGTTTTCTGTTCATGACATGGGCAACCATACCCTGAGCAACTCATCCGGTTTGTATGTCTTCTTTGTCAAAGCGGCGTCTGGCACGGAGTATCCTATCTATGTTGGAATGACTAAACGACCTTTCAACATCCGTATGGAAGAACATGAAACTAAGACAAAAGGTGTAATCAAGCAGCTAGATGGAGGCTTCCTGACCAATATCGGAAGTATGGAACTTCATGCATATTTTGTTGTGATGAAAGCAATATCTAGCAAATTCATTGAATCTGTTCTGCTGGAAAATTTCGACTTCTGTCTAAACAAAGACGAAAACTATTCCGATAAAAGGACTGCACTGGATCTTACTGCTCAAAACGATATAAGTACCAGTAAAAACATCTTCATCCATTCATGGGAAGACATCGTTAATGAAATGAATGTCATATTTCAGATATACAAAAGTCCAAACTAAAACAAGAGGCCCATGGGCCTTAACGGTCATCTGACTCATGGCACAAAACAACAAAGTCACAGTATAAAGTATTGGTTAACGATTAATATAAACAATACAAGGAACTCCTTAGTTAAATATATAAGTTTCTGAAAAAGGTAAATGTCATTTGTTGAACAAACTTGGTAGCCCTTCATCCAAATATGGTCGTAACCCATTCAAGGATTAATATAAGGAGGAGTCATATTTTAAAGCCAAATTTCAGCAAAGCTCCCATTTTGGACCTCGGTCATACTATCCCCATGGGTCTTACCTCGGTCCTTTATAAAATATGATTGTCTTTACCTAAAGTTCCCCCTTCTGAATCAATTAAAACCACTATAGACCAATTTTCATTGAGATCGGAGACTGAAACATTAAAACAGGAAGTGGGCCAGCGGCCATCTTGGAATACCAAATTCTTTACGAAAATGTTTGCATGTTGTTCGGCATCAATTAAAACCCCTATAGACCAATTTTCATTGAGATCGGAGACTGAAACCTTAAAACAGGAAGTGGGCCAGCTAAAATTAAGAAAATTTGCCCTTTTGGGGCCCCACCCCTCAGTTCCTAGGGTTCAGACCAGACTCATTTATATAAAATATAATTCTGTTTCACCAATGATGTTTCACACCAAATATGGATAAAATTCATTCAAGAATGGAGGAGGAGTAGGATTTTAAAGCTAAAATTAAGAAAATTTCCCCATTTGAGGCCCCACCCCTCAGCCCCTAGAGGTCGGACCAGGCTCATTTATAATATGATTGTCCTTCCCCAATGATGTTTCACACCAAATATGGATGAAATCCATCCAAGGATGAAGGAGGAGTAGGATTTTAAAGCTAAAATTAAGAAAATTTGTCCATTTGGGGCCCCACCCCTCAGTCCCTAGGGGTTGGACCACGCTCATTTACATCAAATATGATTATCCTTCCCCAATAATGTTTTACACTAAATATAGATGAAATCCATCCAAGGATGAAGGCGGAGTAGGATTTTAAAGCTAAAATTAAGAAAATTTGCCCTTTGGGGGCCCCACCCCTCAGCCCATATAAAATATGATTGTCCGTCCCCAATGATGTTTCACACCAAATATTGATGGAATCCATCCAAGGATGAAGGATTAGTAGGATTTTAAAGCTAAAATTAAGAAAATTTGCCTTTTTGGGGCCCCACCTCTCAGCCCCTAGGGGTCGGACCAGGCTCATTTATATAAAATATGATTGTCCGTCCCAAATGATGTTTCACACCAAATACGGATGAAATCTATCCAAGGATGAAGGAGGAGTAGGTTTTTAAAGCTTAAAATAAGAAAATTCGCCCTTTTGGGGCCCCACCCCTCAGCCCCTAGTGGTCGGACCAAGCTCATTTATATAAAATATGATTGTTCTTCCCCAATAATGTTTCACACCAAATATGGATGACATCCGCTTAGCGGTTAAGGAGGAGTAGCGTTTTAAAGGAAAAAGTTTACGCACGACGGACGGCGCACGGCGGACGACGACGGACAAATCACGATCAGATGACCTAAAAAGAATTTTCCGCAATGTTTTGACGCCGTATAAACTGTAGTAACGATAATCATGCATATATTGCCTTTATTTATCAAAATATTAAATTCCGTCGAGTTTTTGCTGATAACACGGAAAATCACACCCAGAGGAAAACGTGTATTGTACTTCTTCTTTATCATATCGACGCCTGACATTGTGATTAAATATTTGTTGAGATAACTAGGCTGACTCCATATGAGTGAGCATGTAACTAAGACTGGTAGTGTCATCAAGCAGGTAACAGAAGGGACATTTCCTAACATCGTCGCCTATCAGGATCGTCGTGCTTATTTTGTTCATAAGGAAGGAATGGATAGCCAGGTCACAGAGTCTGTTCTATTGAAAAAAAAAGTGAAAAAAAAACTTCCACATAAGGAGCGCACTGAACTTTAATCCACAAAACGAGATAGGTTCTGATATAGAGTTCTAAGGGATCATTGCAAAACATCACTCAAAATATGAGGAAAATATTAGATTCATATGACCAAACCTTTCTGAGGCAGTAAGCAACAATACTACATGTGACGTAGTTACCATTGATGTTATCGATAGTATGGCGATGAAGTTACAACACGGACATGATGAATTGTGATTATTGTATATGATTGCTTTTCAAAGAATCAATCAGAATGCACTGTAACTTAGCGTAATCAATTAAAAACTTTTTGTATTGATCTCGTTGTTGTGAATATTTACTTCTGTATGATGTAAGGTATGCTATTTATCTTCATAGCCTTGTTTAGAGAGCATCTCATTCATGCCAAGCGATTAACAAATCCGATATGGAACATTATGTCCTGGTTATTACTGTGATCATGTAGATGTTGGGACAGACTGACGTATATTAATTATGATAGTGTTTATCTATACAACAAGTGGTAATGTCAAATTAGTGTTCGTCACAGACTGAATCAAATAATAACATGACCATAGCCTGGCAAATTATAGAAAGATTAAAATGAGCACGACAACCGAAGTCTTGAAAGATTAATAATCGGAATATTCACGTCATGCATGTAGCTGGTTGGTTAGTCATCTATGGGAGAAAGAACATTAGTCAAAAAAAGTTATTTTATCAACACTTGTATACATAAGAGTAAGCATTTCTTCTATCAACAAGCGACACAACTTCAGTCTTTACTGGAATGGAAGACATTTTTCTACCTTGGATATGTCTCAATACCAATTTACGTCTGGATCCGAGTTTGGAGTTCAATGGAGATTCTGTCTCCTGCCGAAATTCAGTCTAGTCTTCCTCTCTAAATATTTTGTTTTTACAAGACGAAACAACACAAACGCGAATAAATTTTGTGGCCGAGAGTTATATTTTATCGTAATTTCATCGTCGTTTCAATCATTTTAACAGTTTGACTTCACAGCGTGTAATCACAACCAAAATAAGTTGGTTCCAAGACTTCATTACCGAACATCATGATTTATATAAATATTATTATATTTTCTTGTTTTCCTTGTTTTTATATGATAAATCTTCTGTGATTGGAAATGTTCAACACTATTGCTCCCCTTCCTTTCAAACTATTGCATACTTATTACTTTTCCCTAGATCTTGTATTGAATTATCACACACGATTCTCAATTACCCTCATCCTCGATACTCCATGGTTTACTATCACTGACGTCATATCAGCCCCTGAACTAACTCATAGTCAATATAGAGGCGGCATAGGTAATTTGATGAAAAATATAAACTTTGTTTCTCAATATTTAATATTTTAAATCGATTGAGAAACAAGTTATACAACTTATGTAAATGACTCTCGATGGCCCGGATGTAAGCGCGCGAGGGGTCTTAGTGTGAGAGGTAACCGGATTGTCCGGAGAAAACCCGTGTGATCCTAATATGAACCTTTGATATACGTCAAAGAAATTGTATAACGATACACTATGGCTGACCGTGGCTTTAAAGCTAGGCATAACTCTCTCTGTAATCATCAAATGAAATCTCTGCAGGCATGTGAATGGTCAGTTTTTTCTCCTTAACTGCCTCAAAGTTTTACTTTGAGATAGTCCATGGATGAACATAACGTCAGCGATAGTAACCTCTGGAGTATGATTAGATTTTTTTTATTTGTTTGTTTGTTTGTTTGAGTTTTACGGCCCATCAACAACTAAGGTCATTTAGGGCCAAACTACAAGTCAGGCATTAATATCAGGATATAAACAATGACTGTATCTAAAAGATCCCTGGAGCTCAAAAAGATTAAAATACTTATCCTTCAAAGTATAGACAGCACTTTCAATGATAAACAAAGCATTGTCAGTAAAAGCTACAACGTATACATGCATAATTCATGTTCCTAACGTGTTTCTAGACTTCTAAAACGATAGTTATAAAATATTCTGTATGGTTTAATACTCGAGCGTATTGTTATATTTTCACGATTTTTAAAAGTTGTCTGCATTGTACGTAGGTTCACCTAGCTAGCTATATTTGTGCGAAGACCTGATCAAAAATTATGGCCAAATAAAACAGATTATTTTAGCAGTACGTCTAATTTGGATAGAAACTGAAATATTCGTATAATAAAACTGTTGATGCCGCCATGGATTGGTGGCATGACGATTTGCCCATTTTCAAGTTGACAAACAGAACGACTCTCGCGTGGTTTGCGTTATCGATATTTCTTTTTAAATAATCTCAGATGTGTGACATATGCGAGAATGATGTAATTACGAACAAGTCAATTAAACGCTGTCGTGTTGAAGGAATAGAGGGAATGAGATTGAGTTATACAATATTATAATTTGCATCTATGATGAAGCGGCATGTACTCTCTTAAAACTATGGGAAATGTTGAAACTAGGCATAGTAGCAGAGGAAACCTTCCCACTGCAATCCAGGACACTATTAATTTATGTAGTAACAATTTCACAATGAGAACAGTGAACATATCCCAGATGACTTTTCAGCACCCAACATATATACAGACTGGATGATAATTGGAAAAATCAGGATATACTATTTATTATAATAACTATAAGTCTACCTAACCATAATTTGAACATTCATCGCTCAGTGTCTCAAAACTCGCATGCACAAAACACAACACATTATTTGCAGTATTGCCAAAAATTCCTTTACCTATATAGTGATGTGAAAGGGGTCGCGGTCAAACCAAGATGTCAATTTGTTTTTTTTATACTGATGATAATGAACCAATTGGATTTTTCATTTCAAAATATTTTTATTAAATCATGAGATTTAATAGGGATTGGGCAGCAGACAATGCCTATATAAGCCCCTCCCTGTGGATACATACATGTACATCTCAAAATCATATATATAATATATGAAATTTTACAGACAATATTGAAATTAAATATATATTTAGAATACACTTGTAAGTAATACTATGGCAACACCCCAATAATGAACAGGTATAAAAAGCATGTTAAGTATATATATACATGTATATATGCATACCTATGTTTTTGTTTATAGTTAAAACGTGGATACTGTATAGCCAGATAATGATAAGTTGAAATTTATAATGGATTCATATCAGTTCAATATATACAGTTCCTTGATTTAAAGCAGTTGATATTGATTTTAATTTAATTTAATTTGGATCCCTCAATATCACTCCCACACAAGCCATTCCTAGTGACCGGGCAGTACTATAATAATACAGAACCAATTGGATGATTTTGACAGTTTTATCACCCAAACTTGTCGGATACAATACATTACATCAGAAGAAATATTAGCATGTCAAAGTGTTCTCCTTAGTATGACGTACACTACAATAACATGGCGAGTACATATTGAGTGACATTAACGGCCAGTGTCGTAGATAGAACAATATCAAACATACTCTCATCTTATGTCATGTTAAGGATCTGCTCTGGTAAGGTTTCAGTCCCTTTGAAGTCTCGTTTCAACATCAATCAAAGAGTTTTTGTGATTTTCAAAACTATTTGTCTCTATTTGTAGCAAGTTGCCATAAGGATAATATGTAAAAAAAAATAGACTTCTATTGTAGAATTTTTTATAAACAAATTTTAAGAAAATACCAATAAGGCGGTCATTTTGAAAAGGTGCATTTCCTATAATTTGCAGAGAGGTGGAATTTCACCCTTTTTACTTCAATATTTTAATTAATTTGCCATTGCTACAACAGTTTTAGCTATATCAAGTTAACTTTCGTTGAAAATGTATGTTCACTCAGATCAAAATGATAAGCATTAAGGTTGGAATCATAACCTATTGGTTTTACATTTTAGTGACGTTAAAGTGATTTGAATTGTTTGCAAAAATGCTGAAAGATAACAAATTTTGTAAAGGGACAAACAATCAAGCACACTGACCGTATGATAGTTTTAGAAACTCATTTTCTTTTGAACTGTAAAATTGTAGAAAAAGTAGGTCATCAGAACTTTTTCTGTGTAGCGTTGAATCTGCTACAAATTGTGAAAAACAAGGAATTTTTAACTTTAAAAAAATTCTGGGGTAGTGGTCACATTTACAACTGTTCTGAGCAAAATTAATGGGTTGACTGTGTGATTTTATTATATTCTTAAAGAAAACATTGGTTTTGTTAATTTTACAAATATTCATACTAATCAGAAAACCACTTAGTCCTGCGTAAGTTTGTCGAGTGTATGCTCAAAATAGTGAAATTCCAGTAAAATCACAATTTACGTCAAATAGTTATCTTTGATTCATAACAGCTCATAATCAAGCACACCGCCATATTCTTTTATTACATTTTGAATCCTTGTATGAATTCCTATTTCCAAAAAATCTATATTAGAAAAGGTTATTTATCAGAAAAGTTTGACTTTTCACCAGAGCAGAACCTTAAGGTCGGTTTGGAAACTATGCAACATATCAAGTTATAATCAATCAGAGCAATAGTGAGGTAAACGAGAAGCTGATTTAATCTGACGTAAACAATAGTGAGAGGTAAACGAGAAGCTGATTTAATCTGACGTAAACAATAGTGAGAGGTAAACGAGAAGCTGATTTAATGTGACGTAAACAATAGTGAGAGGTAAACGAGAAGCTGATTTAATCTGACGTAAACAATAGTGAGAGGTAAACGAGAAGCTGATTTAATCTGACGTAAACAATAGTGAGAGGTAAACGAGAAGCTGATTTAATCTGACGTAAACAATAGTGAGAGGTAAACGAGAAGCTGATTTAATGTGACGTAAACAATAGTGAGAGGTAAACGAGAAGCTGATTTAATCTGACGTAAACAATAGTGAGAGGTAAACGAGAAGCTGATTTAATCTGACGTAAACAATAGTGAGAGGTAAACGAGAAGCTGATTTAATCTGACGTAAACAATAGTGAGAGGTAAACGAGAAGCTGATTTAATCTGACGTAAACAATAGTGAGAGGTAAACGAGAAGCTGATTTAATGTGACGTAAACAATAGTGAGAGGTAAACGAGAAGCTGATTTAATCTGACGTAAACAATAGTGAGAGGTAAACGAGAAGCTGATTTAATCTGACGTAAACAATAGTGAGAGGTAAACGAGAAGCTGATTTAATCTGACGTAAACAATAGTGAGAGGTAAACGAGAAGCTGATTTAATCTGACGTAAACAATAGTGAGAGGTAAACGAGAAGCTGATTTAATCTGACGTAAACAATAGTGAGAGGTAAACGAGAAGCTGATTTAATCTGACGTAAACAATAGTGAGAGGTAAACGAGAAGCTGATTTAATCTGACGTAAACAATAGTGAGAGTAGAGAAGTAAACGAGAAGCTGATTTAATCTGACGTAAACAATAGTGAGAGGTAAACGAGAAGCTGATTTAATCTGACGTAAACAATAGTGAGAGGTAAACGAGAAGCTGATTTAATCTGACGTAAACAATAGTGAGAGGTAAACGAGAAGCTGATTTAATCTGACGTAAACAATAGTGAGAGGTAAACGAGAAGCTGATTTAATCTGACGTAAACAATAGTGAGAGGTAAACGAGAAGCTGATTTAATCTGACGTAAACAATAGTGAGAGGTAAACGAGAAGCTGATTTAATGTGACGTAAACAATAGTGAGAGGTAAACGAGAAGCTGATTTAATCTGACGTAAACAATAGTGAGAGGTAAACGAGAAGCTGATTTAATCTGACGTAAACAATAGTGAGAGGTAAACGAGAAGCTGATTAATTGAGGTGAAGTAACGAGAAGCTGATTTAATTGACGTAAACAATAGTGAGAGGTAAACGAGAAGCTGATTTAATCTGACGTAAACAATAGTGAGAGGTAAACGAGAAGCTGATTTAATGTGACGTAAACAATAGTGAGAGGTAAACGAGAAGCTGATTTAATCTGACGTAAACAATAGTGAGAGGTAAACGAGAAGCTGATTTAATGTGACGTAAACAATAGTGAGAGGTAAACGAGAAGCTGATTTAATCTGACGTAAACAATAGTGAGAGGTAAACGAGAAGCTGATTTAATGTGACGTAAACAATAGTGAGAGGTAAACGAGTACAAGCTGATTTAATCTGACGTAAACAATAGTGAGAGGTAAACGAGAAGCTGATTTAATCTGACGTAAACAATAGTGAGAGGTAAACGAGAAGCTGATTTAATCTGACGTAAACAATAGTGAGAGGTAAACGAGAAGCTGATTTAATCTGACGTAAACAATAGTGAGAGGTAAACGAGAAGCTGATTTAATCTGACGTAAACAATAGTGAGAGGTAAACGAGAAGCTGATTTAATGTGACGTAAACAATAGTGAGAGGTAAACGAGAAGCTGATTTAATCTGACGTAAACAATAGTGAGAGGTAAACGAGAAGCTGATTTAATCTGACGTAAACAATAGTGAGAGGTAAACGAGAAGCTGATTTAATGTGACGTAAACAATAGTGAGAGGTAAACGAGAAGCTGATTTAATCTGACGTAAACAATAGTGAGAGGTAAACGAGAAGCTGATTTAATGTGACGTAAACAATAGTGAGAGGTAAACGAGAAGCTGATTTAATCTGACGTAAACAATAGTGAGAGGTAAACGAGAAGCTGATTTAATCTGACGTAAACAATAGTGAGAGGTAAACGAGAAGCTGATTTAATCTGACGTAAACAATAGTGAGAGGTAAACGAGAAGCTGATTTAATCTGACGTAAACAATAGTGAGAGGTAAACGAGAAGCTGATTTAATGTGACGTAAACAATAGTGAGAGGTAAACGAGAAGCTGATTTAATCTGACGTAAACAATAGTGAGAGGTAAACGAACGATGACGTGAGAGAAGGTAAACGAGTAACAGATATTTAATCTGACGTAAACAATAGTGAGAGGTAAACGAGAAGCTGATTTAATCTGACGTAAACAATAGTGAGAGGTAAACGAGAAGCTGATTTAATCTGACGTAAACAATAGTGAGAGGTAAACGAGAAGCTGATTTAATCTGACGTAAACAATAGTGAGAGGTAAACGGAGTAAACGAGAAGCTGATTTAATCTGACGTAAACAATAGTGAGAGGTAAACGAGAAGCTGATTTAATCTACTGACGTAAACAATAGTGAGAGGTAAACGAGAAGCTGATTTAATCTGACGTAAACAATAGTGAGAGGTAAACGAGAAGCTGATTTAATCTGACGTAAACAATAGTGAGAGGTAAACGAGAAGCTGATTTAATCTGACGTAAACAATAGTGAGAGGTAAACGAGAAGCTGATTTAATGTGACGTAAACAATAGTGAGAGGTAAACGAAAGCTGATTTAACGAAAGCTGATTTAATTGACGTAAACAATAGTGAGAGGTAAACGAGAAGCTGATTTAATCTGACGTAAACAATAGTGAGAGGTAAACGAGAAGCTGATTTAATCTGACGTAAACAATAGTGAGAGGTAAACGAGAAGCTGATTTAATCTGACGTAAACAATAGTGAGAGGTAAACGAGAAGCTGATTTAATGTGACGTAAACAATAGTGAGAGGTAAACGAGAAGCTGATTTAATGTGACGTAAACAATAGTGAGAGGTAAACGAGAAGCTGATTTAATCTGACGTAAACAATAGTGAGAGGTAAACGAGAAGCTGATTTAATCTGACGTAAACAATAGTGAGAGGTAAACGAGAAGCTGATTTAATCTGACGTAAACAATAGTGAGAGGTAAACGAGAAGCTGATTTAATGTGACGTAAACAATAGTGAGAGGTAAACGAGAAGCTGATTTAATGTGACGTAAACAATAGTGAGAGGTAAACGAGAAGCTGATTTAATGTGACGTAAACAATAGTGAGAGGTAAACGAGAAGCTGATTTAATCTGACGTAAACAATAGTGAGAGGTAAACGAGAAGCTGATTTAATGTGACGTAAACAATAGTGAGAGGTAAACGAGAAGCTGATTTAATCTGACGTAAACAATAGTGAGAGGTAAACGAGAAGCTGATTTAATCTGACGTAAACAATAGTGAGAGGTAAACGAGAAGCTGATTTAATCTGACGTAAACAATAGTGAGAGGTAAACGAGAAGCTGATTTAATGTGACGTAAACAATAGTGAGAGGTAAACGAGAAGCTGATTTAATGTGACGTAAACAATAGTGAGAGGTAAACGAGAAGCTGATTTAATGTGACGTAAACAATAGTGAGAGGTAAACGAGAAGCTGATTTAATCTGACGTAAACAATAGTGAGAGGTAAACGAGAAGCTGATTTAATGTGACGTAAACAATAGTGAGAGGTAAACGAGAAGCTGATTTAATCTGACGTAAACAATAGTGAGAGGTAAACGAGAAGCTGAGAGAGGTAAACGATAAGCTGATTTAATCTGACGTAAACAATAGTGAGAGGTAAACGAGAAGCTGATTTAATGTGACGTAAACAATAGTGAGAGGTAAACGAGAAGCTGATTTAATCTGACGTAAACAATAGTGAGAGGTAAACGAGAAGCTGATTTAATCTGACGTAAACAATAGTGAGAGGTAAACGAGAAGCTGATTTAATGTGACGTAAACAATAGTGAGAGGTAAACGAGAGAGCTGATTTAATGTGACGTAAACAATAGTGAGAGGTAAACGAGAAGCTGATTTAATGTGACGTAAACAATAGTGAGAGGTAAACGAGAAGCTGATTTAATCTGACGTAAACAATAGTGAGAGGTAAACGAGAAGTTAATTTAATCTGACGTAAACAATAGTGAGAGGTAAACGAGAAGCTGAGAGGTAAACGATAAGCTGATTTAATCTGACGAAAACAAAAGTGAAAGGTAAACGAGAAGCTGTGAGAGGTAAACGAGAAGCTGATTTAATCTGACGTAAGTAATTATGAGAGGTAAACGAGAAGCTGATTTAATCTGACGTAAACAATAGTGAGAGGCAAACTCTCAAGGTGTAGGACCATTATATAACATTACCATGGGTGTAGGACCATTATATAACATTACCATGGCTTAGTTACGAGACCATTACACTGGTGAAATACTCTCAAGGTTTAGGATCATTATATAACATTACCATGGCTTAGTTACAAGACCAGTACACTGGTGAAATACTATCAAGGTGTAGGACCATTATATAACTTACCATGGCTTAGTTACAAGACCAGAACACTGGTGAAATACTATCAAGGTGTAGGACCATTATAAAATATTACCATGGCTTAGTTACAAGACCAGAACACTGGTGAAATACTCTCAAGGTGTTTGACCATTATATAACATCACCATGGCTTAGTTACAAGACCATTACACTGGTGAAATACTATCAAGGTGTAGGACCATTATATAACTTACCGTGGCTTAGTTACGAGACCATTACACTGGTGAAATACTCTCAAGGTGTTTGACCATTATATAACATCACCATGGCTTAGTTACAAGACCAGAACACTGGTGAAATACTATCAAGGTGTAGGACCATTATATAACTTACCATGGCTTAGTTACGAGACCATTACACTGGTGAAATACTGTAAAGGTGTAGGACCATTATATAACATTACCATGGTTTAATTATGAGATCATTCACTGGTGAAATACTATCAAGGTGTAGGACCATTATATAACTTACCATGGCTTAGTTACGAGACCATTACACTGGTGAAATACTCTCAAGGTGTAGGACCATTATATAACATTACCATGGCTTAGTTACGAGACCATTACACTGGTGAAATACTATCAAGGTGTAGGACCATTATATAACTTACCGTGGCTTAGTTACGAGACCATTACACTGGTGAAATACTGTAAAGGTGTAGGACCATTATATAACTTACCGTGGCTTAGTTACGAGACCATTACACTGGTGAAATACTGTAAAGGTGTAGGACCATTATATAACATTACCATGGTTTAATTATGAGACCATTCACTGGTGAAATACTATCAAGGTGTAGGACCATTATATAGTATAGCCAATTCTTCGCCTGTAGAATAAGAAAATGGCTTGAATTTATTCATTATCAACATGTTAGCACGGATACGTAATGCATGAGTCATTAAAAAGTAATGTGATGTACATGTATATATGATGTTGTTAAAACTCATGCAGGACGTTCTGCCAACTAACCAGGAAACGCATAAGTCATGGCTGTGTCGGCAAAGCGCCAACAACTGTCTTATATAAATCATGACAGACTTGTGTTTTACAAACATTCAACAGACCATGGGAGACCCTGCAGAAAAAAATGGACCTTTCATCAAGTTTTTTCTTGAAACAATAGGTTCCGTCAAAGAGTTTTCAGCCGATGAGATGAACAGCTCCGCGCTGGGCAGCATATCTGGTCTGTACGTCTTCTTTGTCAAAACGACGTCGCCTAACGGCGAACTACGATATCCCATCTATGTTGGAGTAACAAGGCGGAATTTTCAGGTCCGTATGAAAGAGCACGCTACTAAATCTGGCGGTGTCATCAACCAGGTAACCAAAGGGTTCCTAACCAACGCCGCCAGTCCGGATCTTCATGGATATTTTGTGGAAATGGAAGGAATGGATTGTAAGTTCGTAGAGTCTGTTCTATTGGAAAATTTCGACTTTTGCCTGAACACGGACGAAAACTCCCCTGTGAGGAATGCACTGGACCTTTCCTCGCAATACGATATAGGTACCGGTATAGAGTTCTTTAAGGGACAATGGCAAAACATCACTAAAAATATGAGGAAAATATTGGATTCATATGACCAAATCTTTCTGACGTAGAAAGTAACTTTTCGCTACTCGACACTGCCGTCGACACTTCCGTACATATCTATAAATCCTACAAGGGAGAACTTTCCGAATGATTTACCGTCGTGCAAACTGTGGAATAATACCCATATTTCTGTGTAACCTCATTGGTTCTGACGTAATTAGCATTCATGTTATCGATAGTATGGCGATGAAGTTACAACACGGACATGATGAGCTGTGATTATTGGATATGATTGCTTTACAAGTATCAGAATGCGCTGTAACTGTAATCAATTAAAACCTTTTTGTATTGATATTGTTTTTATTTCTGTATAATGCAAGGTATGTTATGTATCTCATCGACCGTGTTTAGACGGTAACTCATTAATTCCAAGAGATGAACAATGGAGGGGTTTCACTTTGGAACGTTTTACAGTCACTTATTGATAAACAATCTATTTTACATGAAGATACCTTAGGCTCAGCTGCATATTGCATGCTAAGTTTTAGAGTAATGTTTAGCACTTGATTTGTGTTATATAACATTACCAGACGATAAAGAGCAGGGCATTCGATCGATTCACAAGCTATTGCTAAATAAATCCAAACCGTGCCGTGATGATTTAAGAAGACAGAAGAGGAAGGAGAAGGGCAGACGACCTGAAGCACTGGACCGGACTTAACGGATGTTCACCATTTTTGTAACATGAACAAATCATCGTTGTCGATATTAAAATCATGACATAACAATATATATAGGATCTTACATGAGTGTTCATTTCATATGAGATTTTATGAAACGAGTCTAAGAAGTTTTTATTTTTGGCGAGCAAAAATTAAAACTTCGAGACGAGTTTCAAAATATCTCATATTAAATGAACACAAATTTAAGCTACTTTTTATCACATAACTACAAATACCTTTACGACAAAGAATTTCACGTCAAAATGTATTCTGAAATCCAGCAAAGGCAGCCATTTTGCCCCGCCGTCCTCGTAATCCTGATGTCATTTTTCCTGACGACATTTTATTGTTTCTGTCGAACGTCACAATAAATTTCCAGCCAATGAAAATCGCTCTATGTTATATTGCACAAGTGACATATGCAAAAATATTATACGGGCGAAATCACTGGATATCAAGCGGATTGTGTGATAAATAAATATCTAATAAATTATCTATCGGCTACGGAATTCTTAGGTGCGCAAGATCATGTGACGGCATCGTATTTACTTCATCTATGTAGACTCTCTAGTTGCCAATCGTGTTAGATTTAAGTATTATCCATTATTAGTTACGCTAGAAATTTTAGTGTGTGTGTACAGCTTTCGACATAGGCTATAACAAAACATTACGTTTGTAAGCACGGCGCTGATTGGTCAATATATAAATCATTGCATAAGCCAAAAGCAAATGAAAGCAGCGCAGATTCGATTCACTCTCAGTAGAAATGTCTGCACGCGCTCTGGTTCAGAACACTACAAACTGTGAAATGTTTTAAAAAGGTAGGAAATACATCATTCTTCATGCATTACGGAATTTAACACACAATTCCCTGTGGCTGGAATGTTTGAATGTTTCACGTGTCACCGTTGATGTAAAGTAAGATTTGCTATAGCCATTTAAGAATATTTTCCAATATACAGAGTGTATTTGTATTAGTGTTATGCAAATAGAACTCAGATAAAAGTATATATCATATCAATTATATATTTTCCGTACATAATGAAATAATAATATCCATATCTGGGGACGTAGATAGTTACTCCACATTTGGGAACGAGTACGGTTTGCTCCCCATACGGCAACACGTTAGACATTCTCGTTTGGAAACGAGTTTTTAAAAACGCTAGGCTACGCTAATACTGCAAGTATCTGAAAAACGATATTACAATTCAATTAATTTTATTTCCATTTTTACATCCACAAACAAGGATCGATAGCAAACTACAAAGGTTGGGTTTATTAGTTTAACATCCTATTAACAGCCAGGGCCATGTAAAGACGTGCCAGGTTTGTTGATGCAGGAAAGCCGGAGTACCCGTAGAAAAACCACCGACCAGCGGTTTGTTTGTTTGATTATTTTAACGTCCTATTAACAGCCAGGGTCATGTATCTAATAAATTATCTATCGGCTACGGAATTCTTAGGTGCGCAAGATCATGTGACGGCATCGTATTTACTTCATCTATGTAGACTCTCTAGTTGCCAATCGTATTAGATGACCAGCGGTTTGTTTGTTTGATTATTTTAACGTCCTATTAACAGCCAGGGTCATGTAAGGACGTGCCAGGTTTCTTGGTGGAGGAAAGACGGAGTACCCAGAGAAAAACCACCGACCAGCGGTTTGTTTGTTTGCTTGATTATTTTAACGTCATATTTACAGCTAGGATCATGCAAGGACGGCCTCCCATGTATGCAGTGTGTAGCGTGTGTGAAGTGCGAGGTCCGTGTTTTGGGAGACTGTGGTATGTTCGTGTTGTGTATTCTTGTATAGTGGAACTGTTGCCCTATTTATAGTGCTATATCACCGAGGCATGCCCCCGAAGACACCAAGCAACACATCCAACCCGGTCACATTATACTGACAACGGGCGAACCAGTCGTCCTACTCCCTTTATGCTGAGCGCTAAGCAGGAGCAGAAACTACCACTTACATGTATATAGACTTTGGTGTGTCTCGGCCAAGGCACAGAACCCAGAGCCTTCCTCACAGGAGCGAACGCTCAACTCAAGGCCAAAAGTGTGGCGGTGCCAAGGAATGCATTAGGAAAGATAAAGTCAGTTAGGAAGAAGAGAAAGGATAAGATCCTAAATTTAGTCGCCTTTTACGATCATGCAATAGGGGCAGCAGGTACAATTCTAACGCCCTACCTGCAGGGCGTCAGTACCTGGCAACTGCCCAACGTGGGATTCGAACTCGCGACCCAGAGATGGAGGGCTTGTGGAAATATGTCGAGACACTCGAACCACTCGCCCACCGCGGCCCCTAATTACAAAGATAACGTTACATGTATCAAATATTAATAAGAAAACAAGAACAACTTATGTATTCAGTAAGCCCGTAAAATTGACATAACCGGTGCTGCCGAGTTATTTTGTTTGTACTACCAGTTTTAATTTCTAGGTTGTGATTGCTGATCCAAAGTTTTGCAAGCAATTTTCTAAGTTCAAAATTGGCAATTACCCCCATACATTATTTCTGAAAATTAATTAAAGTACTTACGTTGCCTTAAAGGAAATATTGAAGAAAAATATTCGTGGAATCAATTTGATATTTTGATCAGAAAATCTTGTGAATGGGGAATTTAAGGATGTAACTGTTATTGTTTGAAACTATATGACACGGTACTATGGGAACTGGGGTCGCGGTATTACCACAAGCCCTCCACCTATTTAAACCATCAGCAACTAAGTTAGTTTTTCTTCTGATTTATCAATATAGGATCCTACATGAGTGGCTATGTAATAGGAAATTAATCAAACGAATTCAATAATTTGATATGCCACGAACCTATGTGATAAATAGAATCTTACGCTTGTGATTATGTGATATGAAATTGATTAAACTCGTTAAATAATTTGATATGCCAATCGCCTTAATCAAAAAATCTAAAGCATTTTAATCAGGAATCTTGAATTTAGAGAAAAAAGAATAAAAGAATAGGGTCTGCTCCCGTCTGTTATAGATATTTTATCTATCAGGTGAGATCTGTAGTTATACACACATATAATATCTTATATGATATGGTTATATAATAAAATTCAACATTTCTACACCATTCATTCTAAGAGGACTGACCGAGGAGTGTTGCTTGGTGTCTTTGGCGCATTCTTTTAGCACTATAAAAGGGTAAGAGTTCCGCTGTTCAGGAAGACAAAACACGAATGTACCAGTGTCCCGAAACACGCACCCAGCTCTTCACACAGGCTACATATCCTTAAATGACCCTGTCTGTTAATAGGACGTTACACACACAACACATCACATACAGGGGAGGCCGTCCTTAAATGACCCTGTCGGTTAATAGGACGTTACACACACAACACATCACATACAGGGGAGGCCGTCCTTAAATGACCTTGTCGGTTAATAGGACATTACACATATAACACATCACATACAGGGTCAACTTCGCTAGCCAAGGGTATAAGCCGATACTCTAGAGAATCGGACTTAATACCCTTGGCTAGCGAAGTTGATACAGGGTAGGCCGCCCTTAAATGTCCCTGTTTGTTAATGGGACGTTACACACACAAACCAAACCATACACCATTAATATATTTGAAAATAGTGATTCTTTAGATGCATATTACCAGATTGTGCCTTATATCGGAATAAAAGTTATGTTTAATTTTCTCTTCAGCCACCCGGTTATTACGTTATGTATACGATACCATAGATGGGGGTTTGGGTTGACATATCTGTCAGTTTTAATTGCAACAGACATGTAAATGCGGCTAAATTGCTACGATTTCTAGGAATTTTACATAATACATAAAAGACGTTGGAATTGACTTCGGTCATGGATATCAATACGTCTTTTTTTTTATCAAACTAATGTTGTGTTAGTTCTTTATATGTGATTCAATGTCCTTTAGTTGTAGCCCACTTCCTATCAATATCTTTATTTTTCTTTCAGACCATTACCATCTCAGAGAAACTTTGCTAAAGAATATATTTTTGGTAATATGTTATAATTAACTACTTCTACTCTACTTAGCATACTCATGTTTCATTTTCCAGTTGTTTTTTTAAAGATGCTCCATCGCTGACAAATGGTATTTTTTCACTATTAAAAACATGAGCAGACGATTTAGTATTTTTCTTCAGTTGACAAAGTTACTTACTTTATAAATGGTACCACCATTGAAAAGTTTGAGCTTCTAATTTTACTTATTAAAAATATATAAAATAATTAATTGCATCCCGAACAAATTCCATGCCACTATATATCCTATATTGAATGAAATACTGATTGCGCATGCACCAAAGGCAAAATAAATTATTTTATTACATTTTTGTGCTAATAAGACATATATGTACACGATTAAACACCAGTTACTGTTCAATTGATGAATATCATTTATGCTCTGTCGGCGGTGGAGCATCTTTAAATATAACATTTACACTTCTCTTTCGATTTTGACAATATACTTTTTTTTTTAAATTTATATTGAGAATGATGAAAAATGTCCACAATATCATAAATCTATGGATATAGTACTGCGAGGGATTAATCAAAGATTTACATCATAACTGAACTCAACCTGAACGTACTGACACAATATATGTTTACAATATATCTTTATATGAAGATGTGAAATGCTGTGTGAAATTCAACAATTCAATGATCTCTTTTCATGTGATATCGGTTTGTTTCAAGGCGAAATCACTTCACCGATTTTATTTTCACTCTATGTAAACGATTGTGAAAAACATTTTTTAACTGATAATTGTCCTTCAGTAGAGCTGCAAATGTTAAAATTATTTCTATTAATGTATGCAGACGATACCGTATTACTGGCTGAATCTACAGAAGGTTTACAGAAAATGTTAAATTCTTTATTACTTTATACTAACAAATAGAAGTTAACAGTAAATGTTGAAAAAACTAAAGTTATGGTTTTCAGAAATGGAGGTAAACTGAAAGACTCTGAGAAATTGTATTTCAATGGTTCCGCAATATAAAATGTTGATAGCTTTAATTACTTAGGAATCATGATGAAATATAATGGGAAATTCTTTATAACACAAGCAAAAATAGCTGAGCAGGGGAGAAAGGCTATGTTTTCAATATTAAAGGTATGCAATAGAAATTATTTAACATTGAAACTCAATTAAGTATTTTTGACACATATGTTGGCAGCATTTTAAATTTTGGATCGGAAGTATGGGGATTCCACAAAGCGCCTGGAGTTGAAAAATTACATTTAAGTTTTTGTAAGAGAATTGTAGGTGTTATGAAAAGTACTCCTAACGTTATGATATATCATGAACTTGGTAGACTTCCTCTACATATAGTTAGAAAATTTAGAATTTTAAAATACTGGTTGAAAATCAAGTCTACAGACAATTGTGGTTTAAAAGCATGTTATACGGATATGATAGAGAGGGGTAGTGAGTGGTTGGATAACATCAGAAATGAATTATTTAGGTTAGGGCTAGGATATTTATGGAATGTTGTTCATACTGACTCATCTAATGAGATTGGAGTAATGAATATAATTAAAATTAGAATGATTGATAATTTTCAACAATATTATTTAGAATTTATCAATTCGTCACCTAAATGTTCTTTATACAAAAACATTTTCTGTGAATTTTGTTTGAAAGAGTATTTAACTATACCTATTGCTCGACAACATGTCAAAGAAATTGCAAAAATAAGATTATCTTCTCATAAATGAAATGTAGAAACCGGTAGATATAGAAATATAGACAGACACATTCGAAAATGTATATGTTGTGATAATGATGACATTGAAGACGAGTACCATTACATAATTATATGCAATAATTACTCAGATATTAGAAACCGTTTTATCAAAAATATTATCATAATAAACCTAGCAAGGTCAAATTTATTCAACTTCTTAAGACAAGGAATAAAAAAGAATTATCTAATTTAGGAAAATTTATAGTTTTGGCCATGAAAAAAAAAAGAATAAATACTGTTTGAAACAAATGTAGAAACACCCTCTACACTAGCGTAGCGGTCGTACACGTATCTGTACTATGTTTGTGTGTCTGTGTGTAAAATATCTATGTGCTTGTATATTGTTGCACTGTATATATTAATGCACTTTTTCTGATGAACCGTAAGGTCAAGGAATAAAGAATTGAGAATTGAGACGGAACTAACAGAGATTGGTTACTAACTGGATGTTAGTCTCAGATGTGTGACACACTGAAGAATGGTGTAACTGTATAGGAAACTGCTCGGATACTGGCTATCAGAAATATGATTTGATATGGATTTATTACTGCTATTATTCATGTAACGCTTCATTTGGCAAAAATTATACTGATAATGTCTATATACTATTGTTATAATACTCCATTTCAAATATTCTCGATATAAGAAAATAGTCATGTTATAATATAATAAAGTTACTTACTATACAATAATAACACCATTGAACAGTTTGAGCTTCTTATTTTAATTCAAGATAAAAATATCAAAAAAAAAAAATAGTTAATTGCGTCCACAAAAAAAATCAAAGCACTAAGCCCTATATGGAATTAAGTACTGATTGTGCATGCACCAAACACAAAATGAACTATTTTATATGTATTTTTTGTCTTTATCAGACACGTATATACACGATAATGTTCAAACTTGTATCGTTCATTCTCTGTCAACGGTAGGACATTTTAATGATTATTTTAAAGATAGTTTTTTCGCTTTTCTTGAATGACAGTCTTTTTGACACTGTCTCACATTTTGTCTTAAGTTGAGTATCCGTCCATGTGGGAAAGACTTAATAAATGTCTGCTACCTGAGGCACACTTTGGTCAGTTAAAGTGGTAGATTCTGTTGTCGTTATGTGGAAAACCTATACATTTTATACAATCATAAAGCAACTATACCTGGGAATATGAACTGATTAAATATATTTTACTAATGTGAGTCTAAAATTATAACTATTATAAAGGATTTTCTTTATTCTATATTCTGTCACCGATTATATTCACATAGGAGCACATCATACATTTTGGCATAGTTTTACTCATACTTTAGTTCCTTAGTTTATTTGAAAACATGGATGCAAATATGTGATCATTAAAAGTTGATCAGTGCTGATCGTTTGCCCCGTATGACCATTATACTACATTACCATATCTTTCCAGATTATTGCACTGGTGAAAATCTACCAAAGTACATATTTTATTGAAATTTCAGCTTTATAATGTCGTTTCTGATTATTTGAATTGTTTTGCCATTGCAGCTTCGATAGAATGGATTTTCGAATTTGAATTGCAAAATGTATGAACACGTCCATATCACTTCAAACAGCCACTGAAATTCACGTGAACAAATGTTGTTCTTGAAGGTTTGATGACGTGTTATAAAATAAAGCGATTGATTAAGTGTTTGGTAATTAATTTCAAACAATCTATGTTATCGATTAACATTTTGGTTTGTTTATTTTTACGTCCTATTAACAGCCAGGGTCATGTAAGGACGTGCCAGGTTTGTTGGTGGAGGAAAGCCGGAGTACCCGGAGAAAAACCACCGACCAGCGGTCAGTACCTGGCAACTGCCCCACATGGGATTCGAACCCGCATCCCAGAGGTGGAGGGCTTGTGGTAATATGTCGGGACATCTTTTTTTTTTCCAAAAAAATTATTTTATTCAATAATCAATTTATACATAAGAATATGTAACATACATTTAAACATTCAAAACAAAATACACACATATTGCATGTAAATTCTTTGTAAGTATATTCACATGCACACACTTTCACTCCATTGGAATTGAAACAATGTAATCATTACAGAAGCAAAGATTAGTCAGAATATAGCTGGAAAGAAATATATATAAGTAATATGATAAGTTAAATTGAAACAAATGAATATTTTTATTTACAATCTCCCCTCTCTTACATAAAAATGAAACTTGGACTAATTACGCAAATAAAAACAAAAGTTATCACAGAATTACATTTAGTTCAGACCCCACTACACTCACAAAAGGATTAAGATTTTCAAAATATTTTGTAAATAATTGAGTGTTCAGATTTGACAGATAATAAGAAAAACTGTATTTTGTATAGCTCTTAAGTGTAGATTTAAAGAAAGACTTAATATCTACGAAACCTTCACCACACATACTTAAATTACGTCGCTTAAAGATACAAAACCTAGCGACAGCCAACATAAAGTTGACAAAATAAAAATTAACAAACTTTGGTTTTTCAATAAGTCCTACGGCGGCGTATTAGGGCCACTATATAATTTAATTTATCTTGTACGTACAACTTTTGCACAATATATAACAACAGTTTACATCCTGTGGTGGGGATTCCACAGAATTACGCCGAATTACAAAATTCTACAGAATTAAACACTCTGGTAAATACATCAGGATATACTTATTATGCCATAAACAAAAAGATAACAAATTGGGTGGATTGAGGGTGGGCTTAAAATTGTCTTTGAAATCGCCAAGTTTAAATTAAATGATGCACAAAGCTGCGGGACAAAATGGCGCTGCTGAAAATTTTTTCTCGCATAGACTGGCTAAAAATAACCAGCCAATCAGAGAGAGCAGCTAAACTGGCTACTGAAGGGCCCCCAACAGGATATGGAGGCCCCATAAAGGGATACGAGGAAAATAAATAAAATTATTAAAATAGTTGTGTCGCAGCATAAAATAAGCTATGCATATAGCTTGCATTTATGCTTGCTCCACATAAGACTCAAAGACAATATGAATTGAAATGGCCATCTTATAAAGATGACATTTTATTATAAAGAACCATATTATTATATTCTTCAAAATTTACCATGTGGAAATACAACTTTTGCACAATATATAACAACAGTTTACATCCTGTGGTGGGGATTCCACAGAATTACGCCACACAGCGAGCTAGATGAAAACAAGTTCGCTGCCCCACCAAAAGTGTAGATTTAAAGAAAGACTTAATATCTACGAAACCTTCACCACACATACTTAAATTACGTCGCTTAAAGATACAAAACCTAGCGACAGCCAACATAAAGTTGACAAAATAAAAATTAACAAACTTTGGTTTTTCAACAAGTCCTACGGCGGCGTATTAGGGCCACTATATAATTTAATTTATCTTGTACGTACAAGTTAGTATCTTGTACGTACAAGATACTAAGTTGTACGTACTTGTACGTACGTACAAGATACTAAGTTGTACGTACAAGATACTAACTTGTACGTACAAGATACTAAGTTGTACGTACAAGATACTATCTTGTACGTACAAGATACTATCTTGTACGTACAAGATACTAACTTGTACGTACAAGATAAATTGTAAATTAAATTATTATAAGTGGCCCTAATACGCCGCCGTAAAGTCCAAAAAGAATTAAAGTTTCGTATTTTATGGAATTGAGGATTAAAACAACTGCCTTCGCAAAAAGATCTTCTATGAGAGTAACAAGATAATCATGGAACTTTTTTAATTTAGAACATTATACAAAAAGGTGAAGAATATCCTCAGATCGTTCTTTACAAACAGGACACAGGTCAGTAGTACACATATTATAACGAAAAAGTTTATCTCCAGTGAAAATGACATTGTGAGAAACTTTGAAATGTACTTCAACACAATTACTTGGGTAATAGCTTGCGTGTATAATTTGAAAAGCGCGCTTTAAATCAAAAGTAGGAAACACACCGGACCAGTACCCGATTGACACGGGCTCAGTGAATGCACGCCGCACGAGTGCCTTGTAGATTTCACGTGTAGACGACGGAACAAACCGCGTGCCAGTGTCATTTATCATGAGAGGAAAGGGTTGTATACCGTTATTCGAAATTGGATTACATTGATTCTCAACAGTTTTAATCCATGATTGTGGCAAACTTTCTTTTATGGACGAATATGTGGCCAGAATTTCCTCCCTCTCAATATTTGGATTTAAATCATGGATTATTTCAGTGATGGCTGATTTGGACAGTATGGTGGCATATTTCTGCCATCGAGTTAGTTTAGGTCGACTTAGGGTAACTCAACTTTGACCATGGCAGAAATATGCCACCATAGGACAGGAATCCCGGAACACATTCGTAAGTGAAATGTTTTAACTGTATTAATCCTGCTTTTATGAAGATTTTGTTATATAATTGTTTATTATTTTCCGTAACCAAGAGATTGCAAAACACGAGCTGACAATAAGTTTGACGAACATTAAAATCAAAATCTAAAAAATCACGGCACTCTGACCACGCAGACAGCATTTCTTGATAAAATATGGGAATGGTTGCTAATTGCCTGCTATTATAATTACAGTACAGGCCTAACATACCAAGTTTCATGCCATCTATATCGGATATGTATTTACATGTATCAATCCAGAGTGTATGCACATTTTCATTATAATACAATAGTCTGAAAACAAATTTTATTCTAAAGGCTTTTTGCTTAAAATCTATATCAGGGACCTGCAAACCACCCATTCGTTTATCGCCAATTAGTGTTTTATATGACACGAGATGTGATTTATATCCCCACAAAAAATCAATACACATATTCTTTAGTTTAGTTTTGATAACATCCGGTATACTCGTTACTGCAAGCGTATACCAACATTTAGATAACATTAACGACGATATAACTGTCGCCCTACCATGAATCGTCAAATTTCGTTGTGACCATAACTGTAAAAGCTTCTTAATGGAATCAATCTTTTGTTTCCAATTTAGTTCATTACACAATAACTTATTAGGACCCAAATGTACACCAAGAATTACTATTACATCTTTTAACAATTTAAACTGAAACACCTTAGATTCATTTTCCGATATTTCAGCATTACCAATACATAATAATTCAGTCTTTAATTTGTTAACTCTTGCACCAGAAGATCGACTGTAGGTATCTAAAACTTTGAAAACTTCCGGTATCGATTTCTTATCAGAAAGCGTCAACGTGGTATCATCCGCGTGTTGAAAAATTTTCGAAACCATGTTAGACATAGGGATAGGTATACCACAAATATCATCATTTTTAATAATTGTTTGCCCAAGAGGCTCAGCAACCAGGACATAGAGTAACGAGAAATCGGACAACCTTGCCTTACTGAATTTTTGATTGAAAAAAAGTTGGTTAAAAACCCGTTGCATTTTACACTACTGTAAATATCAGAATAAAATATTTTTATCCAGCTGATGAATTTCTCACCAAATCCAAATTTGTCCAGTACCTTGAACAGATATTTATGGTCAACTCTATCAAAAGCCTTTTCTTGATCAATTTTTAAAATATATCCACTTAAGTTATCCCTTTCAACCAGGTCTATGACATCTCTGACATTCGATAAATTATCAGCAATGTCCCTACCCATTACACAACAACTCTGATAAGGGGAGATAATCGAAGGTAAAACTCGTTTTAACCTATTGGACACAACCCTAGCAAGAATTTTATAATCAACATTCAGCAGACTAATAGGTCTCCAGTTTTTAAGATTATTTTTTTCACCCTTATTCTTATATACTAAACTAATAACACCCAATTTCATAGATTTAGATAATTCGCCATTTGCTGCAATCGATCTGAATAAATGTAATAAAATACTCTCAAAATCATCGTAAAATCTGACATAGAATTCAACAGTAAGACCGTCTTTTCCGGGACTCTTATTACGAGACATTCCAGTCAATGCAGACTTTATTTCCTCACTGTCTAAAGAACGGTCACAAAAATTCCGATCACCCGAAGATAATTTCTTATCAATACATTGTAAAAAATCATCCGTTTCATCCTCATTAACCTGTACACAAGAATACAGATTTCTATAGAATAAATAAATTTCATGTAATAAAGAATCCGTTGTGGTTAACAAAACACCACTATCAGTCATTAGTTGACTTATTTTCTTTAACCCTTGATTGCGCTTTTCTAGTCTTAAAAAATATGCTGTGTTTCTGTCACTATCGATAGCCCATTTAGATTTAGACCTTAAGATAGCCCCCTGACATTTCTCCGTTTCGAATTTCTCCAAATCCGATTTTAATTCTCTTATTTTTTGTATGAACCCCTCGTTCTGACTATCTACAAGTTTAGCAGATAAATTACTCAATTCATTCTGAATTTTATTGTAGTCAGAATTGATTTTTTTGTGCCTAGATTTACCGTACAGCTGCGAAACACACTTAATCTCATACTTAAGATTATCCCACCAGATCAAAGGAAATGTACTATACATTTCGTCCTGTCTCCTTTCAGAAATTATCCTTTTAATTTTTAGGACATACTCTTCTTCAAAAAGAAATTTATTATTAAGAACCCAAAGTCCCGGGCCATTCTCTACGTCATCCAACTCAGCTTTTAGAGATACCATACCATGATCACTTAAAGACGTGTCATTGTAATACACATTTTGGATATGATTAAGAAGTTCACGTGAAACAATAAAATAATCTATCCTGCTTTGAGACATCACTCCATTTCTAATTTGTTTACGTGAAAAAACTGAACATTGTTTATTTCGGCTCCTCCACACATCAACTAAATCATGTTTGTCAATTAACTCTTTTAGCAATTTAACACATTTGTTTTCAACATGGTAAGTAGTTCCACTTCTATCTAAAGAACATAGAGTAGTGTTATAATCACCACCCATAATAATATAACCGTCCAAACTTTCCAACTTTGTATTAACTAGGCGAAAAAAGTCAAGCCTATCATTCAATACATTAGGTGCATAAAAGTTAATTACATGTAATATTTTGTTATCTATTTCTAATTTAACATATAAAAACCGACCATCCAATCCTTCACTACTCACAACACTATGTTTAATATCATTACCTATCAAGACAGCCACGCCCTGATATCCACTGTCATTATTACAAGCATATATTTTACCATTCCATTTATCATTAATTTGACTTATAAATGTATCATTCCAATGAGTTTCTTGCAGAAGTATAATATTACAATTCCTCTCCTGAAACCAAGCAAAAACCTTTTGTAATTTTAAAATATCTTTCAATCCATTACAATTTAAAGATGTGAAATTTATCATTACCAAAAAGATAAAAAAGATAACCTTTACTTTTGATATTTTTGAATAGATGTTCTGCTTTGTTTTTGCCGTGTTTGAACTTGTGATTGTGTAATAAATTGTGACCTCCTCTTGCGTAACTTTTTGTTCTGTGGTCGGTTTTCTTTCTGAGTCTGAGAAACGCCTTCGGTTTCCGACATATCGGATTCCCAAAAAGTCCCCTTCAATTTTTCAACCCCCTCATTCCCACCGAGAGATAACTTATCATCGTCAACATCGATATCTTGCACCGGATGAACCTCAGCAAACTCAGACTCAGAATGCCTTTCAATAGTGCCAACCACTTGTGGAGATTCAATACAAACATATACATTTTCATTCAGTAAATCAGGTGAATTAACAACTGGAGAATTGTCATTGCACGTTTTTACAGTGCCGGACTTGTCAGGTAAACCAGTGTCATTCAGAGATTCTGTTGCCAGTGGGACGCGTTCATCCATGACGTCGCAATCCAGAACATGTCCCTCATGATCAGCTGTACGCGTATTGTGATCATCGTCATCATCGAACACGAAATCCTCATCGCGCTCATCGTCTCCATCCACATGCTCATCAGCCGTACACGCGCGCGTATTGATATCTATATCATCGTCGCCATCATCATCACCATCTTCCTCATTCGATCCATAACTTTCACAAATGCAGATAAATTTGTCACAGTCGACACATCGATTGTCATCTCTCTCCATGTCACAACGACAATCAAACGAACCACAAATGTCACACAGGGCTACCGATGCGGGTGCAGTAAGTTCACATGGACAATCTACTCGAATATCACCACACCGTGTACAAGGCTCAGTCTTACAGTTACGCGCGTAATGACCTTGCCCTTTGCATTTGTAACAACAGAACTGGGGACAGTCTCGAAATAAATGCTCGATTGAGTGACAAAGCGAACACATTCTCTTTTGGTTGTTATGAACAACACGATAATAAGAGTTGTCAAGCTTAACTGTATATGGAATGGAAGGCAGTGTAGGTGGTAGTCTAACTTTGACAAATCTCGTGCCGTCCGTTATTTCCGTACCCGGATAATAGCGCCTTTGGAATGGCGACAGAATAGTTACTCCAAGCATTGTCAGTTTGTTTTCCAGTTCCTTGTCCTCAATGTAGGCAGGAATGTGGAGGAATTAAACAACAATAAATGATTTAACAACTTCAGAGACTTCTCGAAGTTTATCAGCCACGATAATTCCATCCAACAAAATCTGGGCCGAAGCCTTTCCGTCTAGAGTTATCTCATATCCATTACCACCTTTAGGGACACAAGCATATAACGCGCCAGGGCCACACAAATTCTCAACCGAATCAATGACATTCAGGGGTGTAATTACCTTGTTGTCGCCAACATCAATAAGGTAGGAGCAGTCCTTCTTGTACGACCTGCTGTTCTGGTTCCGAGTACTCTGTCCGCCATTACGGCCAGGGCCCTGACCAGAGGCCATATCAAAGATATGTCAGTGAAATAAAACACTATTTCACATTACGATGCCGTTCAAAAATAATCTATATAATCTATATAATCTATAAATGTTCAAGTCACATATACACAATGAGAGACAGGATATACTCTCAATTAATAACCGATGACCACAGATTTTGGAGCTTCGATATGAAACACGTCCATTACATCTGAGATCGTAACCGGAAGTCACATCGGGACATCTTAACCACTCGGCCACCGCGGCCCCAATAACATTGTGGGAAATAATTTCAATAAGCACAAATAGCACCGATACACCATTTATGTGTCATAGAAATGTAAAGTTGTTAAAATACGTGGGAGACCCCGCTGAAAAATACGGACCTTTTATCAAGAAATTTCTTGAAACAATAGGTTCCGTCACAAAGTAACATGTTGATCTGGTTTGTATGTCATCGTTGTCCAAACGACATCTGGCACGGAGTTTCCTGTCTATGTTGGGATGACTAAACGACCTTTCAACATCCGTATGAATGAACAAGAAACTAAGGCAAGCGGCATAATCAAGCAAATAAACAAAGGGTTCCTGACCAATATCGATGGTATGGAACTTTATGTATACTTTGTTGCGATGACAGCAATGGTTAGCAAATTCATAGAATCAGTTCTTCTGGACATTTTCGACTTCTGTCTGAACAAAGACGAAAACTATTTCATTTCATTTCAACAAATTTTATTGCAAAAAATATGCAAATGGATTTGGCAACAGGCAAAGCCTATATTAGCCATCTCCAAACAAATCCGGTATAGTACAATTATCAACAAAATATTTTAACATTTAACATTACATTATAAATGAATATTAATATTATCATCTCCCCAACCTATCATCGACAACAATCGTCAGATAGTAAAACTCCTAAATGTCTATGTGTGCTAGCTGTATGAACCGTGTTATTGTCAAAGTATATATCGGGATGAATGACGTTTCGTTTCCATGAAAATATTAATGATTCCAGTTTTAGTGGGGTTAAACTTTATGCCCCATTTCAGAGCCCAGGTACTTATATTCGAAAGATTTTGTGAAAGTGTATAGGCAGCATAGATTTGGTTATTATCAATTACTTCACTAATCGAAGTGTCATCTGCAAACAATTTGCAATCACTAGTAACAATATTAGTTGTGTCGTTAATATAAAATAGAAATAAAAAAGGGCCTAAGACAGATCCCTGGGGGACTCCAGCGTTAACGGTTTTAGATGTAGAGAAAATGCCTTCAGTTAAAACACGTTGCTTCCTATCAGTAAGATAATTTCTAAACCACCCTAATAATTTCCCTTTCAAACCATAAGATTCTAATTTAAATAATAGTCCATCTATTCCGATAAAAGGACTGAACTGAAACTTACGCAACAATATGCTACACATGAAAGTAAATTCAACTTCGGCCAATCTTGGGGAATCATCGTTGCTTAAATGAAGGACATATTAGAGTCATACAAAATATAAAGATTCGGTTTCACTTTAGAGAAGATGTTAACAAATCTGATGTATTCAAAAGCAGTTGACACATTAGGCGACTATATTGACACTTCCGTATAAATTAATTAATATATTTGTGCTTACTCAGTCCAAACTTATCAAAAAGAAATTTCTGGAATGTGTTGACGCCGTATAAACTGTAGTAACGATAATCATGTATACATTGCCTTTATTTATCAAAATATTAAATCCAGTCGAGTTTTTTTTGTTGATAACAAGCAAAATCACACCCAGAGGAAAACGTGTATTGTACTTCTTCTTTATCATATCGACGCCTGGCATTGAAATAACATATTTGTTGAGATAACTAGGCGTACCTAGACTCCATATGAGGGAGCATGTAACTAAAACTGGCGGTGTCATCAACCAGGTAACAGCTGGGGCATTTCCGAACAACGTCGCAAGTCCGGATATTATTTTGTTCATATGGAAGGAATGGATCGTAAGTTCGTAGAGTCTATTCTATTGAAAAAAATCGACTTTTGCCTGAACACGGACATAAGGAACGCACTGAGCCTTACTACGCAATACGATAAAGGTACTGGTGTAGCGTTCTTTAAGGGAAAATGGCAAAACATCACTCAAAAATTTAGGAAAAAAATTGGATTCGTACGACCAAAATTTTCTGACGAAGTAAGCAATTCTACTCGACATTTACGTACATACATTGTATGTATTACCATATCTTACCATGGGAATGTTTAGCCGTCGTGTGATTTGAGGAAAAGAAGAATAATGCAAATTATGTAGAAGAGAACTATCTTCACTATTTCATTGAATGCAAATACTTTGACGAATTTTGAAGTAATATAGAAGAAACAATTAATTCATTTGGATACACAGTAAATTTGAAGAAATCAAAATACGTCATAACTGGATATAAAATTAATCAATCAGCACACTACGAAACCAATATATTGTTTACATTAATAGGATACTCAATTTATAAGGCGTTTCATACCAGTGATCAAAAACGTAAAAATGTTAATGTAAAATCAATATTTGAAAACGAACTAAGGGTCTTAAGTCATACTCAAAAATCGCACGGTTCGGACTCCTTAAATATTTTATCTTGAGATTAAGAGATTTAGTTATATTGATTTGTTAGAGAACATTGAAACTATATATACCTATAATGGGGGATAAGTGACCCTCTAACTTCTACCTGCATCAGGCCTTGATAAATACATTGTATGTACACACAATGTTATGTTATATGTAAAACAAATTAATATGCCACGAGTAGAATGTTGGGGGTAGTGCAATCTGTCGGTAGGGGATCGTCCAATTACTCTTGCACTACTAAGTCCTCGCCAGTTCATATTTTAAAGTACAAACATTGAATTCATTCATTAATATATATATTTATATATACAAATAAACTGAATTAGTTACAGTATAGTGATAATAATATTAATAATTACTAATTAAAGGGGGATAACTCCTATTTTATTTTTAATATAAAATGTTTCAGAACAAGTTAAGTTATTTGAAATTCATGTTCCTAATGATTGTAGTTTTTGAATAGGGATAAGAATCATGCTCATTTATTGACAGACTAACATACATATACACCATGAGATATTAGGCCATAAAGTCCCTGTGCTTATGCACACTGGCCCATCCCCTTGGAATATGTATGAGAGTCTGACAACAACTAAGCATTTTGTCTTTAGTTGAATATGGAAAAAAATTGGTAGGAGATTGAATGCATTTTTTTTATACAATTGGAGTTAACCAACATTTATGGTTCTAATATGTACATAGTTTGATTATTCAATTAGATAATTATTATAGTATAAAAGATTATCAATATTCAATAATCAGTATTCAGTATCCATCCAGCAAGGATGGTATAGAGTAAATAAGAAATAAATATTATCATATACAATAGTTTAATTGTTTAAAGGGATAATTCAGTTAGGCTAATTCGTTACATAACTACGAAGCAAAATATGACATAAATGTATTGTTCTACAATCCTTATGAAACATATGACAAGAAATAGTAACAAATTCCGCAACATTGCTAAGTATTTTAATTAATATCATTGAAATTCCAAATCGTTGATCAATACGATTAAGCAGGTACAACATGTACGCTGTACCCTTGCCCGAGTCAAAGTCACGCACGTTAAACAAAAGCAATACATAACCACTGAGGAGTTGATGAAATTATTTTTAGACAAGAACATGCATCTAATAATGTTAACACAACTGTAAGAGCGTTTTGAGAAGTTCTAGACAAAAATTATTTACAACACAGACAAGGGTCAGGGTTCGGCATACAGGGCTATGTGTGATGGCGATTGAACAGTTCACATACATTTGACTAGTGGGCTTTTCTGACATATCACAGTTTTAATCTAATTTCCATTATAACTGGTTTATATCCGAAATATGTGCAAGTTTCAATGTACTCTTAAAACGAATTGTCTCTTTGGTTGCACTGATAAATAGTATTTTGACTATCAAGTAATTAGATATGGGTACTTGTTTCTTGTTATTTGCTTAGAGGGCTATGAGTCATGTATATAAAATACATGTTTATCAGAAATCAAATCTTTTAGTATGGCGGATATATTCAGTCACGCATTGTAAACTATCTTTGTTAATATCATTATTGCAAAATTTACATCCATAAAATAGTGTTTTCAATGTTTAAATGATTATGATTATCTTGTAAACCTAAGTTCTGTATTCCCTGTATAAGAACTGCTCTCTGTTCATAGAAGTGCCAACAATCAAAGAAAAAGTGATATCAATTTTCATTGTATAATAACAGGAACAGGCTGGAAATTTTCTTAAATGATCGTGATAAAGATCAGAGTTTAAATTACTTGCTTGGTTTCGTAGCTGGCACAGAATAATGTTATATTGACGGTCGCCATGATATTTAAAGATATTAGAAATTTATGTAGTTGGAATATCATTATATATTTTGATACTTTTTTTAATTGTTCTAATGAATTATTTAATATGAGTTCTATATCTGTTTGATTAAATTCTCTTAACATTGAGGGAATAAAGCTGTTGGAGTGTAATTTAGTTCTACAGAGGGTGAATTAAACAGGCGATTATTCTTTAATGTGTAAGGAGTATTATTATTGTCATTAAAGAATGGGTCAATCAAATTAGTAAGATATCAAGGGGATTCATTATTTACAATTTTAAACATCAATATTGATTTATGTAGTTTTCGTCTGAATGCAAGTGAATCAAGTCCAACTTCAGCATAAAGTTTATAATACGATGTTCCTCTTCCCAGGCCTGTTATAATTCTTATTGCTTCAATCTGTACAGATGCTAATAAGTCTTTATCTTGGTTTGTACAATTATCCCAAATGACATCATCATATTCTAAAACAGGTCGTAAAAGGATGTATAAATTTTTAAAAGGCTCTTTCTATATACATTGTGTTTAAGTAATCTTAAAATATTTAGTCTTTTAGAGGCCTGAGTATAAATATTATTAATATGTTTGGACCATTTACCATCACTACTGAAAGTTACCCCCAAATGTTTGTGAAATAGAACAGAATTTTACAATATTATCTGCAAATAAAATATCAGGATTGAATATATGTCTTTTTCTTGAGAAAAGTACAGTTTCTGTTTTTGAAGGATTAAAATTAATGTCCCACTTCTTTGCCCAATTATTGATATTACTTAGGTCATTGGTTAGATTATCTGTAATTTCGACATGGTTATCAGTTATTATTTCATAAAGTGAAGTATCATCAGCAAAGAGTTTAATTTTACTATTTACACATTCAGTTATTTCATTAATATATGATAGAAATAGGAATGGCCATAGACAGAACCCTGTGGTACACCGGCATTGACATTTTTAAAAGAAGATAGGAAACCCTCTATAGATACTCTCTGTTTTCGATCAGAAAGATCATTTCGAAACCACTGTAATACTCTCCTTTTTATACCACAAGACTCTAATTTGAATAATAATCCTTCATGCCAGACTCTGTCGAAAGCTTTGCTAATATCGCAGAATATAAATTTTATTTCATTGTTTTTATCCAAATTATGCACTATCGTATTATAAATATCTAGTAACTGGTTAACTGTTGAGTCTTTAGGCAACAAACCTTATTGGTGCTTTGTTATAATATCACACTCTTTCATATAGTTAAACATCTATTTAAAAAATTACTTTTTCTATTATTTTACTAAAGCATGGTGTTACAGCTATTGGTCTATAATTTGAAACATTACTCTCAAGTAATTTTCCTTTATAAATTGCATTGATATTAGCTGTTTTCCAAGATAATGGAATAACTCCAGTTTCTAAAGTTTTATTACACAGTAGAGTAAGAGGGTGTATAAGAGTAGGAGTTAGGTGTTTAATAATTTTTGGTATCATGTTGTCTGGACCAGGAGTTTTTTTCATTAAGTAAGGCAAATTGATCTTTAATATCCTGTTCTGAAATAGCAATGTTATCTAATCTAAAGGGGATGAAAGGGTTGAAGTGAAAAAAAAGATATTAGAGAAAGGGAGAATATTTGATTTATGTAATTGCTGATACCAATAAAAAGTTTGAGTTAAATAGTTTATTAGATCTGAAAGTGATTGGAGAAGAGTCTTAATCATATGCAAAAAGGGTGCGAATGTCGGACGAGATTGAATGTATTGGTACTTAGGGTTTGGACGAATACGATGCTGACACTGGAAACGTCTGACTTGTCTGATCTCTCAGCTCTGAGTGCTTAAAAAGAATAATGCAAATGTTTCTGTGTTAACTTATTGGTTCTGCCATACATGTGACGTAGTTACCATTGAAGACGTTGATAGTATAGCGATGGAATTACAACACTGACTTGATGAACTAAATGTACATGTATTATATAGGATTGCTTTAGAAGTATCGATCAGAATGCACCGTTACTAAGTGTAATCAATTAAAACCTTTATGAATTGATCTCGTTGTTGTGAATATTTACTTCTGTATGATGTAAGGTATGTTATTTATGTTCATAGCCTTGTTTAGAGAGCATCTCATTCATGCCAAGCGATTAACAAATCCGATATGGAACATTATGTCCTGGTTATTACTGTGATCATGTAGATGTTGGGACAGACTGACGTATATTAGATTATGATAACGTTTACCTATACAACAAGTGGTATTCAAATTAGTGTTCATCACATACTGAATCGAGTAATACAATGACCATCGATGTGTATGTATGGTTATGTAATTATGAATACCACCTGCGTACATCATTGAAGTGTTGGCCACTGATTTACTATCAGCGATATCTTGTGGCAATCCTAACGATTTTCATTTACCATGAGGAGATGATATTATCAACATTTATCGTATTTTTTCATAAAATGACATGTTTTTGATGTTTTTAATCATTGTGATGAAAAGTGTTTAGGTATCTGCATCATTTCACTCAGAATGGGTCCAGTGTGACGTATATATATACGGTGTTATTAACCTTCCGGCGCGTTCGTGTATTACAGTGTGGTTTTCATTTATCTTTAGATTCCGCTTGTCTATTTTTCTGACACCGTTCTGAATGTTTTTTCCTTTCACGTTTCTCTAATATGTGGTGTGTTGTTGGATTCGGATAAGATTCATATTTAAACAAAATTACAAACTCTTCTTAGAAATTTATGTGACTAAAATAATTTTATCATGTAACTTCCGTGTTTTCCCATGTAAAAAAGTAATTTCATAAATTAGTTTATTACACACGTTTTATATTTCCTATATGCATTGCGATTTGTTGATTCCGAATGAGTGGTATTCATACGCGTGTGCGACCTTCTTTTTTACAAGTGCTATAAATAACACGATGAAACCAGATATTGAGATTCAGTAAACATATCTTATAGAATTTCGAGCTACGTTTAATACGAAAAAGTATTCTCAAATATTTCAAAAACAAATGTGAAACACGTAAAATCAGCTGAAACATAAACGAATAAACACACATTATAAAAGGGTGCGTAATATCACTAGCTTCTCGTGTCAGTTTGAACAGAATAGTCAGTGAAATCATGTCTCACATCCTTTTATTCAAAAAGGAAAAAAACAAATCTAGAAAAATGCATCCGACTGTCAATGACGGCAATTATGAATGGCTGTTGAGGAATTATTTTCGAATCAAATGTCGATAAGTGACGTCACAGAAGCGTCACAATATAAAAAGCCGCTTGCGTTGTCGCTTGTGTTCTACAAAATTTATAGATTTACACATTCTCCCTTGTATTTAATTTTCTTTTACTTATTTCATTTATATCTATATAATTTACATGTTATATGTAATAATGAAGTGCATGATATAATGGGTTATTTGTTCGCTCTATTTATCTAATCGCATTGGTACTTCGTCGAATTCTGGTATTTCGTGATACGGTCCGCACCGCAGCTGATGGTGGATCGATTAGCTGGCTTAAAATCTCCAAACAGGGAGAATCGAAGCCAAATATTAATTATATGATAAATAAAATCTCTCATGAGTTTTCCTTCATATGGGATTTTTAACACTCGTTTTGAAGTTTTCATTTTTGCTCGCCAAACTAATTGAAGGTTCGCAAAAAATGAAATACTAACATTACAAATGTAATATGAAGAAACCCCTCTATATAATCCTGTATAACCAAAACAATACAGAATAGGTATATGACTGTTATGAATATACCTTCATTTTGACTTATTTCGTTTATTTTGATAATGTGTACCTTTTATTACTTGTTTTAGGTAAAAACCGATGCAAAATATTTTTGATGTAGATTGCATGGTGCCGACGAATATCGGTGGTCGATCACGGAACACAAACGATACTGTAATTCTATTCGAAATGATCACGGTACTAAACCAAAACTGTAATTAGGCCCGAGTCGATCGCGGTACAACGAAAGTATGAAACGAAACTATCATAAGACATGAGTCGAATTACGTTAGAAACGAAACTATCATTGGACATGAGTCGATTACGTTGAAAACGAAACTATCATTAGACATGAGTCGATTACGTAAGAAGCGAAACTATTATTAGACATGAGTCGATTACGTAAGAAACGGAACTATCATTGGACATGAGTCGATTACGTTAGAAACGAAACTATCATTGGACATGAGTCGATTACGTTAGAAGCGAATTATCATTGGACATGAGTCGATTACGTTATAAACGAAACTATCATTAGACATGAGTCGATTACGTTAGAAACGAAACTATCATTAGACATAAGTCGATTACGTTAGAAACGAAACTATCATTAGACATGAGTCGATTACGTTAGAAACGAAACTATCATTGGACATGAGTCGATTACGTTAGAAGCGAAATTATCATTAGACTTGAGTCGATTACGTTATAAACGAAACTATCATTAGACATGAGTCGATTACGTTAGAAACGAAACTATCATTAGACATGAGTCGATTACGTTAGAAACGAAACTATCATTGGACATGAGTCGATTACGTTAGAAGCGAAATTATCATTAGACTTGAGTCGATTACGTCAGAAGTTATTTTGACATGAGTCGATTATGATATAAAGGGAACTGTACAAATTATGATCATACGTGTATGTAGTATACTCGTTGGTAAATGGCTGGCGTGGTGGCTAACTTTATTAGTTGTTTGAGGACAAAAGATTCCAGAAAGGAAGTTAGAAGAAAACAAAAATGAAAAATTATGTGAAAGAATAACATAATGAAATCAGGATGTGGAATAACTAAAGATTTAATACTCAAAAATTTCTTTTAGAATAGCATTAAAGACATTGTTTCAAAACAAAAGAACCAGAACGAACATGCGTATGTTACAATATGCCATTGAAATGCTTGAATGTTTCTAAAATATGCATGCAAATTCCTCATTATAAACATGTTATTATTTTAATTCTTATAAACCTTAATGCTGGTACATCATTTAAAATGACTTAAAGAGAGGTTATACTTTGTAATAAAACAAAAACCTTGGTAACCTACATAGCTGTGAACTATTCGATCAGCTGGTGTTACCTGACAATAGTCACAGCACTACAGTTTGTACGGGGAATATAAAACAATTAACTATATTAAGTATGACACATGACTATTGAACATTGTACTCGTTGTGCGTGATGATCTTACAAACATAACGATATTACACAGGGATGTTTGTTACACCCATAACGTCCATGCAGTAATTTGTAGCAATACTATGTTACACACATAACTTCCACGCAGTAATTTGTAGCAATACTAAATGATATTACACAGGGATGTTTGTTACACCCATAACGTCCATGCAGTAATTTGTAGCAATACTATGTTACACACATAACTTCCACGCCGTAATTTGTAGCAATACTAAATGATATTACACAGGGATGTTTGTTACACACATAACTTCCACGCCGTAATTTGTAGCAATACTAAATGATATTACACAGGGATGTTTGTTACACACATCACTTCTACGCCGTAATTTGTAGCAATACTAAATGATATTACACAGGGATGTTTGTTACACACATAACTTCCACGCCGTAATTTGTAGCAATACTAAATGATATTACACAGGGATGTTTGTTACACACATAACTTCCATGCAGTTATTTGTAGCAATACTAAATGATATTACACAGGGATGTTTGTTACACCCATCACTTCCACGCCGTAATTTGTAGCAATACTAAATGATATTACACAGGGATGTTTGTTACACCCATAACTTCCATACATTAGTTCTATATATTACTGCATTTGTAGTTATCATTTTGTCTAAATGGAAATATTGAAAACCCTTATTTTCTATTCGTTGAATATAATTTGTATACTTTTTTGATTTGAATAGATTACAGAAAATGCTATGGATGACAACTTTGATTTTTTATTTTTTCATATATCGTGCGGGTTGAAACACGGTTAAAAAAACGGGCACAGAATGTCCCGACATTACCCAACGTCTGAATCGCGAGCGCGGATCCCAAAATCCACGTTAAAACTTACAAAACTAATCGTAGAATATTCGTCTTGGATCAATAGCAGTACCAAAAAGTAGTTTTACGTGCAGGTTGTTAAGCTATCTGTTTAGAGAAACTTCAAAACAAATTTGCAAGAAAAAAAAACAAAAAAAAAAACTATTGCAATAGCACACATTTTGACCTAAACGAGGACCTTAGTGTCTGTCCTCGTGATACAGGCACTTCCTATAGGTAATTCCTAATGTATCCGAAGGAAAGTTACAAAGCTAGTACATGTATCTCGAAACGATGTTGTTATAACAAACAGGTTTTAAGATATAAAATGTTTTATTAATTTCAAAGGTAATGTGGTCATCGTGAAGTATCATGAGCACGTGGGATTCAGTTGAATCTACTACGATTTGAAATTATTTCATTTCATTTCAGAATATTATATTGTCAGATAATCGGAATTGGGCAACAAGCAACATACCTAAACGGCTTATCCTTAAAATTCGGAATTATTGGAGTTACATGACCAGGTTGTTTCTCAACGGTGTATCAGATCAATGGAACCAATCTTTAAATATTTTTAAATGTTTTTAATATGGTTTGAAAGATGCACAGGCGCTATGCATATCGAAACGACTTTGTTAAGTCATCGCATATTCGTAGGCTTAACAATATTCACAGATTTATCTGATGTTAATGTGTAGTCTACTATGAAAGTAAATTCACATAAAGGAAACTGATCGCAGCCCACTTTTGGGCACCATTCCCAGGTGAACAGACAGCTGGATAACCTAACGACAAGCGGGTATCACGATATATAGGCCACTGCATTGCCCTGAAAAAACAATAAATAAAAACGTATGTATGATAAAAACCATAGTAACTTTATAGAGGTCAATGTTAAGTAATTGGCAGAGGGTGATCAACTTCTCAGGTGAAAAACAAACAGGTTTAAGTGTATCCTGGCACATGAAGAAGGTGAACTAACAGATGGGCAGTTTAGGTGGAAGGTATAAATATGACAGGGGAGATGTATCCATTACATCGTTCTAATAAACGTTGAAGAAAGCAGACATGGAATTGATCGTAGCTGTATGTTTGGTGGCACTTGCAGGTAAGTATGGTTTATTGGTCTGTGTGAAATATATATATATATATAGAGACTTTTTTATTATGTCTTTTAATGTATTATTGCAAAGTTTGGAAAAGGAAACGGAAATAAGACTCGGAGTGTAAACACTGTATCATTATATTTGAATATTGAAGTTTGGTCTCTACAATTTTACTCTTTTCAGTGAAACAATCGTATAAACATGTTCACAATTGTGATTTGAATAAACAGATGAAATAGTGTGCTGCTATAACACTATGTAAGGCCATGTTTTCAGAGTGTTCTGTTCAGTCGGCGGTACCCGCACACTTTAATGAAGATCGGATACAACAGACATGTAGTATGTATTCCACTCTTCACGATTGTCATACGGTTGAGCAAGAGGTTTTTGCTATCTTTAGATTGTTTCTTCATTTGAAAATTTGCTTCTTTTTTACATGTTTGTAACAGCAATTACAAAATGGGATCAATGAATAAAATAAGATTTGAAAAATAATCATTGACAGTAGCTCTACTTATTGTTATTTCTTTATTTAAGTTAGAATTTCTGAATAAAAGTATCGAAAATGCGTATGCTATTAAACTTTTTGTCCACAACAACTTTTTGTCCACAACATCTGTAGTCGTACGGAATGGGACGAGTTATTGGAGGAGAGGACTCGGAAATATGCGAATACCCCTGGCAAGCCTCATTAATGTTCAATGGAAGACACATATGTGGAGCAGTTGCTATCGGTGATAAGGTGGCACGTGGCGCTCACAGCAGCGCACTGCGTATCCTGGGCACCAGCAAGGTCGGTATTCTAGTTTTCTGTTGTGGGGATAGAGCTACAACTCTGTTTTAGATAAATGTTATAAAAACGTATTTAATCAAAATTCCAGGCCTCTTCATCTTATTTTTGCTAGTGGTATAACTTTAATTTTACTTTATGTTTCCGACTTTGAAATCAAGTCAAAATGTTTCATTTTGTTATATGAAATGTTTAGTTTCCTTTTGCTCTATAAGATAAGAAATATTATATTTTCTTATGTTATGTGAATTTATAAATGTTTTGTTTTCTTTTTGTGGTGTATTTTGATAAATGCTTTGTACTCCTAGAAAATTCTTAATCCTAATTGGTATGTGACACAGATCTAACCTCAATTATATGTCGGAAGATCCGCACGATAAACCATTGCTTATTTTTTTGTTTACCTTGATCTAGAGTTAGGTTTGTAATCTTAGACCTCAGGAATTAATTGTGAACCAGAATCGTATAAAACTTCAATTACATGTTTTATATACTGTCTTAACGTCCGCCATATTTTATTTTCACACAGCAACTTTTCAATTCGAGTCGGCTCTACATCAAGCCTAAGGGCCGGACTTACTTTCCAGGTTGCAGAAACGGTTGTGGTATGTATCTTTAAACTACAATTTTCTCATTCAGGAATAATGGTCTCAAGCTAAGATATAAGTGAAGTGAAGTCAGCTTTGATATCACAGATATGCACAAAATGCTTAGAATAATATTAACATTAGAAGAACAAAATAGTTAGGATGTGCAATCATGTTTAAGGTAGCTCCATACTTTTGGTGAAACCAATGTCATTTTTTTCAAACAGGTCTTATTTTCTTGCATTTTTTATGCAAATTTCAAATCTGTGTTGAAAAATGGGTGAACTAATTTTTGAGATATTTGAGCTTGAAATATACCATCTGTACAAATTTGCTGGCCGAAAATAGGAAAATTCATAAAAATATGTTTTCTGTAATATTAGGATAAATGTAGTCTCATTTCTGTTGATTTTCTGTCCTTAATTTCTTACTATGGAATAATATACAAAATTATTGTATTTTTACAAATGCTAACTAATTTTCGTTATTTTCGAGGACCGTTTCTATACGTAATTATCATGTTTTGCCATATTTTCGCTCCTAAAAAATCAATGAATAGGCAAAAAATACAATGACAACCCATGTCAATTTCACAATATTTGTAGATAATATGCACAAGGTAATACATTTTTCAAATATCATATAAAAACATGTGGTCCTCTATCAAATTTTCCTAATTTTTTAAGCTTGAAGTTTGTAAGTCACAACCCTACCCCCATTTCAACCAGGGCTAAGATGGGTCATATTTGACTATGTTTTGAAAATCATGACACAAAAAAACATTCCACATCAGTTTCATATGTTTTTGTGATATCGTATCTGTTTTATGTATGTTTGTTTTGATGACTTTCTCCAAATGTGTTTTAAAGTGAACAGTCGGGCAAGGATGGCTAAATTCGGTAAAAATGGTGTGAATGTATCCTGTATAATTTCTTATGAAATAGAAAAATAAAATCTCTCGCCAAAATCTGTCTGCGTACGAAGAAATTAATTTAAAGTATAGGAATCCTAAAATGTCCTCCCGGCTGACTATGTCCGTGGTTACATTTCCACGCAGCCTCGCTTTCAATGCTTTCAACTTTTCTTTACTTTAATGGTCAGAACTAGGAAACATAGGCAGAACTTGGCCGTCGTATTAATATGTGAAAACGTTTGGAAGGCCAATGCACGCATTTAGACATGTTTTCTTTGCCCGACTATTCACTTTAAGGAAATTCGTTGTCGATTGGACGAGTCCTCTCTTATCATTTATAGTGACGAACGTTACATCCGGTGTTTGAAAATCCATTCCCATTTACGACAGGGACCGCAAAACCTAAGAGAGAACATCTAATATTCGCTTTAATGCTTTTATTTGCTTTATTTAATGATTTTAAACATTCAATATTACATGTAGACAATTTTCACCTATTGAAAAAATATCCAAGTGGAATGTCGTATCGTATCGGAAATCATTCTGGAATTCAAAACAACCTCGGCAGCTTCCGGTTTAGCGTCATATGAACTGGCGCGGTTTTCAAAAGTATGGACCTACCTTAAGTATATTCGTATACATAAAGACATGTCTCCAGACGCAAAAGGATGATCGGGACATTCAAATGTTTGGTATTAATGTTGTATAACTAATTTTTTAGCATGAAAGCTATGGCGTAGGATATGGAGCGTTTCCAAATGACATCGCTATTCTCAAATTCAGCGAATCTATCACTGGGCCAGGAGCTGCGTCTGTAGCCCTTTTACCAGGCGATGACAATGACTACGCTCACCAGCGCTGCGATATCTCGGGATGGGGTTATACAGTATACGCTCAAGGTAGTTTGATAAGATAAAAGATGTCTCGCTACAGAATGGCTACTGTAACAAGATTGTACACTGAGAAACCGACTGTGATTCAGTAACAATATATTGTAGATCGAGTTCATTTATATTTACTATCAGTCTATTCTTGTTCAAATCACTAGCTACAATTTTGAAGCCTTTATCAAACATTTAGTATAATAAACAATAACGTTTTATGTATGTTTCTTTGATAAATGTTACTCATCACCATACAAGATTTAGGGGAATGGTCAAGTTCCTACACTTGTACTTGGCGATTCGTATGTCAATTTTGCTCCTGTTCTATACGATAAAACAGACTATATGTCCACATAAATATGCAAGTAAATATACAAAATCTAAACGGAGACAGATACTCGGGGTGTTCTAAAGAAAGCTTTATCAAGTGACATACTAATATCTAAAATAACTGAGATTGGTTCTTCCATCCTAGTTAAGAACCTAAGGCCTGGGTTGAGCAGATGTCTGGTGTTGATGTTATCTGTATGGACTCCTGTTGTCTCCTCGCTGACTGACAGCATTGATGATGCTACATCGCTGACACTGTATAGTCGTTTAAATTGAGACAATAACTGGCATTCGTGTTCATCTTTAACTGATGAGATATTGAGATAAGACAATAACTGGCATTCGTGTTCATTTTTAACTGATGAAATAGTGACATGAGACAATAACTGGTATTCGTGCTCATCTTTAACTGATGAGATATTTGAGATAAGACAATAACTGGCATTCATCTTAATTTTTTGAATAGACAATGGCATTCGTGTTAAAATGTGAAATGTGAGACAATAACTGGTATTCGTGCTCATCTTTAATTGATGAAATAGTGAGATGCATGTCATTTTGTCATTGGCAATCAGTAATTCATTTAAAAATTGGAGCAAAGTTTGGTTTGGTTACATTTAAATACTTACTTCCTATTGACAACCAGGGTCATTACAGACGATTTGTTTTGGTAAAAGATAAGTCACTTTTATATTTCTTTATTAAAAAAATAGAAATGGTCAATGGTGGTAAAATTGTTTAACAGTTAAAAATCAGCCTTTTATATTGAAAAAACCCACACATGTCAGCAATATAGTACATGTACATGTGTATTTAATTATATGCCAATAACTATGTATTGTTTATTAATCAGACATTAATTAGTATTCACCTGATTACCTATACACAGTTCTCCCTGAGATTCTACAAAGCGCCAAGATGACAGTGATGAGCAATGATTGCTGTGCAGGGAGGTATGACGTCATTGGCCCCGACGTAATTAGCTCTGGACATGTTTGTATCATAACGAAGAATACCGGCTCGTGCAATGTAAGTATCTTTGATATATCACAGACAAAATTTTCGTCAGGTCAATTTCACCTGAAACGAGCTTAACCTCCAAGTCATTAGTGAAAAATCAAGGTTTCTACTCATGAGATGAAATATAACCGTTATTCATCAAGAAACAAGAAATATTCCACTTATTACATTTTTACGTCTCTATTCTAGGTCTAAACTAGGCCAACTGTATTGCAATCAGCGCGATTATCCCCTTACTTATTTAGTTCCACACAGGGCTCAACTCGAGGGAAAATAACATAATACATAATATAATCTAATGCAACATATTCATGCTCCAATTATTTAAAATGATAAATTACTAGTAAAAATGCCAAAATGATATTTCTACTGTAAATGCTGTGTTCTAATTGGTCATTATTGAGTGAAAATATCAGAAGTGATATTTTTATTCGTGTGAAAATTTCCACACCATAAAACCTTTTATTTTACTCTGAAAAAAAAAAGAATAAAAAATATGATTCCTCCGCCTCTGCAACGAAGTTAGGGGTATTTACAGGGATAAAGTTGTCTGTCTGTCTGTCCGTTTGCCCGGACAGCTCCTCCTAAACTACTGGATTTTAATTAAACTTGATGACAGTAATGTTTGGGACCCTGTGTAGATGTCCATGCAGGTTTTCATTTGTCAAAGGTTTGGTTGTCATGGCAATCAGGTCACTATACACAGACTTATCAGATAAAATAATGTAACAAATACCAGATGCAAAGTAGAAACTTTATTGAAGATCATAGATATATTAATCGATTTGTGTTTCGTTAGGGTGACAGTGGCGGACCTTTGACCTGTGGAAACACCGTGATCGGAATAACCTCATTCGGTATAAGGGGATGTCTCACACAGTACCCGTCTGTCTACTCCAGAGTCTCGTATTTCCGGGAGTGGATCAGAGAAAATTCCGGCGTGTAAGTCCACGTGATAAAGGCGGCCACATTCAAAATTATCTTGACGATTTTGTTGATATTCAAAAAAGTTTGTGAATACGATAAAATCAATAAACCGATAGAATCATAGAATAATATTGTTTTTGTTTGTATTCAGATATAGAAATTTGTTTTCTATGGAACACTTTATGAGCCCCCATTTTACTGCTGACCAGATCACGTGTTATCGTTTCAGTCGACATGTTTCCTACAGTCTTGTTAATTTATAATCTCATTTAAATCTCACAATAAATTACATTTTACATGTATATTTTACATGTATGTATAATTGGACTAACCAGAGTATCCACACATTTGATATTTTGGGGATCGAAATAAAATATCAAATACAATATCATACTCTACATGCTGTGTAATAGTAGCTCGCCGAGACGAAAACTCTATTCCACCTAGCTTTAGCGGCTAACAAATAATATTTTTGTGGGCCTTACCGTTACAAAGATAACTATTTTTTCTTTCAAAATCATCCTATACAACAATAAAAAAAAAGTCGTCTCTAAGACACTACCTCACCCGTTTGAATGAAGATGTCACAAAAAACCGTCCTCTTTCGGGAAATTGATTAATACCATTGACGAACTGAAAATCAAAATTGTTTCGTTTCCTTCATTATGACAGCTCGATTTTTATATTTGGAGTACCAACACGTAAGAGACATTCAAGAAAATAGATATACATAATGTATGCAATTGCGCATTTAGCTTTATTGAACGTGACTGCTGGCAGCAGGAAATAGATTGATGTAAAAGTATTTACATTGCGGATCCGGCTTGCAGATAAGGGGTTAGAACTGAACAGGATGACCCCTTTATACATTCACGAATGATGCGCTGGATCAACACGAGGGCTGCCGGAATCACTACGGTTTCTCTAAGGAATGATACGATTTAGTTGCGGTCATACCAATTATCATCATATGGTTAATTAAACATTTCTGTAAGCAGTAATCCTGTTTTCTCTGTCGCTGCAAGACTATCGTTTATATCTACCACATTGCATTTTCTTCTACAATATAAAACACCATGAGAGACGATCATGACAAAGAAATTTGCCTAAGATATGCTGTTTCTTTCATTGTTTTTCCACCAGAAAATAAACACCTATTGCAGAAAATAAGTTTGTAATCAGAAGAAAGGGATCGAGGTCTATATTTCTTTGTTCTGTTTGCATAACTCCAAACATTACGTCAAACGATCCTTTTGTTGCTTACAGCATTTGAGTCTCGTGCTTATCGGCATGAGTATTAAGACCTAAGAGACCGGATGTCTTGGGTGAACAACATTTCTAATCCATATTGACCCGGTCTCTCATCCTTGAATGTGTGAGAAAGTACTTAAAATATTTCCTATATGATTTTCTTCTACCAGAATATACCAGACATTTACATACCCAAATTATTAAATATTGACTTATTATTGTATTCCTTCACAGTGCTGGTCGTCTACATAATTAATTCGTAAATATAACATCAGTCAGTTTGAGGGTGGGGTGTGTTGCTTGGTGTATTCTGTGGCATACTTCAGTGATATAGCACTATGAAAAGAATATAAGGTCTGCTATACAAGAAGATGTACACTGATGTATCGCATTTCCCAGAACTCGCACCTCGTATTTTATACACACAAGACACCTCATCCTTGGGAGGCCGTCCTTAATTAATACTATTAATATAAACTAACATAATAAACAACCAACCAATCTGGATTTCGATTTCTACAACACATATAGACTGGATTGAAGGAAATAATATGAATTTAAGGCAATGCCTCAGAAGAGCGCAGCTATGATGTAAATATATAACCTCAGAATGAGATTAAAACTGTTTTAATTTGTAGTCCGATCATTGATTTTTAGTAAATGCTATTCTTCAATATTTGTGTCTAGCAGTCGTCATATACAGGTCAGAAAGAAATATTTAACTGGATTATTTCAATTTTGTTTTCGATTTTGTTTCTCTCTAATAGGAAAACTTGGCAACATGCCATGTATCAAAAATGCGCGGGAATATGTGGCGTTATCTTTAGCACCAAGCTTCCTGACGTCACGCCTGACGGTGCCTTGTGCTTGAAACACACAGACAGTATATCATTTTGATCAGTACATTTATTGTGTCGTTCTTATCCTTGTATAGTTATCTAAAACTACTTACAGTAATTTCAAAGTGTATCCTTGTGAAACGTTTTGCCTACAGAGAAAATTTAAAATCTCGTCGTGCTGATAACGAGAATTAAAATATGGCTGCCTGCAAGGAGGCGCGAGACTTTTCCCGCGGGACACGATTTCAAAGTCCAAGGGGTACTGGAATGTATTGGATTCTATATGCTAACACACGTGTTATGGTTAGTAGAGCTTCGCTCTACGCGGCCTTCGGCCGCGTAGAGAGCTGCGCTCTTATTAGTTAAATTAACGAGTTTGAAAAACATAAAAGATGGAAAAAAACCTGAGAAATGAAGAAAGAAGAAAACAAAGAAATCAACTGGAAGCCCAACAGGATGCCCAAGGCTCTTAACGGTTATCTGACAATGCACCATTTGAATCGGAAAAGTATGTTCCAAGATGTTGACTTTGACATCCTTGTTGGATTTTGGGAAATCAGTGCAATGCGTTTTAGAGGTCTGAAATAACAACACGTTTTTTATAATTATCTTTTTATACAGATACTCACATAGACTCTTAAACACATACACATGTACAAGGAATAACCTCCTATATTTGACACATGCATACAAAAACATAATAGATATTTTAATCAAATTCTGCATTCAGACATACATTCTGATATATTTCATTGCTCACTCAACACAAATTCATTACTGTTTAAAAGATATACATTATATACATTCACCTATATGTAATATTATAGATACTACTTGCATTAGATGGTGATACTAGGCACTGTCACCATCTAATGCAGGTAGTATTTATTTTTATTTTATTAAACGTCTAGAAATAAAACTGGTTTTCAAGTATTTGCAATCTATTGAGTCGGAAAACTCACCGTCGACAGTGGAATAACATATCAGTTTCCATACCTGTAGCGCTTATAGCTACTGTTGTAGCGGAAAAAATAAAAAAAAGATATCACCTTCTGATATTCGGCTACTGTAAGGCCCCTCCATAAAGGTGTTGGAAACCAAATCAGGTACGATCAACCATCGTGTCTGTGTCAAAAATATATTCCGTCAGAAGGTGATATCTTTTCCGTTACAACAAGTAGCAAAAGCACTTATTACCATTGCGATGGAATCAGTAAAAAAATCTTGTTGTCCTTGTCTCGTGCATTTGTTAAAATCTAAACGTTTTTTATAAATCTCCAAGAATTTTAATTTCGTCCCGTTGTCTGTTTACAACATTAACAACATCACAAAGACGCTTGTTATCGCATGTCTTTCGTTAACCTAGCTGCAATACTGTAGCTCAAAAGACTATTTGACAGAAAATGGTGTCGTCTTTATAGCTACAATTGGTGCCTATTACTGCAAATGGAGCAAAAAATGATTATGTAAACCATTATAAAATGTTTGTTTGCATTTTTATCGTACTTGTTTGAAATCGCTTACCTTCTAGGCAATAAAAGTGAACCACATAAAATATCAAATTCTCATCGAGGCATTATCTTTTTTTACATATACATATGAAGGTCTTTCTAAAGGGAATTCATACGACAAGTCCACAAATTGTGAATTTGACGTCTTGTGAGCGTACGGTAGATATTAAGAATGGTAGTTAGGTTTGTTTTGGACAAAAATAATATGTAAATGCTTGTATACGCATAGAATAATTGGAAACCTACAAAAAAGTATAGAAAACTAATGCCCGAGTGATTTTCGGAGGCACTGCTCCACACTACGACACATAGAGGACCAATTTGTACCCGGCCGAAAGGTATAGTAGGCTTGGTACGTACATTCGTTTCTATCGTTAACCTAGCTAATCACCAACAGGATAGTGAAAACAAGCATACAGCGTTATGAAGGTAAGCGAAAAGCTCTAAACGGAAAGCTCCGAACTAAATTTATAAACATATTGATAAACAGACTAATTGGCAAAACTATTAATAAATAGCTTCCAGAAAGATTTGGAAGTGCTCGACTTAAAAACAAAAAGCAAAGATAGCGTCGAAGAAACGAATGCCAATATTCTTGGGCGATTAATTTTTTCCACTGTCAAAAATACACCATCACCCATTGCTAGGGGTTTGCTACGAACGTGTCTATTGTCTCCTATTGCTCAAATTCTAACTGCCATGTGACAGTGTGAAATGCTAAATACCTCTAAAACAATCAGACTGCAGTATTCTCACTTGAAGTATAATAATATGTATTATATATAGAAAATGCACACACACAATATCAACTACACGTGAGGCTTATATAGTGTACATAATACTACATAAAAAAGCAAAGCAAACAGAGACGGAAGTGGAAGAAAGGAACAAATAGCACAACATTGAAGTTTAAAAAAAACATAAATTATATTGCAATGAATATTAAGGAGTTTGAAAAAAAAAAAAGAAGAAAAGTTTGAAAGGTCTCAGTAGGATGAAGAAGCAATGTGATATAATAAGAGCACAGCTCTCTGCGCGGGCCGAAGGCCGGTAGAGCGAAGCTCTGCCAACTATAACGTGTGTGTGCATATAGTTCCAGTGCATTCCAGTTCCCTTTGAACTTTGAAATGTGTTTTTGAATTACATAACGGCATTGAATTGTGTTGATAAGATCATTTATACTTAATGAACTGTATAAAAATCTCATTCTGTAAATGTATTGCTTATAATTATGATGATTTCATTGTCCACTTTATTACTATGGAGATAGTTTTTCATGCAAGAGTTAAAAAAAGGAACGATTTTTATCACCAAAGAAAAAAAAGGAATTTAAACAGCTTGCAATAATGTGTCAACACTTTCAAGTAATTTTTGAACTTCCTCACACTCTCATAATATGTGTATAATAGTTTCAGGTTCAGTATTGCAGAATACACAAAGAGGGAGGTAACTACTCTGATTTTAAACAAAAAAGAATGTGTTGCCAAAAATATAATGAATTAATCTAAATTGGAACCACTGTAGTTTATAATTTATTGTAACATAAAATGGAATCTTACATATTTTACAACAAGTTTCAGAAATCTATATTGTCAAAAATGGTATTCCATATGGAATCATATCTGAAATTTGAAAAACAGTCTTGAGTCTTGTCTATCTCTAAGAAAGAGGTGCAGATAGACAGGCATATATGGATAAGGAATTTCTTTTCTCTGTAAATTAAATGAAAAAATCAATTTTCTGGTTGTTGAAACAAGACCTTGGTACTGTAAGAAATTTAGTGTTTACTTGGTAAATCCGAACACATTCTTGATATATGAAAATTCTTTACAATGTCGTTTAAAATAAAGAAAAAACCAATTCTGATAGTAGGTTTAATGAAAAAAATATCCTCCCTCCCTCCACCTTAAAGTTATATGTGCCGTAACTGGGCGATAATTTTGACATGCTATTTTCTCATCATTAATTTAATAAAATCCATAAGGTTTGATGAATAAAGCTGTAAAAACCAATCAAATGGCTTCAGATGACTTATAAACGTTAGTTATAACACAGAAATTTTGCGTAAGTCACTTTATAATTACTAAAAACATTGTAAAAATGTGTAATGAAATTGTAGACCACAATTTGGCTTCATGGTCTCACCGTATGTTCTCATTTCACTTTACTATTGATGTAAATAAATGATTTTTGGCAGTATTGCCAAAAATCATTTTCAGCTCTTATTTGAACATGTAAAATTAAAACCTATGCATTGAAAGCACTGTTATTTTCAAAAAGTTGGTAATTTTTGGTGATGAATAACATATTAAAAGCTCGTCTTGCTTCGTGAGTATGAAAAATACGGCACATATAACTTTAATATCTTAATAAATGTTTAGTATTAAAGTTCGCATCATTGGCTATTGGACAAAGGTGATAGAATCATTAACAAATGAGATCTATCAAAATGGTTTCCTGAGTGATTTTCTCATTATACTTTGAGCTTAACATATACCTCGATTTAAGGATGTGATTTTTTGTGTGTTAAATATCTCCCTTTCCATACCTTAAGTAAAGATTTGAGTCTGATAAGGTTTTTGTTTAAGATTTGACATTTCATGGAGATTTACACTAAAAACAATACCTAGCAATTTAAAGATCTCCTCCCTCCAGAGTACTAACGTCAGGTAAAAATGAGTCTGCACAATATTTCTTGATTCCTAATCATTTGTGAATCATTTTATGCCCAGAGTTTTTGGTAAAGTTCCATAAAACTTGGATTTTACATAGCCTTGATAGCTTGATATTACTCTTTGTCATCTCGACATGACCTGGTAAAATGCTTACATCCTATCACCACGCTGACTGGATGATACATTATCATTCAATGTATCAGTTGCATGGTTCTTAAGCAGTATGTCGGAATTGGGCAACAAGCAACATACCTAAACGGCTTATCCTTAAAATTCGGAATTATTGGAGTTACATGACCAGGTTGTTTCTCAACGGTGTATCAGATCAATGGAACCAATCTTTAAATATTTTTAAATGTTTTTAATATGGTTTGAAAGATGCACAGGCGCTATGCATATCGAAACGACTTTGTTAAGTCATCGCATATTCGTAGGCTTAACAATATTCACAGATTTATCTGATGTTAATGTGTAGTCTACTATGAAAGTAAATTCACATAAAGGAAACTGATCGCAGCCCACTTTTGGGCACCATTCCCAGGTGAACAGACAGCTGGATAACCTAACGACAAGCGGGTATCACGATATATAGGCCACTGCATTGCCCTGAAAAAACAATAAATAAAAACGTATGTATGATAAAACCATAGTAACTTTATAGAGGTCAATGTTAAGTAATTGGCAGAGGGTGATCAACTTCTCAGGTGAAAAACAAACAGGTTTAAGTGTATCCTGGCACATGAAGAAGGTGAACTAACAGATGGGCAGTTTAGGTGGAAGGTATAAATATGACAGGGGAGATGTATCCATTACATCGTTCTAATAAACGTTGAAGAAAGCAGACATGGAATTGATCGTAGCTGTATGTTTGGTGGCACTTGCAGGTAAGTATGGTTTATTGGTCTGTGTGAAATATATATATATATAAGAGACTTTTTTATTATGTCTTTTAATGTATTATTGCAAAGTTTGGAAAAGGAAATGGAAATAAGACTCGGAGTGTAAACACTGTATCATTATATTTGAATATTGAAGTTTGGTCTCTACAATTTTACTCTTTTCAGTGAAACAATCGTATAAACATGTTCACAATTGTGATTTGAATAAACAGATGAAATAGTGTGCTGCTATAACACTATGTAAGGCCATGTTTTCAGAGTGTTCTGTTCAGTCGGCGGTACCCGCACACTTTAATGAAGATCGGATACAACAGACAGCAGTAAGTAATAGCTGACCATAAGTATAATGTTAAATTATTTATATACAACACTAAAAGAACATGGATTAAAAAAACCACACAATATAAATGTAGTATGTATTCCACTCTTCACGATTGTCATACGGTTGAGCAAGAGGTTTTTGCTATCTTTAGATTGTTTCTTCATTTGAAAATTTGCTTCTTTTTTACATGTTTGTAACAGCAATTACAAAATGGGATCAATGAATAAAATAAGATTTGAAAAATAATCATTGACAGTAGCTCTACTTATTGTTATTTCTTTATTTAAGTTAGAATTTCTGAATAAAAGTATCGAAAATGCGTATGCTATTAAACTTTTTGTCCACAACAACTTTTTGTCCACAACATCTGTAGTCGTACGGAATGGGACGAGTTATTGGAGGAGAGGACTCGGAAATATGCGAATACCCCTGGCAAGCCTCATTAATGTTCAATGGAAGACACATATGTGGAGCAGTTGCTATCGGTGATAAGGTGGCGCTCACAGCAGCGCACTGCGTATCCTGGGCACCAGCAAGGTCGGTATTCTAGTTTTCTGTTGTGGGGATAGAGCTACAACTCTGTTTTAGATAAATGTTATAAAAACGTATTTAATCAAAATTCCAGGCCTCTTCATCTTATTTTTGCTAGTGGTATAACTTTAATTTTACTTTATGTTTCCGACTTTGAAATCAAGTCAAAATGTTTCATTTTGTTATATGAAATGTTTAGTTTCCTTTTGCTCTATAAGATAAGAAATATTATATTTTCTTATGTTATGTGAATTTATAAATGTTTTGTTTTCTTTTTGTGGTGTATTTTGATAAATGCTTTGTACTCCTAGAAAATTCTTAATCCTAATTGGTATGTGACACAGATCTAACCTCAATTATATGTCGGAAGATCCGCACGATAAACCATGGCTTATTTTTTTGTTTTACCTTGATCTAGAGTTAGGTTTGTAATCTTAGACAATACCTCAGGAATTAATTGTGAACCAGAATCGTATAAAACTTCAATTACATGTTTTATATACTGTCTTAACGTCCGCCATATTTTATTTTCACACAGCAACTTTTCAATTCGAGTCGGCTCTACATCAAGCCTAAGGGCCGGACTTACTTTCCAGGTTGCAGAAACGGTTGTGGTATGTATCTTTAAACTACAATTTTCTCATTCAGGAATAATGGTCTCAAGCTAAGATATAAGTGAAGTGAAGTCAGCTTTGATATCACAGATATGCACAAAATGCTTAGAATAATATTAACATTAGAAGAACAAAATAGTTAGGATGTGCAATCATGTTTAAGGTAGCTCCATACTTTTGATGAAACCAATGTCATTTTTTTCAAACAGGTCTTATTTTCTTGCATTTTTTATGCAAATTTCAAATCTGTGTTGAAAAATGGGTGAACTACTTTTTGAGATATTTGAGCTTGAAATATACCATCTGTACAAATTTGCTGGCCGAAAATAGGAAAATTCATAAAAATATGTTTTCTGTAATATTAGGATGAATGTAGTCTCATTTTCTGTTGATTTTCTGTCCTTAATTTCTTACTATGGAATAATATACAAAATTATTGTATTTTTACAAATGCTAACTAATTTTCGTTATTTTCGAGGACCGTTTCTATACGTAATTATCATGTTTTGCCATATTTTCGCTCCTAAAAAATCAATGAATAGGCAAAAAATACAATGACAACCCATGTCAATTTCACAATATTTGTAGATAATATGCACAAGGTAATACATTTTTCAAATATCATATAAAAACATGTGGTCCTCTATCAAATTTTCCTAATTTTTTAAGCTTGAAGTTTGTAAGTCACAACCCTACCCCCATTTCAAACAGGGCTAAGATGGGTCATATTTGACTATGTTTTGAAAATCATGACACAAAAAACATTCCACATCAGTTTCATATGTTTTTGTGATATCGTATCTGTTTTATGTATGTTTGTTTTGATGACTTTCTCCAAATGTGTTTTAAAGTGAACAGTCGGGCAAGGATGGCTAAATTCGGTAAAAATGGTGTGAATGTATCCTGTATAATTTCTTATGAAATAGAAAAATAAAATCTCTCGCCAAAATCTGTTGCGTACGAAGAAATTAATTTAAAGTATAGGAATACCTAAAATGTCCTCCCGGCTGACTATGTCCGTGGTTTCATTTCCTAAGCAGGCATCGTCTTTCAAATGACTTCTCATCATTTTCTATTTCTTAATTAGGTACATGAATACTTGGATAAAAACAATACGGGCAGTACTTGGCCGGTAAGTCGCATTAAACTATGTTGAATAACTCTTTGGCCCAACAAGGCCTACTGGAGCGCATTTCTAGGACATGTTTTTCTTTGCACCGGATATTCTCTTTAAGGAAATTCTGCTCCTGCTACGATTGGACGAACGTTACTACCTCTTTTAATTTTATAAGATGTACGAAAAAGTTACATCCAGAGTCGTTACGTGTTTGAAATAACTCCCATTCCCAATTTACGACAAGCGGGACCGCACCGCAAAAACCTAATGAACCACCCCACAACGAGAACATATAATTTTTCGCTTTATTAGCTATTTACATTGCTCTTATTTAAATGATTTATTAATCATTTCAATATTACAATTGTAGACATATTTTTATCCTCATTGAAAAACTATATCCTAGAGTGGAATGTCGTATCGTATCGGAAATCATTTCTGGAATTCAAATACAACCTCGGCAGCTTCCGGTTTAGCGTTCATATGCAACTGGCGCGGTTTTCAAAAGTATGGACCTACCTTAAGTATATTCGGCATATACATTAAAGACATGTCTCCAGACGCAAAAGGATGGCCTTGATCGGACATTCAAATGTTTTGGTCATTAATGTTTGTATATACTAATTTTTTTAGCTTTGAAAGCTATGGCGTAGGATTATGGAGCGTTTCCAAATGTACATCGCTCATTCTCCAATTCAAGCGGAATCTATTCCTACTGGGGCAGGAGCTGCGTCTGTAGCCCTTTTACCAGGCGATGACAATGGACTACGCTCACCAGCGCTGCGATATCTCGGGATGGGGTTATACAGTATACGCTCAAGGTAGTTTGATAAGATAAAAGATGTCTCGCTACAGAATGGCTACTGTAACAAGATTGTACACTGAGAAACCGACTGTGATTCAGTAACAATATATTGTAGATCGAGTTCATTTATATTTACTATCAGTCTATTCTTGTTCAAATCACTAGCTACAATTTTGAAGCCTTTATCAAACATTTAGTATAATAAACAATAACGTTTTATGTATGTTTCTTTGATAAATGTTACTCATCACCATACAAGATTTAGGGGAATGGTCAAGTTCCTACACTTGTACTTGGCGATTCGTATGTCAATTTTGCTCCTGTTCTATACGATAAAACAGACTATATGTCCACATAAATATGCAAGTAAATATACAAAAATCTAAACGGAGACAGATACTCGGGGTGTTCTAAAGAAAGCTTTATCAAGTGACATACTAATATCTAAAATAACTGAGATTGGTTCTTCCATCCTAGTTAAGAACCTAAGGCCTGGGTTGAGCAGATGTCTGGTGTTGATGTTATCTGTATGGACTCCTGTTGTCTCCTCGCTGACTGACAGCATTGATGATGCTACATCGCTGACACTGTATAGTCGTTTAAATTGAGACAATAACTGGCATTCGTGTTCATCTTTAACTGATGAGATATTGAGATAAGACAATAACTGGCATTCGTGTTCATTTTTAACTGATGAAATAGTGACATGAGACAATAACTGGTATTCGTGCTCATCTTTAACTGATGAGATATTGAGATAAGACAATAACTGGCATTCGTGTTCATCTTTAACTGATGAGATATTGAGATAAGACAATAACTGGCATTCGTGTTAATTTTTAACTGATGAAATAGTGACATGAGACAATAACTGGTATTCGTGCTCATCTTTAATTGATGAAATAGTGAGATGCATGTCATTTTGTCATTGGCAATCAGTAATTCATTTAAAAATTGGAGCAAAGTTTGGTTTGGTTACATTTAAATACTTACTTCCTATTGACAACCAGGGTCATTACAGACGATTTGTTTTGGTATAAGATAAGTCACTTTTATATTTCTTTATTAAAAAAATAGAAATGGTCAATGGTGGTAAAATTGTTTAACAGTTAAAAATCAGCCTTTTATATTGAAAAAACCCACACATGTCAGCAATATAGTACATGTACATGTGTATTTAATTATATGCCAATAACTATGTATTGTTTATTAATCAGACATTAATTAGTATTCACCTGATTACCTATACACAGTTCTCCCTGAGATTCTACAAAGCGCCAAGATGACAGTGATGAGCAATGATTGCTGTGCAGGGAGGTATGACGTCATTGGCCCCGACGTAATTAGCTCTGGACATGTTTGTATCATAACGAAGAATACCGGCTCGTGCAATGTAAGTATCTTTGATATATCACAGACAAAATTTCGTCAGGTCAATTTCACCTGAAACGAGCTTAACCTCCAAGTCATTAGTGAAAAATCAAGGTTTCTACCTCATGAGATGAAATATAACCGTTATTCATCAAGAAACAAGAAATATTCCACTTATTACATTTTTACGTCTCTATTCTAGGTCTAAACTAGGCCAACTGTATTGCAATCAGCGCGATTATCCCCTTACTTATTTAGTTCCACACAGGGCTCAACTCGAGGGAAAATAACATAATACATAATATAATCTAATGCAACATATTCATGCTCCAATTATTTAAAATGATAAATTACTAGTAAAAATGCCAAAATGATATTTCTACTGTAAATGCTGTGTTCTAATTGGTCATTATTGAGTGAAAATATCAGAAGTGATATTTTTATTCGTGTGAAAATTTCCACACCATAAAACCTTTTATTTTACTCTGAAAAAAAAAAAGAATAAAAAATATGATTCCTCCGCCTCTGCAACGAAGTTAGGGGTATTTACAGGGATAAAGTTGTCTGTCTGTCTGTCCGTTTGCCCGGACAGCTCCTCCTAAACTACTGGATTTTAATTAAACTTGATGAGAGTAATGTTTGGGACCCTGTGTAGATGTCCATGCAGGTTTTCATTTGTCAAAGGTTTGGTTGTCATGGCAATCAGGTCACTATACACAGACTTATCAGATAAAATAATGTAACAAATACCAGATGCAAAGTAGAAACTTTATTGAAGATCGTAGATATATTAATCGATTTGTGTTTCGTTAGGGTGACAGTGGCGGACCTTTGACCTGTGGAAACACCGTGATCGGAATAACCTCATTCGGTATAAGGGGATGTCTCACACAGTACCCGTCTGTCTACTCCAGAGTCTCGTATTTCCGGGAGTGGATCAGAGAAAATTCCGGCGTGTAAGTCCACGTGATAAAGGCGGCCACATTCAAAATTATCTTGACGATTTTGTTGATATTCAAAAAAGTTTGTGAATACGATAAAATCAATAAACCGATAGAATCATAGAATAATATTGTTTTTGTTTGTATTCAGATATAGAAATTTGTTTTCTATGGAACACTTTATGAGCCCCCATTTTACTGCTGACCAGATCACGTGTTATCGTTTCAGTCGACATGTTTCCTACAGTCTTGTTAATTTATAATCTCATTTAAATCTCACAATAAATTACATTTTACATGTATATTTTACATGTATGTATAATTGGACTAACCAGAGTATCCACACATTTGATATTTTGGGGATCGAAATAAAATATCAAATACAATATCATACTCTACATGCTGTGTAATAGTAGCTCGCCGAGACGAAAACTCTATTCCACCTAGCTTTAGCGGCTAACAAATAATATTTTTGTGGGCCTTACCGTTACAAAGATAACTATTTTTTCTTTCAAAATCATCCTATACAACAATAAAAAAAAGTCGTCTCTAAGACACTACCTCACCCGTTTGAATGAAGATGTCACAAAAAACCGTCCTCTTTCGGGAAATTGATTAATACCATTGACGAACTGAAAATCAAAATTGTTTCGTTTCCTTCATTATGACAGCTCGATTTTTATATTTGGAGTACCAACACGTATGAGACATTCAAGAAAATAGATATACATAATGTATGCAATTGCGCATTTAGCTTTATTGAACGTGACTGCTGGCAGCAGGAAATAGATTGATGTAAAAGTATTTACATTTTCGGATTCTTCGGCTTGCAGATAAGGGGTTAGAAATGAACAGGATGACCCCTTTATACATTCACGAATGATGCGCTGGATCACGGTCAACACGAAAAGAGGTTTTGGCTGCCGGAATCACTTCATAGATAGAAAGGTCATAAGGTTCATTTACAAAAATTGTGAATTATATGACCTGGGGTCTCGGGTTTCCCCCTGGGGAGGGGGGTTAAGTTTAACTACTATAGTTTATATAGGACAAACACATTTTTGATATTATTTTGATCATTTGTAATAGGAAATGAGTCAAATATTGTCAGAATTATCAGTATGAGATTGCCATTGAATCCTATTAACCAATTTTCCATGACTGAACCCCAGGGGCCTTAGGGGCGGGGTCAAAAGGGGTCAAATAGGCTATATCTTCAAAAATCTTCTTCTGAAATTCTGGAAATGGTAGAATCACATACTCTTCATAGATTAAAAGGTCTTGAGGTCCTTTACCAAAATTGTGAATTATATGACCCTGGGTCTCACGTTTCCCCCCTGGGGAAGGGGTCAAGTTTACTATAGTTTATATAGTGAAAACACATTTATGAGCATTTTTTGTGCTCAATTTTTAATACGAAAATGAGTCAAACTTGTTTAGAATTATAAGCATGAGATAACATTTTAATATCCTGGTCAACCCCCTCGGGGCAGAGGGGCGGGGCCGAAAGGGGCAAATAGGCTAAAACTTTAAAAATCTTCTTCTTAAATACTGAAATGGTAGAATCAAATACTCTTCATAGATCTGGACAGGTCTTAAGGTGTTTTATGAAAATTGTGAATTATAAGACCCTTGGGTCTCAGGTTTCCCCCTAGGGAGGGGGTTAAGTTTACTACATATAAGTTTTTATATGGAAAACACATTTTTGAGCATTATTTAGTCATTTTAATAGGAAATTCGTCAATTGTAGTCAGAATTATCTCTATGTGATGGCCATTGAATCTTATTACCAAATTTTCCATGACTGATCCCCAGGGGCCTTAGGGGCGGTCCCAAAACCGGTCAAATAGGCTAAAACTTCAAAAATCTTCTTCTGAAATTCTGGAACTGGTAGAACCTGAGATAGCATTTAACATCATATCCATATTGGTCCTGGCCGACCCCCAGGGGCGAGAGGGGTGGGGCCAAAAGGGGTCAAAATGGATAACATTTCAAAAATCTTTCTCCTGAATTCACTGATTTGATGGAACCAAATAATCTTCATAGATTAAAAATTTATAAAATCACTGACTGACTTCAAGGGCCTGATAGGCCAATATATATTTATAGTGTTTATATGCATGTCTTTGTTTCATTCTGTGTCTGAATTCAGGTGACCGCTAAAGGCCATGGGCCTCTTGTTATTTATATTTGGAGTACCAACACGTATGAGACATTCAAGAAAATAGATATACATAATGTATGCAATTGCGCATTTAGCTTTATTGAACGTGACTGCTGGCAGCAGGAAATAGATTGATGTAAAAGTATTTACATTGCGGATCCGGCTTGCAGATAAGGGGTTAGAACTGAACAGGATGACCCCTTTATACATTCACGAATGATGCGCTGGATCAACACGAGGGCTGCCGGAATCACTACGGTTTCTCTAAGGAATGATACGATTTAGTTGCGGTCATACCAATTATCATCATATGGTTAATTAAACATTTCTGTAAGCAGTAATCCTGTTTTCTCTGTCGCTGCAAGACTATCGTTTATATCTACCACATTGCATTTTCTTCTACAATATAAAACACCATGAGAGACGATCATGACAAAGAAATTTGCCTAAGATATGCTGTTTCTTTCATTGTTTTTCCACCAGAAAATAAACACCTATTGCAGAAAATAAGTTTGTAATCAGAAGAAAGGGATCGAGGTCTATATTTCTTTGTTCTGTTTGCATAACTCCAAACATTACGTCAAACGATCCTTTTGTTGCTTACAGCATTTGAGTCTCGTGCTTATCGGCATGAGTATTAAGACCTAAGAGACCGGATGGTCTTGGGTGAACAACATTTCTAATCCATATTGACCCGGTCTCTCATCCTTGAATGTGTGAGAAAGTACTTAAAATATTCCTATATGATTTTCTTCTACCAGAATATACCAGACATTTACATACCCAAATTATTAAATATTGACTTATTATTGTATTCCTTCACAGTGCTGGTCGTCTACATAATTAATTCGTAAATATAACATCAGTCAGTTTGAGGGTGGGGTGTGTTGCTTGGTGTATTCTGTGGCATACTTCAGTGATATAGCACTATGAAAAGAATATAAGGTCTGCTATACAAGAAGATGTACACTGATGTATCGCATTTCCCAGAACTCGCACCTCGTATTTTATACACACAAGACACCTCATCCTTGGGAGGCCGTCCTTAATTAATACTATTAATATAAACTAACATAATAAACCAACCAACCAATTTGGATTTCGATTTCTACAACACATATAGACTGGATTGAAGGAAATAATATGAATTTAAGGCAATGCCTCAGAAGAGCGCAGCTATGATGTAAATATATAACCTCAGAATGAGATTAAAACTGTTTTAATTTGTAGTCCGATCATTGATTTTTAGTAAATGCTATTCTTCAATATTTGTGTCTAGCAGTCGTCATATACAGGTCAGAAAGAAATATTTAACTGGATTATTTCAATTTTGTTTTCGATTTTGTTTCTCTCTAATAGGAAAACTTGGCAACATGCCATGTATCAAAAATGCGCGGGAATATGTGGCGTTATCTTTAGCACCAAGCTTCCTGACGTCACGCCTGACGGTGCCTTGTGCTTGAAACACACAGACAGTATATCATTTTGATCAGTACATTTATTGTGTCGTTCTTATCCTTGTGTAGTTATCTAAAACTACTTACAGTAATTTCAAAGTGTATCCTTGTGAAACGTTTTGCCTACAGAGAAAATTTAAAATCTCGTCGTGCTGATAACGAGAATTAAAATATGGCTGCCTGCAAGGAGGCGCGAGACTTTTCCCGCGGGACACGATTTCAAAGTCCAAGGGGTACTGGAATGTATTGGATTCTATATGCTAACACACGTGTTATGGTTAGTAGAGCTTCGCTCTACGCGGCCTTCGGCCGCGTAGAGAGCTGCGCTCTTATTAGTTAAATTAACGAGTTTGAAAAACATAAAAGATGGAAAAAAACCTGAGAAATGAAGAAAGAAGAAAACAAAGAAATCAACTGGAAGCCCAACAGGATGCCCAAGGCTCTTAACGGTTATCTGACAATGCACCATTTGAATCGGAAAAGTATGTTCCAAGATGTTGACTTTGACATCCTTGTTGGATTTTGGGAAATCAGTGCAATGCGTTTTAGAGGTCTGAAATAACAACACGTTTTATATAATTATCTTTTTATACAGATACTCACATAGACTCTTAAACACATACACATGTACAAGGAATAACCTCCTATATTTGACACATGCATACAAAAACATAATAGATATTTTAATCAAATTCTGCATTCAGACATACATTCTGATATATTCATTGCTCACTCAACACAAATTCATTACTGTTTAAAAGATATACATTATATACACTCACCTATATGTAATATTATAGATACTACTTGCATTAGATGGTGATACTAGGCACTGTCACCATCTAATGCAGGTAGTATTTATTTTTATTTTATTAAACGTCTAGAAATAAAACTGGTTTTCAAGTATTTGCAATCTATTGAGTCGGAAACTCACCGTCGACAGTGGAATAACATATCAGTTTCCATACTGTAGCGCTTATAGCTACTGTTGTAGCGGAAAAGATATCACCTTCTGATATTCGGCTACTGTAAGGCCCCTCCATAAAGGTGTTGGAAACCAAATCAGGTACGATCAACCATCGTGTCTTGTCAAAAATTATTCCGTCAGAAGGTGATATCTTTTCCGTTACAACAGTAGCAAAAGCACTTATTACCATTGCGATGGAATCAGTAAAAAAATCTTGTTGTCCTTGTCTCGTGCATTTGTTAAAATCTAAACGTTTTTATCAATCTCCAAGAATTTTAATTTCGTCCCGTTGTCTGTTTACAACATTAACAACATCACAAAGACGCTTGTTATCGCATGTCTTTCGTTAACCTAGCTGCAATACTGTAGCTCAAAAGACTATTTGACAGAAAATGGTGTCGTCTTTATAGCTACAATTGGTGCCTATTACTGCTAATGGAGCAAAAAATGATTATGTAAACCATTATAAAATGTTTGTTTGCATTTTTATCGTACTTGTTTGAAATCGCTTACCTTCTAGGCAATAAAAGTGAACCACATAAAATATCAAATTCTCATCGAGGCATTATCTTTTTTTACATAAGACATATGAAGGTCTTTCTAAAGGGAATTCATACGACAAGTCCACAAATTGTGAATTTGACGTCTTGTGAGCGGTACGGTAGATATTAAGAATGGTAGTTAGGTTTGTTTTGGACAAAAATAATATGTAAATGCTTGTATACGCATAGAATAATTGGAAACCTACAAAAAAGTATAGAAAACTATGCCCGAGTGATTTTCGGAGGCACTGCTCCACTACGACACATAGTGACCAATTTGTACCCGGCCGAAAGGTATAGTAGGCTGGGTACGTACATTCGTTCTATCGTTAACCTAGCTAATCACCAACAGGATAGTGAAAACAAGCATACAGCGTTATGAAGGTAAGCGAAAAGCTCTAAACGGAAAGCTCCGAACTAAATTTATAAACATATTGATAAACAGACTAATTTGGCAAAACTATTAATAAATAGCTTCCAGAAAGATTTGGAAGTGCTACTTAAAAACAAAAAGCAAAGATAGCGTCGAAGAAACGAATGCCAATATTCTTGGGCGATTAATTTTTTCCACTGTCAAAAATACACCATCACCCATTGCTAGGGGTTTGCTACGAACGTGTCTATTGTCTCCTATTGCTCAAATTCTAACTGCCATGTGACAGTGTGAAATGCTAAATACCTCTAAAACAATCAGACTGCAGTATTCTCACTTGAAGTATAATAATATGTATTATATATAGAAATGCACACTCACAATATCAACTACACGTGAGGCTTATATAGTGTACATAATACTACATAAAAAAGCAAAGCAAACAGAGACGGAAGTGGAAGAAAGGAACAAATAGCACAACATTGAAGTTTAAAAAAAACATAAATTATATTGCAATGAATATTAAGGAGTTTGAAAAAAATAAAAGAAGAAAAGTTTGAAAGGTCTCAGTAGGATGAAGAAGCAATGTGATATAATAAGAGCACAGCTCTCTGCGCGGCCGAAGGCCGGGTAGAGCGAAGCTCTGCCAACTATAACGTGTGTGTGCATATAGTTCCAGTACATTCCAGTTCCCTTTGAACTTTGAAATGTGTTTTTGAATTACATAACGGCATTGAATTGTGTTGATAAGATCATTTATACTTAATGAACTGTATAAAAATCTCATTCTGTAAATGTATTGCTTTATAATTATGATGATTTCATTGTCCACTTTATTACTATGGAGATAGTTTTCATGCAAGAGTTAAAAAAGGAACGATTTTTATCACCAAAGAAAAAAAAGGAATTTAAACAGCTTGCAATAATGTGTCAACACTTTCAAGTAATTTTTGAACTTCCTCACACTCTCATAATATGTGTATAATAGTTTCAGGTTCAGTATTGCAGAATACACAAAGAGGGGAGGTAACTACTCTGATTTTAAACAAAAAAGAATGTGTTGCCAAAAATATAATGAATTAATCTCAATTGGAACCACTGTAGTTTATAATTTATTGTAACATAAAATGGAATCTTACATATTTTACAACAAGTTTCAGAAATCTATATTGTCAAAAATGGTATTCCATATGGAATCATATCTGAAATTTGAAAAACAGTCTTGAGTCTTGTCTATCTCTAAGAAAGAGGTGCAGATAGACAGGCATATATGGATAAGGAATTTCTTTTCTCTGTAAATTAAATGAAAAAATCAATTTTCTGGTTGTTGAAACAAGACCTTGGTACTGTAAGAAATTTAGTGTTTACTTGGTAAATCCGAACACATTCTTGATATATGAAAATTCTTTACAATGTCGTTTAAAATAAAGAAAAAACCAATTCTGATAGTAGGTTTAATGAAAAGAAAAAATATCCTCCCTCCCTCCACCTTAAAGTTATATGTGCCGTAACTGGGCGATAATTTTGACATGCTATTTTCTCATCATTAATTTAATAAAATCCATAAGGTTTGATGAATAAAGCTGTAAAAACCAATCAAATGGCTTCAGATGACTTATAAACGTTAGTTATAACACAGAAATTTTGCGTAAGTCACTTTATAATTACTAAAAACATTGTAAAAATGTGTAATGAAATTGTAGACCACAATTTGGCTTCATGGTCTCACCGTATGTTCTCATTTCACTTTACTATTGATGTAAATAAATGATTTTTGGCAGTATTGCCAAAAATCATTTTCAGCTCTTATTTGAACATGTAAAATTAAAACCTATGCATTGAAAGCACTGTTATTTTCAAAAAGTTGGTAATTTTTGGTGATGAATAACATATTAAAAGCTCGTCTTGCTTCGTGAGTATGAAAAATACGGCACATATAACTTTAATATCTTAATAAATGTTTAGTATTAAAGTTCGCATCATTGGCTATTGGACAAAGGTGATAGAATCATTAACAAATGAGATCTATCAAAATGGTTTCCTGAGTGATTTTCTCATTATACTTTGAGCTTAACATATACCTCGATTTAAGGATGTGATTTTTTGTGTGTTAAATATCTCCCTTTCCATACCTTAAGTAAAGATTTGAGTCTGATAAGGTTTTTGTTTAAGATTTGACATTTCATGGAGATTTACACTAAAAACAATACCTAGCAATTTAAAGATCTCCTCCCTCCAGAGTAACGTCAGGTAAAAATGAGTCTGCACAATATTTCTTGCTATCAATCCTAATCATTTGTGATTGATCATTTTATGCCCAGAGTTTTTGGTAAAGTTCCATAAAACTTGGATTTTACATAGCCTTGATAGCTTGATATTGATGTTTAGTACTCTTTGTCATCTCGACATGACCTGGTAAAATGCTTACATCCTATCACCACGCTGACTGGATGACGGGAATACATTAGGTCATTCAATGATTGATATCGTCTGTGGCATGGTTCTTAAGCAGTATGATTCAGTGATATAGTACTATAAAAGGGCAAGAGGTTCACTACACAAGAAGACAGTCTCTCAAAACACGCACCCCACATACACGGAAGGCTGTGCTTAAAGGACCCAAACCAAACCAGAATATTGAATAAAAAAATGTATCAAATAATGTAAATCCAATCACTGATTTTTTTTTCTGATTATGGTCACTTTAAGGGCAGACACCCTTAAATATTGAAAAAAATTGAATCCAGTTGATGTATTTTATATTTTATTTTAAAAGAAATGCATCTTTCAAGTTTCCGAATTTAACAGTAACTTGATTGAGCAAATATTATTGTTTTTTATTTAATATCTTTTTTTATATAATTATGTTCCTGATAAAATAATATCAGAAATGAAAGCTTACGCGAATTCAAATATAATACTTTTGCAATAGAAACCGGAATGTATATAGCATATAATGCCGTGACCCGATAGACGTTGACCAGCTGTTGTTATTTACTTGGCATAGTCCTAATTCACATTACCTCACACATTTTTCACAATAACGTGTAACTTTGGAAAAATATAAAAAAAAACCATGTAAAACAAGCGATCACAACCTTACATATAAAAATAGATTGGAGAATAATGTTGGGCGTAAATTGATTAAAACTATTTTGTTAATATATGATGAACTTGAAACGTTTATACAAATACAAACGTTTGACATATATTGTCATTATTCATATATGTGTAACAGGGTACAGGATTTACAATAAATTTAATACCTGCCTCTGCCAGGGATCAAACTCAGGACCTTTGGATTACTAGTCTGACGCTCAACCGATCGAGCTAAAGAGAAGTTCTCTCCAGACGAGCGATATATTGCGGCTAGTATTGACCAGGGTTACATATGGAATCGGCACGACCGGATTGGGCGGACGGCTACATTATACCCAGTGGAATCAGTTGTTATAGAATTGAAAACGGATAAATCAATGGCACATCAAGTTAATAAAACATGTATTTCATGATTTCACGAGGCAATTGGCAAAGAAATATTTAAGATAAGCATTAGAAGTAAACACTATGTTTTATATCATGCTACGCTTTCTGAATATAAAATAATATCAATAAAATGAACACCAATGACCAAAATAATAGTAGCTTCATGAGCAAACAAACATGGATTGGCTACTGAAAATTAAAATATACCAAATCAATTCAAATCAATTGGGCTTAATTCCAATAAAGGCAATTTAATAAATAAACTGATTTTCACTAATGAAACCATTATTGTAAAATATTTCCAGAGTAAGATGGAGTATGCACCATTCAGACAATCATACATGCACTGTATACCAGGTAGGTTGTGTTTAAATGGTTGTTATTGGCCTGACCCAGGTATTGTCACACTTTGGATGTGACCCTCCTTGATAAGACTTATATAATTACAACAAAAATACAACCGTTATAAATTGATCGGCAAAATAAATAAGTAATTTAGCCAATGGCCATAAAATTCTTAAATGAACAATAAATGACGAAATATGTCAGAAAACACTCTTTAGGTTTGACACATGAAGGAGGTGAACCAGCAGGTGGTCAGGTTCAGCACTGGGTATAAAGGAAATGATGTGAGCGTTTCATCGCTCTTAAAACACGCTAAAACGCAGACATGAAGTTTATCTTTGCTTTATGCTTAGTGACATTCGCAGGTCAGTATATGTCGTTCTCTTCCACAATAACTCTGCTGTGTTGTATATTTCTCTCGCAAAGTCTGATTATAACTATAAAGAGACCTTGTATAATCGACGATTTATTAGATGTCCCCATTGTGTGTGTCATTACATTACTAGAAGCGAAAGGATTGATGTAATGTTATCTTAATCACCTTCCTGTCGTCAGAATGTTCCGTGCATCCTCCAGTACCAGTACACCCAAATGCAGCCCAGATACAGCAGACATCGGTACGTATACCTAATCGATACAATTTATACAGGCTGTTTTTCAATATTTATACAATTTATCATATTGCTAACTGAGAGAAAACACAATTTAAAGAAATTGATAAATGTGCTTAATGTGGATGGCCGCGTTGTAATTTTTTACAGTTATATGGAATGGCAAGAGTCATCGGAGGAAATGACGCTGACATTTGTGAATATCCGTGGCAATTATCTTTGATGTTTCTTGGTAAGCACATTTGTGGAGCGGTTGCTATTAGTGATACAGTGGCCCTTACAGCGGCACATTGTGTTGCCTGGGCATCTACTAGGTTTGTGTATTTGTCATTTCATTTTTTTGTATCTTTTATGGTGTTTTTTTTAATTACACAATTTTCCCAAAAATGCAAGTTCAGTTCAAATTCCACTCTATTTATACAGATATGTTGGTAGACTTATATAACACTATACATATACATATATGTACGTATATATATCGTCTTTTGTTTTATCTTAAACCTTCAAGATGTCTTTTCTTCACCATCTGTGTGTGTAAATTTTCACATTATCATGATCTACATTCTTGATGTATAAGCACATTTCAACATTGTTATATACATTTAAAACGCAATTATTATCTTTAAGTTCAAATTTTACACACTACATTGTCATAAATTGAACTTTGAAATAATATGAATTTTCCATTTTTTTTTTATCTTTTATAATTCAAATTTTGTTTGATTAGAACAGCCATTTGTTATATTCCGTATGACTCCGTTAATGACGGCCGATTATATTGACAATTTGACATGGATTAAACCTAGATTTGTATACTGGGTGCCATCGGTAACATCAGTAAGTCTCTCATATTTTATCGTTGACCAGTTTTTTCTCCGTTCGAGTCGGTTCCTCATCACGAAAAAGAGCCGGACTGGTTTTCGATGTAGCAGAAAAAATTTTGGTATGCGCCATTCATTCTTAATTTACAATGATTTTTTTAATCTCTAGCTGAAACTGCAGCATCTTTATTTGATATTGAAACAGAATCTTGTATAAATACACTACTAAAATTTTCTTTTACTTGAAATTATATGAACTTCTTAAAACATGTACATTAGCTGACATCTACTAAATATTGCTTTTATGTTCAAAACTAGAAAAAAAGCTGATGTTGCTGTTTTATTCGATAGACTAATACTCTCAATGTATGGTATGTGCACCAAACTGATTGAAGTCGTTCTATATTGATTTAGAACTATGTATGTTCTGTTCAAAGCATGAAGACTTTGGTGAAGGATCCGGATCGTTTCCGAATGACATCGCAATCCTCAAGTTCAGTGAATCAATCATAGGACCTGGTGCAGCGTACGTGGCACTGTTACCCGAGGATGACAATGATTTCGCTCATGAACGCTGTGACATCTCTGGATGGGGATTTTCACAATTTGGTCTAGGTTATTGATAATTTTTCGTTTTTATTACAAATTGGTAGAGACTGTTGAAAAACATACTTTGTCTATCAATATATTTATTATATAGTTGTTATTTCCATTTCCTCATTTCTTTCCTCAAAAAAGTTACAGTAACATAATCAAAATGATGCGCAAATGGATATAGCATAACCAAATGTTTTCGGGTATTTGCAACAGTAATAAACAACACAAACTCGAGTCGATAAAAGTACTTATAAATAGCTGTTGACTTATCTATCAATGTAGTATATATATATATATTAAAATTTATATGTTTTGCACTTTCAAATAGAAATTCCCATTCAGTTTCATTTCGATATCTAACGTTACAACAGAGGAATCGCACTGATTGACAGTCTACTTTGACAATTCCTTTGGTTCTTATTGACAGTCTACTTTGACAATTCCTTTGGTTCTTATTGACAGTCTACTTTGACAATTCCTTTAGTTCTTATTGACAGTCTACTTTGACAATTCCTTTGGATCTTATTGACAGTCTACTTTGACAATTCCTTTAGTTCTTATTGACAGTCTACTTTGACAATTCCTTTGGTTCTTATTGACAGTCTACTTTGACAATTCCTTTGGTTCTTATTGACAGTCTACTTTGACAATTCCTTTGGTTCTTATTGACAGTCTACTTTGACATTTTCTTTAGTTCTTATTGACAGTCTACTTTGACAATTCCTTTGGTTCTTATTGACAGTCTACTTTGACATTTTCTTTAGTTCTTATTGACAGTCTACTTTGACATTTCCTTTGGATCTTATTCACAGTCTACTTTGACAATTTATTTGGTTCTTATTGACAGTCTACTTTGACAATTCCTTTAGTTCTTATTGACAGCCTACTTTGACAATTCATTTGGATCTTATTGACAGTTTACTTTGACAATTCCTTTGGTTCTTATTGACAGTCTACTTTGACATTTTCTTTAGTTCTTATTGACAGTCTACTTTGACAATTCCTTTAGTTCTTATTGACAATCTACTTTGACAATTTATTTGGTTCTTATTGACAGTCTACTTTGACAATTCCTTTGGTTCTTATTGACAGCCTACTTTGACAATTCCTTTAGTTCTTATTGACAGTCTACTTTGACAATTCCTATGATCTTATTGACAGTCTACTTTGACGATTCCTTTAGTTCTTATTGACAGCCTACTTTGACAAATTATTTGGTTCTTATTGACAGTTTACTTTGACAATTCCTTTGGTTCTTATTGACAGTCTACTTTGACATTTTCTTTAGTTCTTATTGACAGTCTACTTTGACATTTCCTTTGGATCTTATTGACACTTTGACAATTTATTTGGTTCTTATTGACAGTCTACTTTGACAATTCCTTTAGTTCTTATTGACAATCTACTTTGGCAATTCCTTTTGATCTTATTGACAGTTTACTTTGACAATTCCTTTGGTTCTTATTGACAGTCTACTTTGACATTTTCTTTAGTTCTTATTGACAGTCTACTTTGACAATTCCTTTAGTTCTTATTGACAATCTACTTTGACAATTTATTTGGTTCTTATTGACAGTCTACTTTGACAATTCCTTTGGTTCTTATTGACAGCCTACTTTGACAATTCCTTTAGTTTTTATTGACAGTCTACTTTGACAATTCCTATGATCTTATTGACAGTCTACTTTGACGATTCCTTTCGTTCTTATTGACAGCCTACTTTGACAAATTATTTGGTTCTTATTGACAGTTTACTTTGACAATTCCTTTGGTTCTTATTGACAGTCTACTTTGACATTTTCTTTAGTTCTTATTGACAGTCTACTTTGACATTTCCTTTGGATCTTATTGACACTTTGACAATTTATTTGGTTCTTATTGACAGTCTACTTTGACAATTCCTTTAGTTCTTATTGACAGCCTACTTTGACAAATTATTTGGTTCTTATTGACAGTTTACTTTGACAATTCCTTTGGTTCTTATTGACAGTCTACTTTGACATTTTCTTTAGTTCTTATTGACAATCTACTTTGGCAATTCCTTTTGATCTTATTGACACTTTGACAATTCCTTTGGTTCTTATTGACAGTCTACTTTGACAATTCTTTTCGTTCTAATTGACAGTACACTACAATTGCTTTGCTTCGTATTATGGGAGACAATATACTGTGATTATAACTATAACTCCTCTCCGATGAGCATTAATATCCAGACATGTCCTAATTAAACATCTTAAAGTTAAGAAATGGAACAGTAACCTTTATTATCACCTACAAAGACCACAGCTTGACACTTTTCTGACGTTTGAAAGAGTTCATCACTCACATTTTTGTGCTATTTTAACAGGTCTCCCCGAGGTCCTCCAAGCGGCAAAAATGACTGTGTTGAGTGAAGAATGCTGTGCTGCGTCATATGAAGATATAGGATATGATAGCATTAACGCTGGGCATGTATGTGTCGTGTCGCCAAATTCAGACTCGTGCATTGTAAGTATTTTTATAACATATATTAGAAAATGTGTTTAACATTGAGTGGTTTATTTTAAGTAACTGGGTAGACTAGTGTTGATAATGTAGAGACAAGGTGAAAGGAATTACAGGCCAACCCACTTAATACAAACTCGGATAGTGTAAAATCCCGTTTTATATTAATAGAATTCGAACCCACTATAAATTACATTCAGTATTCTTGTATTCATTATCTGTTAAATCGGTTAATACGATATTCGAGTCCCCTGGGTAATTTTTGAGTTGTTTAAAATTCACATACTGCGAAGTGCCAAAACCAGGTAGGTTTTGATCATTACTGTCGTGTTTCGATGTATGTACTCCGATTATAAGTATACAGTAGATAATCCACACACTAGGGTATGACAGATTTTCAATAAAACAATATATCCTTATCCAAAGTCTCACTTTGTTTCATTTATGTGTTTGTTGTACAAATGTTAACCCACTTACTCCCGAATAATATGTTAAGATTTTAAGGGTCCCAGGAATTCCCAATAACCGGGTTGGACTTTATTGAAATTAGTAAATATATTTATTGTTGATGAAGAACAATGGAAAGGAAAAAGTAAAAACGTAGAAAATGTATTTTTATTTGATTTTGATAATGTATTATAAATTTCGCTTTTATACAGACATAAACTGTTTTTTGTGTTCTGTTAGGGTGACAGTGGTGGACCTTTGACCTGTGGGAACACCTTAGTTGGGTTGACCTCATTTGGTGTAATCGGATGCCTTCCTGGATTTCCGGCTGCGTACACACGGATCACCCATTTCCGGCAATGGATAAAAGACAATTCTGGCATATAAATCACGTGATTATCATTAGAATCGCGGTCATATCCAAAAGAATACTTTTGATTTTTTTTTGTCAAATTGATAAGTATTGTATCTATCAAATTAAAAAAGCAGATTTAAACTGGATTTTTGAAAATTAATCTAAAGGTTATGAATTCTTGAACACACATAATTAAATGGATGATGCCATCAGCTTTTGCTGTTGGCCATTTGTTCCAATCAATTGACATTCTAATAATATTTTTTCCGTCATGATTCTTATACAATATATGAATACGTAACTTTAAACAACAAATTCAAATGTTATTTTTTTGTTTCACGTCTGTTAAGAAGAAAAATGTCATTTAGGTAATGTCAATCATTCAGCGAGCCCCTAAAAGAGATTTTAGAAATATGTTAACAACTATTTTTGTGTCAAATAAATAAATGTAAAATTCATTTACTCACATTCGAAATAGTATTAGTTTTGATTCTATGTTATATAACTAGTTATTGTAGAAAGATTATTATTAAATGTTTGTAATATATCGTTATAAGTGCTAAATATTTTTAATTGTGTAAAAACAATATATGCTTGTGTAAAAAGAGAAGCGACAACTAACAGACAGATTAGCCAATCAGACGAGCCGTTACAAATGCCACATTATCATACCCATGATGCTAATCATTACACAAATAAAAAAATCACACACCATTTTTTTCACACATAAAATAAAATCACACACAAATATATATTTTTACACACACACCATTTTTCTCACATAAAAATACACAAAAATACATTTAACACACACAAAGAAAACATTGAACATAAATGATATTTTTACATATAAGTATAAAAAACATACACAAACATTTATTGTTTTTACACAAATATTTTTTACTTATTGCATTTGCAACGTTCGGCACAAGTTAGGTACAAGTTTACTTTTGCAAACAGGGCTTCTAAGAAAGTAAAATTATCATTATTAAATGGCCAACGTTTTACATTATAAATTACCAACATACCATTTACAATAAATCATTTGTTATTTACATCTGTAATACTATATTACATAAGTGCAAAACCATCATCCCATCACAGAACTGCCTCTCTGATCTATCGGAGTTACTTCCCTTTGTTTTACTTCGTCGGTAATTTAATCTGATCAATATCATATGGTTGTATCTTCTTTACTAATTCATACTACGGTTTGACAGTATCGCAATCTCAGGTCACATTCGTATGACCTTTGACTTTAGCCAAGAAGTGCGTCGTCTTTGGAATTTGATGTGCCATCATCTCTCTGAACTTTAGACACAATCATTGCGGTGATACCGATACATGATCAAACTATCCACAATGAATCTGGACATTAGTTTGCCAGCAATCCTAATAAAGTATAGACCTAACTAAAACTGCATAAGGATGTTTACATTTACCGGAATTACGTCATTTTACAATAGCGAAAATCTCGTGTGGCGATGTCATCTTTAATTTGGTTCATGACAAATGTATGTACTGTAAAGTAATTCTTTGATGAGTAGATATTGTTTTTTGAGGGATTTTTAAATTGTTTCAGCGATATGAAACACTGAATAGAATTACTGGTACCGTTTCCGAATGCGCATATATATACCCCATGGTAGCTAACAGGAGTACACTATGATCCTAATAAATATATATTTTCCTTCGCATCAAAGAAGCGTCCCGCTTCGAGCGAAACCAAGAAAATAACTGGCAATTTGCTTTCATTTTAAATGTCATAATGGTTGCAGAATCAACAGAATACACGTTAAGTTTTATTTTTGTGTTCGACACGGAAAGCCGAGATGTTATCCAACTCGAGATAGTTTTCAAAATCTGTAAATTAATAAACGAGAGTTTAGATAAACATGATAAATAATTGACACGCGTTAGAGAACTTATTTATCCCATTACTTCAACTCTATTATTATACCACGTAGTTGTTTATCGTCTACGTTCAGGAGACCTAATCACCACATGTTGCGTCATGTATTCTTTCAGTAATAAAACTTAATACCTATAGAGAGCCAATGTTATGTGGGGCAACTACCTGGTATACGGTAATACACTGCATGTTTAAAAGAAAAAGCGAAATAAAAAACACTCCGTAGTTGAAAGCCAATCAGATTCAGGGAAGATTGGAAATAACGAATGAGGACGCTATGGATTTTATCACAATCTAAATGCTTAGTTATGGTATAAAAACACATAATAACAGAAAACGAATTAATTAACATATATATTGAGTTCAATAAATTAAATACACAGTTCATTGTTAATATCAGATACAGTTGTATACATGTAAAGATTGTTCGTCATTTTGACTGCGCATACGGTACCATGGACACAGTTACCAATGAATATATTCTATGAGGCGCGCTCCATAAGAAACATGTTCGTTGCCAACTGAGTTCATACTAACGTATATGGAGTCAAAATGAAGATAGCTCCTTATATTTACATCTCTGTTTTGGTATTATACAGTATAAACCTGGTATATTGTGAATACGATTCCCATTGTTGCAATGCTCGTATACACTTACGCAAAGTCGAAGAAGAGAAATATATAAATATACTTTTGTGTCTTTTCGTGCGATGTTTATTTTTACATCGCAAAGTGTTATATGTTTTTATCGTCCTAAGAGCACCACTTTGATTACATACAGCTCAGTTTGTGCCTAGACAAAAGTCATCCTAACCTAGAAATGGACCTCTAAGGCGATACGACAAGATCCGCCGGAGGTAGGCACCTGGTAACGTCAGCGGGTTGTTCTCTTTGGACACCTTATTGTAACCCTCAAAGAACGTAAATCACAATATCATTATTTACAAACGTTTGTGGTAATTCTTCATTTGCTCCAATCGTCTTTTCCAGTCTAGATAAAAACAGTCAGAAGTGCATTATAACGATTATAAAATCCACACTTGGTCACTGGCACTTCTTTCCTTTATTTATTCAAGATTATCAAACACTGCTTGGAATCGTTAGAAATGTTCACTTGCACTTCTTTCTTTTATGTATTCGGGATTATCAAACACGGCTGGGTCGTCGTCCTCAGTCATTGGTTCAAGATTGACGCCATCGATTTTGTATAAATTCTCATCTAAATACGGTGCATTTCTCTTTCGAAGTCTTTGTCTGCAATACATATAAAAACTTGAGTAAGTTTCCTTTGTTTCACTACTCCGTCAGTACGGAAGAGCAGTAACTTACAGCTCAGAATGAAGGAAAGTGTGGTGGTTACTATGGTAATATGTAACTGTGTAACCAAGATTTACATACTGAAATCGTAAATCTGTAAATATTCTAAATCCTTGATCTGAGAACATTCTTTTGCAAACGAGGAAGAGTGAATTATTCATGTATAGCTGATGGAGTGGGGTTATTTAGCTGATGATTAGTGGGTTTTTTTCAAATCTGTGTTTTTTTTTCAAATCTGTGTACATTATTTTATTGCAACATAAATTATCTAGTTTTTGTTTTAAATGTCCTTATCATCATATAAAGGTATACAAAGGATGTATTTAAAACACTATAACATACTAAATTTAGTTAGAAGTGTATTGAATGAAGGTGAGGAATACGTACCTTCTCTTAATCACCAAGACAAGAGAAATACAGCTACATACAATAACAACTGCTGCAACTATCGCTATCACAACAGACACGTTTTCACTAGCCCAGCCCTGAAAAGAAATCTCAAAATGAATTTATAATTCATGAACTATTTTAAAAAGTTTTTTTATATAAAAATTTCCGAAATATGTTTTCTCCTATTCGGTACCATGTATAAGCTCTTTCATATTGGTGCCCGTGCATAATCGTCGCTTAAACAAAACGGTACTATCAAGGTTTCAGATATATTTTAAAAGTCCAGTTTTTACAATATTTCAGGGAATATCGAATAAGGAATAGTTTTAAAGGCCTAGAGTGGAAATAGACAAGGCCGGGCTACTATACCTACTTTGGAATGAGATGTGCTCGGATTACCAGTCTTGTGATATGTCTGTATATGTATTGACGACAGGACTTTGTCGAGGGTTGTGTGAAGTGTTGAAACAGACAGCGAGGGATCCCTTGTTGTCACGATAACCGTCATATTGGTGATGGTACTCCTGAAATCATTTCAAAATCTGTATTCATGTTATTCTTCTTCATTGCTCATTTCATTTAAAAAAAAACCCAACTATTTTCATATTAATGAATTTTGTAGAATCTATAAAAGGATTTGTGATATTTTCTTCCGGAGCTCTATATCTCATTTGTTTAAATGAAAATAAACATTTCTCATTGTTACTAGTAAGTTTGTCTTATAAGAATAACTGCCATCAGGCCACTCTGAAAATATCAAGGGAAATCAATTTTGCATGATGCTTTTCTAATAAATGGAACTATAACCAATATTATGAATACAACTTATATGAATTGTGTCTGAGAAAAGGAAAACCAACTATTGATACTTTGTGTAGATACATTGTTCATGGTCGGGTGTCTGTTCAAACTAATTACATATCTTCACTCATATCACACTCATATCACGAAAATCTAAATGCAAATACATATACTGTAATGCTTTAATCAAAATGGTATCGTCGTATGATACAGAGGTCCACTAAATGACTGGCAGATCTACTCAAAGCTCGCGGTCATTTTGGATAACAAATAAACCATGGCCCCATTGCAATAGTATATCATACCCATCAGTCTGTAGAGTATATGATGAAACTGTGACTGTCGGCGAGGACACATTTGGCTGGTTAAGGAGAGATTGTACATGGTCTCGTACTTCAACGTTATCATTTGTTACATCTCCTAGCAACAGCACGCTAATCGAGACTGAAGATACACTGCTTCCTGAAGAAAATAAGACACCAATGTAAAGTATGTTCTCATTGAAGATAATCTGCTTCCTGTAGAAAATAAAACACCAATGTAAAGTGTGTTCTCATTGAAGATAAACTGCTTCCTGAAGAAAATAAGACACCAATGTAAAGTATGTTCTCATTGAAGATAAACTGCTTCCTGTAGAAAATATAACACCAATGTAAAGTGTGTTCTCATTGAAGATAAACGGCTTCCTGTAGAAAATAAAACACCAATGTAAAGTGTGTTCTCATTGAAGATAAACTGCTTCCTGTAGAAAATAAGACACCAATGTAAAGTGTGTTCTCATTGAAGATAAACTGCTTCCTGTAGAAAATAAAACACCAATGTAAAGTGTGTTCTCATTGAAGATAAACTGCTTCCTGTAGAAAATAAAACACCAATGTAAAGTGTGTTCTCGTTGAAGATAAACTGCTTCCTGTAGAAAATAAGACACCAATGTAAAGTGTGTTCTCCTGATGATATACTGCTTCCTGAATAAAAATAAGACACCAATGTAAAGTATGTTCATACAGAAGATATACTGCTTCCTGAAGAAAATGAGACACCAATGTAAAGTATGTTCTTACTGAAGATATACTGCTTCCTGAAGAAAAATAAGACACCAATGTAAAGTATGTTCATACTGAAGATATACTGCTTCCTGAAGAAAATGAGACACCAATGTAAAGTGTGTTCTCCTGATGATATACTGCTTCCTGAAGAAAATGAGACACCAATGTAAAGTATGTTCATACTGAAGATATACTGCTTCCTGAAGAAAATGAGACACCAATGTAAAGTATGTTCTTACTGATGATATACTGCTTCCTGAATAAAAATAAGACATCAATGTAAAGTATATTCTTACTGAAGATATACTGCTTCCTGAAGAAAATAAGACACCAATGTAAAGTATGTTCTTACTGAAGATATACTGCTTCCTGAAGAAAATAAGACACCAATGTAAAGTATGTTCTTACTGAAGATATACTGCTTCCTGAAGAAAATAAGACACCAATGTAAAGTATGTTCATACTGAAGATATACTGCTTCCTGAAGAAAATAAGACACCAATGTAAAGTATGTTCATACTGAAGATATACTGTTTCTGAAGAAAATAAGACACCGATGTAAAGTGTGTTCTCCTGATGATATACTGCTTCCTGTAGAAAATAAGACACCAATGTAAAGTATGTTCATACTGAAGATATACTGCTTCCTGAAGAAAATGAGACACCAATGTAAAGTATTTTCTTACTGAAGATATACTGTTTCTGAAGAAAATAAGACACTATAATGTATAGTGTTCTTACTGAAATAAATAAGACTACATAATGTATAATGCTCTTCCCGTTTGGTTTCCTGGCATTAAATCAATCATTATTTATTTGTGAACATTAACGGCTGAAAAATATCCATTTTTTAAACATGATTAAATACAGTTTTCAAAAAAAACAACAACTGATTTTAAGCAAATCAACGCTTGAAAGCAGAAGGCATGATGTGAGTAAAATATACTACTGTGTTTCCATAAAGCTTACTGTTACTTAGACAGTTCTGTCAGTAGTATAACCTACCAGTAGAGGTCTGTGTCGGTATTACACTTGTAGAACTGCTAGCTGTTGTAGCAGCGGTAGGTAGAATACTGGTCAACAAAGGCTCTATAGCGGCGGTAGGTATAATACTGGTCGACAAAGGTTCTAAAACATCAGAACGTCAATACACATGTTAAAATTAACCAAGCTATAAGGTGTTCTTTTCCGTTTGTAATACCGGTATTTGTTCGTTTAGTTGAAAACCGATCATTCAGATTTACCATAAAATCTGAGCTTAAAGACCAGTTTGATTTGTTTATGTCGTATATAGAGGTTACAGAAACAGGTCACACTACTCTTGGTTATTGAATATTGAATTTATTCAACACGAGTGAGTTATATTTTAAAAGTTACAAAAGCAAGCTCGTGTCTTTTGTAAGTTTTTAAAAATAATTTACGAGTGTGGAATAAATTCAATATTCAACAACCAAGAGTAGTGTGACCTGTTTCTACCACAATCATATTCGTTTTTAGCCGATAGAAATATTGCGTGGATACGGTAACGTGTATTTAACGAAATATGCAAATAAGGTGTAGTAATATTTTTATCAGCAAAAAGACACTAATTAGTATTCAAAAGTCATCGTTTGATGAATAATCCATCGATATCAAATTCTTCTAATTGGGAACATCTTTAGGGTTAAATGATACTCATTTAATGTCTTATTGAGTTCAAATCTTAATAGTTGCTTCCAGAAAATAAAACTTTAAGTCGGACTACATGTATACACGTAAAAACATCCGCACGACACGGCATCGTCAATTTCCCGCCAGATAATCATCAAGCCATATTACCATCAACATCAAGTTCGTTTTATACACGTTAAATCTACGAAACTCATCAGTAAAATTCTTGTCCGTCAACATGTATTATTAGTACTTGTCACGCTCGCATAATGAAATAAATACATGTTATACCTGTTTCGTGTTGTTTTGTATGGACGGAGTATATAGGGTTAGTAATTTGTGTAGTGCGACCTATAATGCTGAACTCACTATCAGGTAAGTATGGGAGAAGAGACCCGAGAGGTACCGGGTAGAGACACACATGGATATGGCGGCAAGACATACACAGTTTGGATTGTCTCCAGATGTAGTATTGCATAGGCCGACCAATAATTGGAGCACAGAAAGCTGACTGGTAAGTGTCTGCCCTTGTAATATTATTACGCAATACCATTTTGTATTGTGACCATTTGGATTGTATACTTCACCTGATGGGGACCGGTCAAACATTCATTGGCGTTGCGGTCCACTCGTGCGTGACTGAGTTGTTAACCTGTATGTTCCATTTATATGTAATCTCGTAAATAAGTGTTTAAATAGTAGATAAATGCATTTATAAGTTATATGTTGGATTAAGCAATATTTTTAGTATGTAATAGTTTTGTAGAACCTGTTATTATAGAGTAATTGATCGTATATATAAGCGTATGCGTTTACTATGAGTACAAGTATGGAGGCCCATAGATAGTATACAGGTTCCGTATATATAGTTCGCGTTGGACCCGCACAATGGTGTAATATGTATTTTGCTTATATTTAGTTTAGTTTTGAGCATTAAGAGTATGATGAGGAACGTTATTATGTAATTATTATTAATTTAGTATAATTTCCGTAATTACTATCTTCAGTTTGGTAGAATAATAAATGTATGGAAGCGTATGTGAGCAGTAAGTGATAGGTTTGATATACCTGCAGAGACATTATAGTCATATGAAATTAGGCAGATTTCAACATATTCTGTCCTGTTTTCTGTATTTACCAGCTTTTTATCCATGGAATGGGATGACAGACCAGCCAACACATCAGATGTGACTATGACAGAGGAGTGTTTGTTGTGATTAAGAAGAGGACAAGACAATCTCAGTGACTTTCTAGTGGTGTGTGGTGAATGAGAGAGAGAGTGAACCTATATGTATATTGATTCTATTATACAGTTTTATGTATATATAGTGTAAATAAACTTCACAATCACAACATAGAATAACGTCATTTGATTAATGTTGACGTTGACAATGATGAAGTGACTTTGAGAAATAAGTAGTTCGGTTAAAGTTCACCGTGTCAGCCAATCAGAATGCGTACAGAGTTTATACCACGTGTGGTATAAACAATATTGTTAATCAACAGTTGCAGTGTTTATTTAATGTCCTGAGAGTTGAATAACACTCCAAATTGTGGTAGAAAACTTGTTTCGTAAATGATGTAAAATAAAGTATATATTTAAGTGATGCTCGTAACGTCAACAATATATATACAGTGGACCCGCGATAATCCGGACGCCGGTAGTCCGGAAAACTCACAATCCGAACGGAAATGTCAGGGAACGGATTTCCGTAACGTTATTTATACTCACTAGTCCGGAATTTCGTATTCCGAATCCGGAACTCCATTTTGGGAACGGAATGTCATTTTCGTTAATAAATTCCCGCAATAATCCGGACAATTTGTTGTCGCCACGTGCCGAGAAAATCCAAGGCCAGCTACAGTCATGTGTACAATACACACAATCACTTGACACTGAGTGTGTTGTCATAACGACGGCCGTTTACCTGAACACCTTTCACACGGGTATATGCAGTCATGTAACGGTTCATTGGTTTTCTATAGGAGATCAAACTTCAGTGTTGTTATTGAGATACGCAATATATGTTTAGCCACACGCTTTTAATCATGCAGTTTGAGCTTGGGTACGGGTACGCATGCTCTAGATACCGTACTTGTTTAGCATGCAGAATATATCGCTATGAGTATCGGATACAATAAAGTGAGATAATACTCACAAAATTAATAAGAATGTTAAATGTATGTGAATATATTCGAATTCATCGCCTATGGTATAAGAAAGGCTACGGCACATGCCATTTACACGTGTGTGACATTGTGCACGAAGTTAGACGTGAACGGACGCGTGGTTGTTACACACGTCTGTAAGTCAGAAAGCAAAGATAGATATAAAGATGTACTATAAGTACTATGATACCTTTGTTGTACCTATAACATGACCTACCTTTGGATGTAGGTGATACTGTGACGTGACTGGTGGTTAAAACCGCAGTTGATGCTGGAAAAACGCTGAAATCGGTATGTGTCCCTGAAAAAGTTACATATGTTAATTTATACATTTGCCACAGTCTGATGAACATACTAAAAAGGAGAGAGAAAAATATATACGGAAGTTACTGCTAATTATGCAGATTTAATAATCCGCTTCTATGCTGTATTTTTTTACATGACATCACTATTGGATCCATTGCGCTCTGTATCAACAATTCTTTGTCTTGCGTTTTAGAGCTGCAGATGTCTGGACATTTCGCTGTTATCATCTCTACAATCGCTTGCGGTATGTGACTTTTGTGTGCTGGTGTCCATGTGTGTGTTTGTAGGTGTTCCTATGTCTCATTACTAGACATTTTTGTGCTTTGAAGAAATTGTTTGTATGGACATGTTCCAGTTTATTATCTGTTACTTTTGTTTGTATAATATGTTTCTTACCTACTACTGTTAGTCGTATAGCCATAGTGCTCTGAATTGCGTTTCCCGACGAATATATAGTTTCGCTTGGTAGGACTTCTGTTAACGAAGAAAATGAACTCGATAGCAGATGATGTGCTTGTATCGTCGTCTGTGGTTCTTCCGTGGAGGACTGAGCCAAAGTGGGAGTTACTACTACAGACATCTGTGTCGACAAGACAAATATACTTTCACAATTCACTCCTGTATACCCGGTATCACAAACACAACTATAGCTATCTGTCTGATTCATACACTTTCCGTGGTGGCAGGGGTTCAAATTGCACTCATTAATCTTTATTTCACATATTGTCCCTGTGAAACCGGCGTCACATGTGCAGGAGAACATATCAATACCATCAGAACAGTTGCCATACCGACATGGGTTTGACGCACATTCGTTAATATCAGTATCACACTTTCTTCCGGTGTAGCCATGGTTACAGTCACATTGGTAATCGTTTACAAGATCTCTACAATAACCGTTCATACATGCACCAGAAAAGCAGTTATTTATATTGTACTCACAAAACTGTCCTGTAAAACCTTCGAAGCAGTGACAGACGAAGCCATTTACAATATCCGTACAGTTACCTTTGTCACATAGACCTGATGCGCATTCGTTAATGTCCTGAGAGCAATCCTTTCCTGAGTACCCGGCCTTACACCTACAATGGTAACCATTGACGACATCTATACACTCGCCATAATGACAATCAATCCCTGCACAGTCATCAATATTCTGGTCACACACTACTCCTGTAAAGCCGGGGTAGCAAGTACAGGAAAACCCACCAATATGGTCTGTGCAGTTCCCGTTCTGACAGGGGTTGGAGACACAGTCGTTTATTATAGAATCACAACTTACACCTGTATACCCTACGTCACAATTGCAGCTGTATTCATTTATCCCATCAGTACAGTTACCATGGCCACAAGGGTTAGGGTCACAGTCGTTAATATCGGTACCACAATACTGACCTGTGAAGCCTTCGTCACAGTGGCACACAAATCCATTAAGTTTATCTGTACAGTTGCCATGACCACAATACACCTCCGCGCACTCGTTAATATCCTCGTCACAGCTACCCCCAGAATACCCAGGGTCACAATCACACCGGTAATCATTTACCAGATCTATACACTGTCCGTGATAGCAAGCTTCGTAATAGCAGTCGTCTATGTTTATCTCACAGAAATCCCCTCGGAATCCTGATATGCAGTCACATTTTGGTTTGTTGCCGTCATTTGTACAATTGCCATGTTTGCACGGATTTTCAGGATGGCAATGATCTTCAAAGGTTTCACATCGCTTGCCTGTATATCCAGGCTTACAAAAACAAATAAAGCCGTCTATGAGTTCGGTACATGAACCGTGGATACAAGGGTTAGGGATACAGTCATCTATAATATTGTCACATTTTGTTCCTGTGTAACCCGCATCACAGCTACAACTGTATCCACTCAGAGTGTTTGTGCAGTTACCATGATCACACGGGTTAGGGATACAGTAGTTGATTTTAGAATCACACTTCGTGCCTGTAAATCCTGTATCACAATTACAGCTGAATGTATTGATACCGTCTGTACAGTTGCCATGGTCACAAGGATTCGGCAAGCAGTCGTTAATATTGGTATCACAATACTGACCAGTGAAACCTTCGTTACAGTGGCAAATTAATCCATTTATCATATCTGTACAGTTTCCATTTCCACAGGGTCCATCCTCGCACTCGTTAATATTTTCTTCACAACTTGGGCCAGAATAGCCAGGACTACACTCACAACGATAGTCATTCACCAGATCTATACAATCACCATGAACACATGCATCTAAATAGCAGTCTTCGATATTTATTTCACAGAAATTTCCACGAAATCCAGAAATACACTCACATTTAGGCTTATTCTCTGAATTAGTGCAATTTCCGTTTTTACATGGATTAGGATGGCAGTGGTCTATTAAGGCATCGCACTTATTTCCTGTGAAACCTTGATCACAAAAACAGCTAAATCCATAATCATTTTCAGTACAGAAGCCATGCACACAGGATTTTTTGGAACAAACTTCCATTTTGGTATCGCATTTCGTTCCTATAAATCCGGAATTACAACTACAACTGTAGCCATTGATTTTGTCCGTACAATTACCATGGTCACATGGGTTAGGTATACAGTCATTAATATTTACCTCACATTTGGTTCCAGTGAATCCTGTATTACAGTTACAGCTGAACGCGGCTACTCCATCCGTACAGTTCCCATTGACGCATGGGTCGGGAATACAGTCGTTGATATTGGTGTCGCATGTCTGGCCTGTAAATCCCGCGTCACAGCTACAGTTATAACTATTTACTCCATCTATACATTTACCATGGTTACAGGGGTTATTTATACAGTCGTTGATATTGGTGTCGCATGTCTGGCCTGTAAATCCCGCGTCACAGCTACAGTTATAACTATTTACTCCATCTATACATTTACCATGGTTACAGGGGTTATTTATACAGTCGTTGATATTGGTGTCGCATGTCTGGCCTGTAAATCCTGTATCACAGCTACAGTTATAACTATTTACTCCATCTATACATTTACCATGGTTACAGGGGTTATTTATACAGTCGTTGATATTGGTGTCGCATGTCTGGCCTGTAAATCCTGTATCACAGCTACAGTTATAACTATTTACTCCATCTATACATTTACCATCGTTACATGGGTTATTTATACAGTCGTTGATATTGGTGTCGCATGTCTGGCCTGTAAATCCCGCGTCACAGCTACAGTTATAACTATTTACTCCATCTATACATTTACCATGGTTACATGGGTTATTTATACAGTCGTTGATATTGGTGTCGCACGTCTTGCCTGTAAATCCTGTATCACATTTACAGCTGAATTGATTAATGCCATCAATGCAATGTCCATGGTTACAAGGGTTAGGAGTAATACATTCGTTTATGTTTGTTTCACATTTTGTTCCTGTAAACCCTTCCTCGCAATCACAACTATATTTATTGATTCCATCAGTACAGTTGCCATGAATACACGGATTAGGGTTACAGTCGTTAATATTACTATCACAGTTTTTGCCTGTATATCCTGAATCACAAATACAATTGTATCCATTTATATTGTCTGTGCAGTTTCCATGGTGACATGGGTTAGGTTCACAGTCATTTATGTTAATATTACATTTGTGTCCTGTAAATCCTGCATCACAAGTACAACTATATTCGTTGATTCCGTCCGTACAGTTGCCATGGTTACAATGATTCAGTTTACAGTCATTGATATTAGTATCACAGTTTGCACCCGTAAATCCTGTGTCACAACTACAAATATATCCTTTTACGCCTTCCGTACAGTTGCCATGGTAACAGGGGTTAGGGTTACAGTAAAGGCTGGATGTACAATGTTGACCCGTATAACCGGATGTACACGTACACCGGTAACCATTGACAAGGTCCGTACAGTCACCATGGTTACATACACCAGGTGTACAGTCATCTATGTTTTCATCACAATTAATCCCTGTATATCCTGAAATGTAAGTATCAAAGTAGGTCAGTCACACAATGATTGAAAAGTATACAAATATCGCAATATACACAATTGTTACAATATAATATTGAACAAGAAACGATAAAAAACAGGCTCAAACTCATTTTTAAAAAAATCATCTAAACATTTCATTTTACATATGTTTGTCGCAAGAATACAATACTAACGTTGTATTTTGTTCTGATATGCGACGTAAAATAAAATTTCTTGAATATTGAAGACCAAGGAATAAATTCAGGTAAACATATTTTTTCAACAAGGTTGAAATGTTCTATAGAACAGCAGATAAGATCACCTACCCTGTAGACATGTCTTGGTTCCGTTAGCGGTACATTTAGTATGAAGACTCTCTACACAGTATGTGGTACAGGCAGGACCATAGTACCTAGGTAGACACTCTACACTGATGCTAAATGTTAGTCTGGAGATAAACAGTTTTCATTAACACATAATTCATCTTATAGCAAAAGGTTCCAATTGGATAGGACTTATACAGGGTATATAACGCCAATTTATTTTTTTGTTAAGATATATTACATGTACATTATTATAAACTCTACTTTACAAAATAATTTCCCACATTCTCATATTATTGTTTCTTTGTGTATTGTGATTTTTGTCAGCTAGACCTAACCTTAATCTCACCTTAGGTTGACGTTGTTCCGTGCACTCACTGACACATTTTTGTGGGTACCTACAGCGCTATGGAAGGTGTACTGGATGTTTCCAAATATGTCATCAGCATTTGTAGAATCGTAATCAATCAAGTCAATAGAAATAAAAAATGTCTGCAGAAATAAAAACAGAGATCAGCTTTTGAAAGAACTTTGACTGTACCTCAGCGTATTTGTTTTTTTTTTAAACAAGTTAGTAGGGAAAAAGCAAGACATAAGGCCGACTTTAAGGTAATATCATCTTTGTCTACCGATTAAGTAAAATTGATACGGTAAAATCCTAAAACTATGGTTACATAATTTGACAAAATATCACATATTTATTTTAAGCTATGATTTGCTAGTAACATTACAAATTATTTTATGATTGGTATTGGACGTCATGACAATCGGCAGGTAGTTGACATTATCACGAGATTTTGAATATCGTTTATTTCATATTACTTTCGATACTAAAATCAATAGGCGCTTTAAAGGCCATTGCTTTTCCAAGATTATGTTTGATGTAGCGAAGTAGATTGTATACCCCGTTCCATATGTCTTTGTACCAATAGGAAGGGTTGTACTGCTGTGTTTTTGGCTGGTCCTTGAACAGGAAGCCATTGGTGTTGTCTATCCGGCTAGTAGAGTCCTTCGTTGTACATTTACTGAAACAAACAATAAAACATAACAGCTTCACTATAGTGACGGTCCACAGACTAGACGAATAACAAAATGTCATCAACAAATGAAATTGAATTTGCAAATTTAAGTAAATGACATGAAATTTCGAAACAAGATTACTGAAACAAATCTTTAGAGCCTTTATGAAATGAGTCACATAACTCAATCACTGTAGTGTGAAAAGATTGACAAACTGAAACAATGGAAGCACTACCCAAGGTCATGTGCTTCATATATGTAGAATAAGCTTACGTAAAACTGTCGATAGAACACATGAGAATCAGAATAGTTCAGTATGAAAGTGCTACTTACTTGGACGTTGTGCAAAGCTGCATATAGACATCACATTTAGGGTTGGTAAACAAGCCTCCTCTGTCACACCTATGGTTGGCCTTGTCTTGGTACTGTATCAGTGTCACCTTCACCAGCGCTTTAGAGGACGCCGACTGAACCAAGTGGAATACAACCATATAATGTAAGGCAATACATTATAGACATACAATTAATTTATTGCTATATCTAATTCTAATTTAGTACTAAATTATAAGATTTCCACGAATATCAAATGTTTATAATAATACGATCTATTTAAGCGTGATTATCATCGTTTACCAGCCTACACAAGGTTTCATATCCGTCAACTTCGTAGGGCTGAGTGATTTTCCGTGGACGTATCTGTTGATTTGATGGGGTCGCTGTATTGTTATGAATGATGAATAGGTGTATATTGTTCAGTACTTTCCTGTCTTTTATATGTTTGTCCGGATTGATGAAAAAAGGTTAAAACTGACAAAATATTTGTATGTATTGATTAAATGTACACAACACACGCACACTTTAGAAGAAATATTTGTTTCTGAAGAATGCTTGTAGGTATTGCAAGATACATGTAAACATAGAATTGGGATAATAAGTTGTAACAACATTGTGAATTTCAAGCATTATTTTTCAATACTTTTTAATTAACATGGGATTCCATACCGGGCCCATGCACTGGAAATTACGCCGACAGAAAGACGACGTTATCAATTTAAAATGTTCAAATTTACAGTCGGCATCTTTTTTAGATCCAATAAATCAGCATGAAGAAGCAAAAAATATTTCTTATCTCCAGTGTTAGCAGATACAATTAGTATATCAATATCTAAAGTAGTTAAATGAATAGTTTACCTTTCCTATGTCTGTCCTGCACCAAACCTGTGATGATAAACAATAACATTATGAATCCGATGACATATATGGATCAAAAATGACATTAGAAGAATCACTTCTCTGTAGTGTATTTGAGCAGTATTATATATATTTAAAACCAGTTAAGCACATATAAGTACATGTACATAATAGGTAGTTAATTTTAAGATAAAGTAGCAATTTGAATCGTAAAATATGCTTCCCTTAATTTTAAGGAATTCCTTAAATTATATGTCCCCATAGAAAAGCATTACAAAAGTTGAAGAAAATTTAGTTAATGAGCCTTCCTTAAAATCTGTAATGATTTCTTATGGAAAATTGTAAGTTAAGGCATTCCTTATTTGAAAAATGTTCATGAAACTGGGTCCAGACGTTACTATTTAACGATGTAGTTACGTATCTTTGTGTTTACATCATGTGAGACTAGTTTGGAAATTTCAAAATTTCCTTGCTAAGCATCGAAAAATAAACAATTGGTAAATAAAATATAATATGAAATTAACATTTTATTTAAGATGGTGTAATGCAGTACTCTGTAGCCATCAATATTGTTATACTACTATTGACAATGTACTGGACAGGTTCTATACGCACAACTCGTGTCAATAATAGATATCCTATCTCAATGAAAATGATATAGTACGTAGTCTATGTGGTATTAAGGACACTTAAATATCTTTGTCATTTCTAAAATGTATAACGATTATGAACTGATTTAAAAACATACATTGTACGCAATTTGACGGAAATCAATAGATTATTTCTAGTTAAAAATATTTTACCTGAACAAAGAGGAGTAACAATTGTAACAAGATGATATATATCCGGTATAGGTTTTGGTGGTTGGACCTTCCCATGGTGGGTTTGTTTACATGACTCGCTCTGTCCGCGCTGATGGTGTGCTATTGCCTATCACATGGTATGTGTAGATAAAAGGAGATAAACAGGATCGTCAGGGCCGTATAATTACATACCACCACCAGGATACCCATGATTATCTCCTTCTGATAGAACATACCCTTTTGCATTATATAATGTAATACACCCATGATTATCTCCTTCTGATAGAACATACCCTTTTGCATTATATAATGTAATACACCCATGATTATCTCCCTTTGATAGAACATACCCTTTTGCATTATATAATGTAATACACCCATGATTATCTCCCTTTGATAGAACATACCCTTTTGTATTATATAATGTAATACACCCATGATTATCTCCCTCTGATAGAACATACCCTTTTGTATTATATAATGTAATACGCCCATGATTATCTCCCTTTTGTATTATATAATGTAATACACTCATGATTATCTCCCTCTAATAGAACATATCATTTTGTATTATATAATGCAATACACCAATGATTATCTCCCTCTAATAGAACAAACCCTTTTGTATCATATAATGTAATACACCCATGATTATCTCCATCTGATAGAACATACCCTTTTGTATTATATAATGTAATACACCCACGATTATCTCCATCTGATAGAACATACCCTTTTGTATTATATAATGTAATACACCCATGATTATCTGCCTTTTGTATTATATAATATAATACACCCATGATTATATCCCTCTGATAGAACATAACCTTTTGTATTATATAATGTAATACACCCATGATTATCTCCCTTTTGTTTTATATAATGTAATACACCCCTCTGATAGAACATATCCTTTTGTATTATATAATGTAATAAATCCATGATTATCTCCCTTTTGTAATATATAATGTAATACGCCCATAATTATCTCCCTTTTGTATTATATAATGTAATACTTTAAAGAGGCTAAATCTCAAGAGGGGTTTATTGTCGCTATATTCGCGTTTTACTCGCGGCTTTCAAAACACCAGCAAAACAGGAGTGATACAGTATAGTATCAATGCTTCTGTAAACAACAACCTCAAAAATGTTACAATAACTCGTATTAACGGTACATGTCACATAATAATAACTATTTAGCCCTTCATAGTTCACTTAAAGGTAGGTTTCGCCAAACCAAATAAATATTTTTTTGTGAAATTCGATAAGCGGAAGAAAAGATGAAAAAACATATTAAAATATCTCAATTTAATTTCTTTATGTGTTTGAGATTGAACAAATGTGTCTTGAATCCAAAATTGAAGGAAATCCTTGATTTATTACGGTGTCCGTCAGACAAAATAATATGCAAATGAAGCTGCGATGGATTGTGTTGTCGAAGTTTGGCGCATGTGCATTGTCACGCACTAAAAGTAAACAAAATGGCTGAACGAAAGTGTGTGAGATGAAAAAAATATATCTGAATCGGCAACAAAGTGGAGGAAATTATAATGGATTCGGTAGCACCCTAGGATATCTATAGGGAATTGAATTCAGAGATGGCATGTAGCAATAGAAGAAACAGAACTAGCCACATCTCAAGCGGAACTTGCCGGGATCTGTTGGGACTCGTGTAACGGCATTGCACCTGGTGAGCTAAATTTCAACACATATGCCAGCGCACAAACAACCGCAGACTAACTACATGTATATTTGGTGTACAAAATTAGCGAGCGTATGTAAGTAACATGAAGTGTTTTAGATTATATGATATGTATAAACAGTCCCTCGCACTTCGATTTGTTGTTGTTGTTTTTTAACTAAACATGCCGTGGCAAGACTGTCACTTCTATTTGACATTTTGTTGCACGCTTCCGTTTGTTGCTGCGGCCTCGTTTTGGAAAAAAATACGTCATGTTCTATGTAAAGCTTGACTTCGCTCTATTTTTAGAGGAGTATTTTCCTGGTCAAGCTAGGCAACTGACCACCCATATCGTTCGCTGTATGCATTGAAAATGATCTGAAGATTATATCTATGTATAGGATAAATTTCAATTTCGTAGTCTTTATATTTCATTGGGCGAAACCTACCTTTAAACAAGGTATTAATAAATCTTATTAAAATCCAGATCTTTATTCTCATCCGGTTCCATAAAGGATCTAACAACATCCATATTGGGTCACGTTCTGGTGACCTTGCAAAATGAACAATCAAATTGGTACCTCCGAACTAGAAGGGGACAAAATATTACGCAAGAGTCATAATCATTTCCTGTAGTTCAAAGAACACAACGTAGCTACATGAATATGCATGCTGGACGAAATTACGTGTTTTCTGTAAAATATAGCTAGATGACGAAAATTTATCTGAACTGAAGAACTGAGTACCGTGACCCCGTATGGGATGTTGTCAGATCCTCTGTGAAACAGTAAGAATAAGGATCTGTATTTCAATCAGATTGAAAAGCAGTACAGTACGTTAAATCGGCTAAAGAGCTATCAGTGATAGCACATCATAAGTGTGATAAACAAGGCGGCAATACTCAATCCGCCAATTTTTACCAAATATCAATTTTGCCTATATAATCAACAAATGTCCAGCAAATTCTGCATCAACCAAGTAAAGGCGGTAAAGGTGGAATCCAAACCTGCGCCAGGAGAGTTAGGTAGTTTTTGTCTACAATGCATTTTTCTTATACATTTTTTTCTTTTGTAGGGAGTCTGGCTCGATTGCGACTATAACACAGACATCAGACCACCTTAGTCATATTGCATATGATCAGGAATTGTAACAGTATCAACTTCTTTTTCTGATATTAACATGGAATTCGTCAATATCTGTTACTTTATTTTCCATAAGGAATGTAGAATAATTGTTTAATAAAATGATTCCCTTCGTGGTGATATGCTAAAACTTGTTTACATGACTCGCCCCTTTATTTGGAGAATTACTGACGTAGTAAGGATATACATATATGGTGGACACTGAAATATACTAAGGTAGTGTTCATTAAGATCAATTATTGGACCAACAACAAGCCTATACACGCCCTCTCCTTACACATTAACAGTACGTACAAATCAATATATATATATACATAATCTCAATTGCTATTGTTATTTAACGATGATGATATCCTAAAACATCAAGCTAGATATTGATAAACATATACAAAATGTCTCCTAGTTTATATCATTACAATATATGACAATGGAACAAAAAATGATTTTACAAGATATTCAACTAATTCAACGAAACCTATTCTACAAAATTCAGCGAAATCTATTGGTATTCCTGACAAAGTAATGAACTTTATCCAATATAGCTTTATTAATGTTAATATCGTGTCTTTCAGAGCCATGTAAAAATTGTTTGTGTAGTCAGTGGTATATCATTGTCAAGTTCCAAGATAGACTTAAAAAGGAGCCGTCTAGGGTTGACGTATAAAGGACAGTATAGAAAATAGTGTTCACAATCTTCGTTTTGAAATCCACACAGGCAGGCTGGACTGTCACTGAGATGAGAATTAAAGAGATCTGTATTAAGGTTACTAGCAAAATTTCTCAACTTACATGATAAAATATTTGACATATGAACACCATTATATTTGAAAATATCGGAACATTGAGCAATATTATCAAAGATATATTTATTTATTGTAAAACTTTTGATGGGTCTAACAGATGACATTATAGGAAATGGACAGGACGGTTTGTTCCACTCGGTAATAATAGACGAGAAGAAGCTGTTTTTATATAACTGGGTTCTAGCAGCAGGAACATCAGATAATCTGTCATGTCGAAAATTGTAATTATCACTAATATTTAAAGATGGTTGTAATAATTCATAAATATGTGAAGGGCAATTTTTATTAAAGAATTTTTTAAAGTTATATTTCGATGTAGATGTCTTCGTTTAATAAGTGGTACTAGGCCAGATTCTCAATAAATTATAGCGCGACTTGTTCCCGTTCTTAAACCAGTTATAATGCGTGCTGCTTCAAGCTGAATTGACTCCAAAATATCACACTCGGATAGGTTGCAATTAGTATCGTCAGCAAACAATTTAACATTAGCAGATACAGTCCCAGGACAGATCCCTGTACCAGTAATCAGTGTACCACTAAATTAACCTCCGTGATTGTTGAGGAAACCTTGAAATATACAGAAATTAAAGCCAAATACGAGACCTAACAATATGTTATCAACACCATTCCATAATTGTTTAATGATTAATTTTCTTATTGCTGGGAATTTTAATAATGTCGTGCATTAAGCACTCGGGTATGGGAAACTGTTTGTTTCGGGAATGTTGCACGAAATGTTACCTTTCACTTCAACAGCATAACCAGAAATTAGTATGAAGCGAAGAACTCGTTTACATTTTATGGAATGCTACAATCTTAAATAATTAAAAACAAATAACTTACACACGTATATTTATTATATTTCAGTGACCAGATTAAATTATAGATAGAATGCTAAACGATTTATTATAAAACATATCTAGTTATCAGAAGAAACTGTCTTTTAATTATAAAACCTTACTGTACTTTATACATCCATCATTTATCTGTACTATAAATAATCGATTTATTATATCATAATAAAACCCTATCCCATTCTAAATTACATGGGTGGATGACCAACGGCGAACAAGCCATGACTGACATTTTAATACCTTATATGTGAAGGGATCCAGTTATTTATGTTATATTCTTATCTCCAAAATCAATTGAAAAAAATATATATTACGCATAATGTAAGAGTAAAATCTTATTTATTGTCCTTGTTTTCAAATGCTTAAGACATATTTCTTAAATGGTATATCTTTGTTACGTTTAAACCCGTTATCTTGTTAAATTCTATGTATATACGTAGATGTAGATCCGTTTTTGTCTTTGTAATAAAATTTGATGAAGTTAAATGTCGCTCTTAATATTTATCACAACATGGTGTAATAAGTAATTATCTTCAATATAATGGACTGATATCCAGCATTAAAAAGTATCTGAAGAATGTAAATTTACCAAATGAAATACTATTTTATCCAATTATTCCTTTTAGTCTTGAAATTATACTGAAAAACATTTGTGGAGTCCAAGATTTTTATAGAGCACTTGTCAAAAACAATACTGTAATAACTGGTCAAGCTAAATGGGGAACCTCTTTTGACTACGATCAAGAAACATGGAAAGATATATATAATATACCCTTCATCTCTACCAATAATACTAAACTCCAGTGGCTTCAGTTCCGAATCTCCCATTATATACTAACAACTAACACTTATCTTTGTAAAATTGGTCTCTCTAATAATCCTTATTGTTTGCTATGTGCTTTAGAAAGGGAGACAATCACTCATCTATTTTGGGAATGCTGTGAAGTTCAGGATTTTTAGCTAATTTTGAAAGTCTTTTAGATATTCTGTTTATACCATTTGCAATTAATAAAGAAACTATGCTTTTCGGAAAATTTAATCATAACGGAATACATCAAAGAATCGATAATGAAATTGTTCTTTTTATCAAACACTATATTTATAAAACAAGATGTTTACATGGTTCTTTAAATGTGATGGCTTTTTTAAAACTGTATTAAAGATTATTATTATGTTCAAAGATATATAGCTTATAAAAAAGGAGAAAAAAAAAGAAAAAACTTTTAAAAAATTTACCAAAGATTGGAAAAAATGGATAAAGCTAATAGAACTCACAAATCCCTGACAGTTGCACATATCTTTTATTAAAATAGAATATATATTTATTTGTTGTCATACATACATGTGTCATGCTTGCTTTTGATCAGGATGTTGAGCAGTAATTTTTAATTCAATTGTAACTATCAAATATAGAATGACTATCTAACTTCTTGCCTCCTTCTTTTTTTCTCTTTTTTTCCCCTGCTTTCTTTCTTTTTCTTTCTTTACTTTTTTTTCAATCGTGTTTTCATTTAGTTGATTCATTATTCTTCATATAAGAATATATCTACATTTAAATATTATTCTTCACGATCTCTCGTTTCTAGTTCATCCCATTATCCCTTCTTTCCTTCCCAATTCTTTGTTCTTTTTTATTTTTTTTTCTCTCCCTCCCCTCTCTCTATAAAAAAAATCAAACAATGAAATTATAATGATGAATGAAAGAATGGCAGAGTGAAAGATGTGCATGGAAGATAACTATATCAATAATTCATGAATATGTGATTAATGTAAAACTGATGTATTGTTTGACAAAAAATAAAAAAATACAAAAAAATTTATCATAACATGCTAATGAACATGTACTTTAATTTGACGACTAAGTATAAAACCACATAAAGTTTACTGTAGATAAGAAATCCATTGTAAAATAATCATAGTGCACTCAAATAAAAACAACAATTACATATTATAAACATAAGAAAAAAGTCATTCTTTTTTACATGTTTTAGCACCAAAACATAAAATATATAACCTTAACCATTGTATCATTTTAATACGAAAACAAAAACAACAATGCACATGTAATAGTTTACTGATTTACACATAGGGATTGGATTTCGTTTTTTATGTTAACCATGCTTGTATGGAGCAATTCCTCTAAGAATATATTCTATGGGGCGCGTTAGCGCCCCATATTGAATATATTCTTAGAGGAATTGCTCCATACAAGCATGGTTAACCATAGGGATTGGATTTCGTTTTTATGTTAACCATGCTTGTATGGAGCAATTCCTCTAAGAATATATTCTATGGGGCGCGTTAGCGCCCCATATTGAATATATTCTTAGAGGAATTGCTCCATACAAGCATGGTTAACATAAAAACGAAATCCAATCCCTATATTTACACTCACACGACTTTTTATTTATATTTTTTGCAATAAAATCGTCATTTGAAAGTGACGTAATTATTCAATAAAAGTCGGTCAAAAGTGGGAGGAGCTTACTCAATTGAACAGCGAATGATGACGCTTCACGTAAGGTAGAATTATTCATCCGCGACGACAAAAAAGTTCAATATTTTAGTGTAAAATAAACATGACAAACAAAGTAAATTTCAGAGATAATTTTATTTAATCAGATCAGAACTTTAAATATATATTCAATTTTGCTAAAAGTTAATATATAGCGTAATAACATAAAGAATTTGTACACGGCGGCACATGTGTGAACTCGGTGACCGTTATTGTGCAGCGAGGCGAAGCTGACGCACGCTTACACACTTTAGTTTGCGGAAGTTGTGAAAACACCGATTTTCAAGTAGCTCAATGTGTTTGAGATGTCGTCTGACTTGACGATATTACATCCTTGGGAGCCATGTGATTATATAATCTACGTTTAGATCCATATCGCCATCGATAGATGAAACAAATTCACTTGTGTTCGATGGATACAATGTATTTGTGGTGACGCGGAACTGTCAACACGTGGATTATTAGCGGTGCATGTTTTATAATACACATGATTAAATACTCAAAGAGCAAAGACAAGAGGATATGTTTATAACTGACCTCTATCAGAGGGTCTCACACCCGTCCACCCCAAAGGCTCGATCGTAGGACGAACATAGGCACAGAGGTAATGTTTACATTTGACACCCATCATTTTTAACAAAAATGAAAGCACGTCGCCCCGGTCGGGATATTTTCCCGTTTCTTTATACAATTGTTAATTTAAAAATTGTTTGAATCATATATAAATATAAAACATGTATATATTGTTTACATTTTTCCAAAATTCTATGAAAAACAACAATATACACGTAATGTTTCGTCAAAATGTAAACAAAGCCATGTGTTTCTTTTAAAAAAAGTAGTCCTTTTACGTTGCACAGAACATTTCCTTACGCAAGTTCAAAGTTCAATGTTACCATGCAGTTATGGTAAACAAAATCGGCTAGTATTAGCGTATAGTGACCAAGCCTAGCAAGTGTAAATATAAACAAATAAATAAAAGTAATACACAAGCTGTGTAATATACAAACGTTCATGAAAGTAAACACATACTTTGTTATATACATTCATGCACTTTCACGATAGTCTCTCGTTAACTATTATGCTCTTGGTAATAATGTATCTTTTAAAGTCGTACGGACTTAATTAACTCTACCAATTATAAACTTGATTACACAGATGTAGAGATCAATTCAAAGTTGAACAAAAAATAAAATCATATTGAGTATTGCCTTCAAATATAGGATATCACTGGAGCGTCAAAGCATATATGAGCAAATAAATAGACCAATTGGAACAAATATTCTGGTAATATGGGTTGAATAGCCCGCACATCTCGCACTGGTATGATATTCTAGCCTTACTATCTTGGGTGGGTTTTGATATCTACCTGAACCAATGAAAATATCCACACCATTAACCCGACACTGTTTACTAGAGTCACTGTGTATAACTCTAGCAACCAAGTAAAATAGCAGGTCTGGCGGCATTGTTTTACTTATATCCATCCACTAGCAGTCCAAATCTGCGTAAACTGGATTTTCAAAGACTTTTATTTTTTCCTCTGTATCTGAAGACATGTCCAGAGACGTACCTTCGTCTATGTAGGACGTTTTAGTATTTCTTATCGCTTGCCTACAACAATAACAAAGCAGTGGTACAATGATATCAACAACACTCCGTGTTAACGTATTGATAAGAAAAGATAAATCTTATAAATTCGATGTAGAAAATCCTAATTCCATACTAAGCACACAGATGAGAATAGTTTGATATAACATCGGTACGATGCGCCACTAATTAAATAAAAAGATAAGTCTAATAAACCATACATCCTTATGCCGCACAATATTATAAGATTGTTAGAAATATCCGCAGACGTTACATTACACACCACTGTCCAATAGACTAGAAACAACGAACAGAACATATAAAGATTATCATCCCCAAACGTCTTGATGTAATGCTCTATTGGTGAAATGTGGATTTGAAACGTATTCTTTACCTCATTTTGATAAGTACTTTAAATCTACATAGTCTATATTTGAAATATTTAGTTTTCTCCGACACCTGTACAAAGCCAATGATTTGTGATTTTACAGAGCCATTTTGTGATGATTTGTGTTTACCTTTACAAAGCCAACAGTGTGATGATTTTGAATGTTTACCTTTTGTGTATGTAGACAGAGCCGATGATAATGATGAGGAGGAGTACTGTTACTACTACCGCAATCATCACCACTAGAGACACGTGGTTACCCACCCAGCTCTGAAACATCAGGTGCGTTCATTAATGTATAAAACACATTTAAATATGTAGTTCATTTAGAAATAAATCAAATAAACAAACATTTAAAAAATAATACATGCTTGTAACAAAATGTTGCTTATACATTTCAAAATTGTAACGATTGGCATAGACATAATCGTACAAAATTGCAACAGTTAGCATAGTTGCCAGGTGTATGAGTCTGCGTGACATGCTTCTTACTGCTAATAATACCAATTTTGTTTGATGATTTGTGAACACACATATTTAAATATGGCGTTAATCTATCAGCTTTACAAATAGGTTATGGAAATATTTGTTAATTATCTTCATATCACTTACTTTTGAAAAATAATTATTATCATATGGAGAGCGTTTAACGTGTATTACTATTCATAATGCATGCATATTGCATAATAAATGAAACTGAAATAAAATCTCATGATGATAGTTTTAAAGTTAGGGAAATAAAACTGCACTCTGTGTAGAGACCAGAGGCGGAGTGATTCCAAGTAAAGCAGAGTTTAGCCACAGAACTCACCTTCGTAATAGCTGATGGCGAGTCTGAGGGTATGGGTCGCTCGTACTGTTTAAACTGTTGGGAGGTCAATACCTTATGGAAGGTTTTAGTTAATTCTGCTTCAGAAACTGATGGATATTTTGACCTGATGACTATATCGTCCATATTTGTTACGTCATATTTGTTACGCTTTCCCTGGAAAAAGAAAATAATATTCCTGAACTAAGTCAATATGGACGAACAGATATTTTTTTTAAATAAACATTATTGTTGATTTTAACTGTCTTAAAACTATGCATTATGTGTTTACAATGTATAAACCATATTTAAATTTTGTTTTTCTTTTGCCGTTTTTTTTTAGCTTTTTGGTTTTTTTTTTTTTTTGTCTTTCCCGATTTTCCTTGTTACCGGCAGTTTGTATGAGAAAGCTAAAATACACATGAATGTATTTTGGTATTTTTAGGATAGCTTATGGAACATAGGAATTATTGAGCCTATACCAGAAAAAATCTTATTACCTATCGCTGATTTTGATTAGCTGTGTTAATACTGTCAATGAGGAAGCGTTGGGCAGTCTGAGAAGCTGATAGCACGTGGTCTCGCACTGTAACTGTCTCTCCGGAAATGTCTCCGACAACCTCCACACTAACAGAGGTCATGGATACGGACACTGTCAGGACAACGTAGTGGGATTAAAAATAACAGTGCTTCCAAATGACACAGAAACATACCATTGGAAATTGACAGTTGAATATGGTAATGGAATTCGAAAACGTATCCGTCATGAATTTAAAAATGCAGTCTATTTTCTCTTCTAACAATGATAGTACACTACTCATGACATTGAAGAGAAATTTAAACTTATCAAAATGGATGGTACACACTAATGGTGGTATCTAAGCTGGTAAAAGAGAAAGAAGTAAGTTATAAGGGCGCAGCCCTTCGTAGGGCACGAAGTAGCGAAGCATTTCTAAGGTAACACACACATGAAAATATTAGAAAAAAACACACAATCTTTCATATTCGATCCAACACACTGCCAGTTTCAGTTTGCGGCCGCCATTGTTTACCCACTGTAAAAAATCCCATCAGCGTGAATGCAATGCTTTGAAGTCAGCTCATCTTATATAATCAAGCGTTTCAAACACTTTTATGATCCAAAAAAACATAATCTTCATCCCGCACAAGCTCGGTGCTATTGCTCTTTGATTGCACGCGTTCAAGTGATAGATCACTTTCATTTCCAATATAATCAGCCTGACTAAAAACGGAATATCTGTTACGGAAATAAAATGTGGATTTCCTTCTCAAATAGGGGTTTGGGGGCAAGGAACAGAGTATGAATATATCAATAAAAAATAAACAGAAAATTCGGCTCCATTATTTCATAAATCGGACTTTTTAAACATTGCATAATTAATGGTTTACTGAAACATCTGGCTGCGCCCTTTAAGGCCTTGCCTTCAGTCATATTACTATGACAATTCCGTCTTTGCATATTACAGAGTTAGCTCCATTGCGGGTAGGTAACGATTGTTACGTCATTAATTTGTGGAGCGCAATTCACGTCGTTTTCTCAGAAACGTCACAATCAATACACTAGCAAGGGCAGATAATTTTGTAATATGCAAATATAGAATTACGACGCTACACTACGACGTTTATGTAATATTCTAAAGAGCCATTGATAGGTCCTCGTTTTCTATAACTGGCACTAGACAAAGCTAAAGAAAACGTTTCGCGATCAGTACACACCTGGTATGATAGACGTAGGAATGGTGCCAGCAGGTGATTCAGTGGATGAAGAGGCATCAACCTGGTGGTTTATAGGAGACAGCCATGTAGAAGATGGTCCTGTTTCAATCGAGGAACATCATTAATATTCTTCTTTAAAATATTGTTGATGTTAATTACCAAAAATGTGAAAAACGAAACTATGCGCGTTAGACAAATATCGATGATGGACACTCACCAGTCACTTGTGGAATTGATGGAGATGGTTGCGCCGTCGATGATGACATAAATATCATTTTAGATGATAAAGGCATTGTTGGTGATTGGCCAGATATTGCTTTAGATGACGTTGGTGTCACATCTGTTTTTAGTAGATATTGTGTTAGATAACGTAGGTGTCGTCGTTTTAGTAGATATTGCTTTAGATGAAGTAGGCCGTCGTTGTTGTTGTGAGTAGAAATTGTTTTTAATGAAGTAGGTGCCATTGAGGTTGTTGTTGAGTAGATGTTGTTTTATATGACGTAGGCTATTGTGCCGTTGTCGTTACTGTAGATTGTTGTGGTTAGAAAGAAGACTTAGAAAAATGACGCGCTGTATTTTGCGTAGTATACTTCAGATGATGTAGGCACTGTTGTTTGCAGTTGCAGTTGATGTCATTGTTGTAGAAGACGTAGGCTCTGAGTTGGAGTTTGTTGATAGAATGAGCTGGCTCTGTTGGCAGTTGTTGTTGTAGATGACGTTGGTAATCTGTAGTTGGAGCTTGTATGTCGTTGTTGTAGATGACGTAGGCTCTGATGTTAGGAGTTTGTTGTCTAGATGTCTGTATTGGATTTGAGTTGTTGTAGATTGAAGGTAGGCTCTGCTGTTGTTGGAGTTGTTGTTGTTTGATTGTAAGAAGATAGGTACTCTGTTGTTGGATGTTGGTTGTTGTAGATGACGGTAGGCTCGGTGTTTTTGGAGTTGTTGTTGTATAGATGAAGATAGGCATCTGTTGTAGGAGATTGTTGTAGACGTTCGAAGTCGAGGCCGTGTTTGTTGTAGGCGTAGTTCTTGTTGTAGATGACGTAGGCTCTGTTCGTTGGAGTTGTTGTTGTAGATGACGTAGGCTCTGTTGTTGGAGTTGTTGTTGTAGATGACGTAGGCTCTGTTGTTGGAGTTGTTGTTAGGTAGATGACCGTAGGCACTGTTGAAGGAGATGGTTTGTTGTATGACGTAGGCTCTGTTGTTTTGGAGTTGTTGTGAATAAATGACGTAGGTACTGTTTGTTGGAGTTGTTGTTGTAGATGTAGTAGGGCATTGTACTGTTGTTGGAGTTGATTGAAGATTGATGTAAGTTGTTGTGTTATAGTATGAGAGCTCTGATGTTGGTTGTTGTAGATGACGTTAGGCTCTGTTGTTGGAGTTGATGTTGTTGTAGATGGTCGTAGGCACTGTTGTTTCGACAAATTGTCTACCTGTATAGTCCAACATTCACACACTACAACTGTATCCATTTATTCCGTTCAGTAACAGTTGCCATGGATACAAGAGTTAGACAGACAGTCTGTTGATATTTGTTTCTCCAATTTTGTATACCTGTACAATCCCGTAATCACAGCTACAGCTATATCACCATTAATTCCGATCTGTACCCAGTGCCATGGATACAGGGGATAGGTTTACAGTTCGTTCAATATTTGAGTATCACACAGTAGGTTTACTCCAGTAACTCCCGTGAAAATAATGACGTATCCACAATTATACAGTGGACTTTAAATGCATTACACTCTGAGAATGTGGCAATTTTTTACTATCAAAAACCTCTAAAGACACATTGACAGTCAATAACATATCTACAGTCTTCAAATAGACTAATGGCCATTTAGACATATTCATCAATTCAGGATCAAAACAAGTACAGATACAACAGAGAACATAACATTTAATCGCGTTATCTCTATACTCTTTTCAAGTTACGGAAGATGACTAAAATATCCAAGAACGAGCGAGACAAGCCTTATTTCGATTTCTACGAGAACATGTTTGAAATATATAATCTGTATTAAGTACTTTATAATGATAGAATATGCATATATAAAAAAAAAGAGTTCTTCATGACATTCAGACTTACTGCCACAGGTATATGTGAAATGTTTTATTTTTATTTTACAATAATAATTCCAAAATTTAATTCTCTCTAATTCTAATCCTGAGTTCTGTTTGACAGGAAAACAACTTGTCCCTTTAAACACAGTACTATTCTATGATTCATCATTATATGTTCTGCTTTAACAAACAGATGCATCGATAACTACAGTCGACAAATGTAATTAGGTTTGTTAGCTAAACTGAAAGATAATTGTCAAATGACGAGTAAGTATATATTATTGAATAAAACTTAATTTTTTTTTTTTTTTATTTTTTTTTTTTTTACCCAAATGACAAATTACTTTTGTTGTCCGTTATACACTTGCAGCAGTGTGAGTGGATGATACTGTGTCCTTTGTGCAACATCTAACAATAAGGTAGAACAAGTATCTGGGGCCGTAGGAACAGGGCAGGCCAAATCTCACTTGCTTACTTTAGAAAACATCAGTCTGAAATAATAATGACGTCCAATTTATTCCCTATTGAATAATACAATTGATAAATCAAAGAACGCGACACAAAATAATTAATGGTTGAGAGGTGTCGGAGATATATCACTGCTATCAATTCAATAGAATTGTAAATAAACATTTGATATTTCATCTTTCTTTAATTTGGCTTTGCATCTAAGAATGAGTTTTCGTAATACAGAACTATTGATTATTTTGAACAGAAATATACATACGTTAAATAAACATCTCTAATTCTAATATCTAAATATTGTTTACATAAGCAACACTTTCGCCAAACCATTGAACTAATACTCCATAATCTCCCAACAAAGACACATTGGATCTTTTCAGAACTAACATGTAAATTACACAAACATTGTTTACTAAGATTAAATAGTCTATATTTAAGGAAGCAAACCTGTTAGTCTGAAAGGAGTTTTTGTGTGTATTTTTGTGTTTTAATTTCACTCGAGGTATATTGCTAAATATAATTGTATTTCACTTTTTCTTATCATTTTCACCTGATCACACAGGACCACTCATCATTGAAAATGGGCGGTATTTTCTCAAGGATAACCGTATTATGGTGCCTGGTTATATTTGTTATAACATTTGGAAAAGTAAAAGCTCTTGTGAAAGAAAAAACGTAAATCTGTTAAATTTTCAAAAGCATATTTGGTTTATATTTCTACACGTTTATGTGTACCAATGTATTACATGTCATTTTGCCCCAAATATCTATATTGAATATTTTCATTTCATACACTCGTCTTAGGTCAAATTCGATTCCTTGTTCATGAAGTGAAAAGAGAGCCGTTGAGTAGCATTAGGTTTATAAAATGTCATTTTGTTTGACCCACAGAGGTCTTGATCACAATTTTATTGTGTCGTCTGCAACTCAAGGGCGACATTTAGGTATCGCTATGTTGGCGTCGGCGTCCGGGAAACGGTTTCCGTGCGATAACTTGAGTATTTATTGTCCAATTTCCAAACCAAATTTGGTATATTGCTTTATATCAATGTGGCCTCAAATGAACTCGATAATGATCATTTTCCGTCAATATTTAATTAACTTACATTATATATAATAATAATAATAAAAATACTGTAAGAGGTTTCTTCATAATTCCAATTGTTCTGAAATCAGAACGATTTTTTTAAGTGTTCCCAGCAAAATTAATGCAGTGTAACTTACTTACTTTTGGAAAAAATGTTTATCCCAAGTAAGGGTGTATCATCAATGCAAACACCAAGTAATTTTTCATGTTTGACATTTTCTAACTTACTGTTGTTGTCAGATACATCACATAATATATTAATCTCATTTGAAACCCTTTGTTTGTTCTGTTTACTTCCTATTAACATAACTTTAGTTTTTACAGTGTTAATGACCATTTTGTTGGTTTCACACCAACTTTTAACATTTACGAAGTCAGATTGTAGACAAGACTCAATAACATCAGTTTTCTTGTCTGCTACTTGCATGGATGTGTCATCAGTATACATAAAAACTTCACATTGTTTACAATGGAGAGGCATATCGTTTACATATAATAAAAACATCAGGGAAACCAATAATTGAACCTGTGGTACGCCAGTTAAAATTTCACACGGGTCGCTAAGCGATGATTTAAAACATACAGTCCTGAAAACGATTGGACAGGTACGATGTAAAAAACTTGGTAGTACTGTTTGAACAACCGTATATTTTCAATTTCTTTAGTAATATGTTGTGGTTAACAAGGTCGAAAGCCTTTCTAAAATCAATATACATAACACCAATGAGGTTTCCTTTATCAATTTCCTCATACCATCTATTAGATAATGCTGTAAGAGCAGTTTTGACATGAATGTTTACTCCTAAATCCAGACTGATTTTCAACAATAAGGTTGAATTTTGTTTTAAAAAAATCATAGAAGGGTAGAGTCCACATGTTTTTCTAAAATCTTTGATAATAATGCAATTTGCAAGAGTTACGGGACTTTATAATCGTCAAAACAGATAAATCCATGGTTTCCGCTCGATAACTGTAATATTTATTGTCCAATTTCAACCGGTATATTGCTTTATATTAAAGAGATCTCGGAGTGGTTTGATACTGGTCAAAATCCATAAATTTGCAAGAGTTATGGGACTTGATAACTTCACCTAATTATTAACAATATTTTCAACTGTAAATAACTATTTGTGTAATGCTGTGCAGGCGACACATCCACTTCCGTGTAATTCTAATTCGTACAAGTGTTCAGTGCATTTTACACTTTCCCTTTTTTTCATCTTATTATTAATGTATTTGCATAATTTAGTTAGATTTATTGCATTGGTGTTTCACATGTAATATATGCAGCAAGACAACTCAGAGAATTAAAATCCATATTTTAGCAAGTATAAAGCTAAAGTGTTTCATAGTGATGTAGAGAGAGCCTAGCCAAAACGTTATCTTGAATGTATGTTTAAGTTAAAATATAGGTCACATCGCCCTGATTCTGACATTGTCATTATTTTGAATATAATGTTTTATTGGTGTAGAAACAGGTCACATAACTCCATTATTGCTTAACATGGCATTTGTTCGTAAAGAACATAAACATTGTTTTGTTTTTGTTTTGGAAACGAAAGAGTTTTTTTGTGAAGGAAATAGCAAATAACGACAAAAACCTAATTGATTTACTTCTACACGTTTATGAATACTAGTATCATTTCCTGCCAAAAATGTGTTCTTATATCCCTCATTCCCTTTTCAGTGCATTTTCAAAGTAACCATTATCTCAGCTTTTGAAATATCAATTATGTAGTTATTCCTAATTTCCTTATTAACAAGAATCTAATTTTCTCCACTATTATGCAGGATCTTAATTTTCCTGTATTATACCAGAATCTTAATTTCTCAGCATTTATCAGAATCTTAATTTCCCAGTATTTACCAGAATTTCAATTTCCCACTTAGCTGCAACATTGTAGCTCAAAAGACTTTTTGACAGAAAATGTTGTCGTCTTTAGAGCTAACAATTGGTGCCTATTACTGCTAATGGAGCAAAGTAATGATTATGCAAACCATTATAAAACGTTTTGTTTGCATTTTTATCGTACTTGTTTGATATCGCTTACCTACTAGGCAATAAAACTCAACCACATAAAATATCGAATTCTCATCGAGGCATTATTTTTATACATAATACATATGAAGGTCTTTCTGAAGAGAATCTATACAGCAAGTCCACAAATTGTGAATTTGACGTCTTGTGAGCGGTACGGTAAATATTAAGAATGGTTGTTATGCTTGTTTTGGACAAAAATTATATGTAAATGCATGTATACGCATAAAATAATTGGAAACCTACAAAAAAGTATAGAAAACTATGCCCGAGTGATTTTGGGAGGCAGTGCTCCACTAAGACACATAGGGACCAATTCGTACCCGGCCGAAAGGTATAGTAGGCCGGGTACGTATATTCGTTCTATTTCCCACTATACACGGAATCTTAATTTCCCAGTATTTACCAGAATTTTAATTTCCCGGTATATACCAGTTCTTAATTTCCCAGTATTTACCAGAAATCTTGATTTCCCAGTATTTACCAGATTCTCAATTTCCCAATATTTACCAGATTCTTAATTTCCAAGTATTTCCAAATATTAACTAAAAACAAAGGAGAGTATCTTACCCCACTCCAGCGTGGGCAGGTACCAATTTGAAGGGTTGTTGTACTGTTGTGTCCTTGGTTGATCTTTAAACAAAAATCCAATGGTATCGTCTACCCTTCCGTTCTTGTTTCCTTTCGTACACATTCTTGAAACAACAGACAATACTTGTGGATATGCATATACGCCTTATTTCATACATTATGAAATAATTTTAGTTTCATATGTTACAATCATTTCTATTGGTTAGATCTCTTGAGGTTACTTTTAGATAGACCGCAAGATTTGTTACGTCAAGTATTATGACGTCATATATATAAAACGGTTTCGCGGGGAATTTTAAAAGCAGCCCACAGTCATTGGCCTAACAGAATTATTGGATAAGATATCACGGCGCCATAACTCATTTGTTTTATTGTAAAAGTAAGTAAAATCACGGATATCTATGCCTAATTAGTAGCTGAGTGAGTTATCTGAATTAAATTACAAGCATTATTCTCAATATCTTTTGCTAGCATATTTATTGTGTGAGTTTGCGTAAACATATTGTAATCTATATCTATCTGAAAGTTAAAATGTTGAAGCTTTATTCTATAAATTCTATTTTACACAATGAAGTTAATTTAGTTTTTATTTCAGAAATTTAAATTTTTGGATGTTGTATTCCTTCCTGGCGTTATTAATGGAGGTATAATGAATACGCACTTTTTTGAACAAACTTTCATATAGATGTCGCATCTAGTTTTGCTGCCAAACCATCTATCACAGTGCTTTTGTTCTCTGTCTTCATACTGCAATAGGTTAATCAATATTTTCGCCTTCGCCGAAAGAACCTAAAATATTGATACAAATATCATGTTATGTATTCGCTATCATGAATTATTGTGTCTACAGCACATCTTGTAACAAGAACCAAAAAGCAAGGCATTACAAACGAAAACATGTTGATATTATAGACATACTTCACAGGGATATCCCGTGGTTGCTAGGGAAAATATATCTCTATCTTACACAGGGGGATGTAAGACAGCTCACACGCGCTAGACAATAACGTGACGTCATCAATACATGCGGCGTAACCGCGGCGTGCATTGTAGATGACGTCATCAATTTTGACGCATAACGACGTTCCTGTGATAATAGCGCGATGAAAAAGCTGGAAACCAAGTGGAGTTTCATCATTTTTTCTTCTAAGTGTGGGAGAAAAAGAATCAAACATGGGTCTGTGAAGTGGACAGGGATATCTCAACCCTCGTGAAAGATTTTGGCCGTCAACCCTCGGCAAGCCTCGGGTTGACCGGCCGAAATCTTTCACTCTTGCCGAGGGTTGACGGCCGAAATCTTTCACTCGGGTTGAGATATCCCTGTCTTCATAGACCCATGTATGATTCTATTATTCCGTTCGCAATATGGGGGTAAACTTAAATACTTTTCAATACATCTTCTGTTTTCATTATTGCCTTGGGCACCAGCCTGATATTACAACACGGCACGAATTTAACCTTGATATATAATATGGATGTCGTCATTAAAACAGAAACCGCTCGCTCCTTCAGAGTTCGTGTTCTTTTGCAGTTTCACGAGTATCGATGGGCTCTTAACAAAGATACTGATCCGCCGCTATATCAGTCGATTACCAATAACGCCGTGTCAAAAACTTCGGTGTTACTAGTGAAAAGTTACATGATACAATGTTGATTTTATATATATCACAGGACTTAAGTAAGTTTGAAAGAATATATACCATATATTAAATACATACCGAACCAACATCTGTACTGCACTTAACCTGCAATGTTAAAGTGTAATATACACAGCACTTTAACTTTTGAAAAAAACAAATTCATGTTTAATGACAACTTAAATCTTCCCATTATATATCTGAATATGTTATGTTACAAAACCCACAAGCTCACTGTGCTTATGGGGGCAACATTGTGTTAGAGTAGTATAAATTTTTTGTACTCCAAAAGGATATTTATTTTCTCGTCTGAATACGCATACTAGAGTAGCCATATTCTTCAAATATTATTTCTATGAAAAATATCGGAGATCGTGTACAGTATGGATGAATAATCCCTATTTCCCTTAATTGTACAATGTCATGACGATTGATTTATATTATATAAACATTACCAAACGATAAAAATTATGTATTAACACAAAATTAAAGTACATCAATATATTTATATACAAAAAAAAACAAAATCGAATAGCCTTTACCAAAATATGTGAATGTATAGACATTATTTGCATGCTATATATATCTACATATACAAATGAACATATTGCATGTATGTATGTTTTGCCTATAGGCCGTAAGTCCCGCAGAATAAAGAAACGTGAAACTTGAATCTTGAAAGTAAATATTGTATCATGATACATACATAATAGTTGAATTTTTTTTTTCAATTGTATTTTCATAAATTCTATTTCATAATTTTAATTTGAGTAAATCTGTAGAATTGAATTACGCACATAAAGCATAAGCTTCGCATTTGATTATAATTACCTGTACAAAATGAAGAATAAGTTGTATTAGTAAAAAAAATTTCCAGTCAATGATAAAATTGCCTTGTGATTTTTGTATGAGCCCATTATGATACTGATGTGTCCATTCGCTGACACGCTCTCCACGGTTATGATGTTGTTAGGGTGGTGTGATACATTATTGATAGGATATATATGACCACATAAGATAACGCTATATAGATAAGTGTAGGGTAGATACTGTAGGTAGGTGTTCAACAGGAACTTAAACATCGGCTCATCATACACTAAACACTGTCATATCAGGTCAGGTACTATCACCATCATTATTTTTTTTAAATATCAGGTCAGAAATTTCTCATCATTAATTAAAAAATATCAGGTCAGGACTATTATCATCTCTAATTAAAAATACCAGGTCAGAAATATCTTCATCATTAATTAAAAATACCAGGTTAAGACACAGCGATACAATACAGGTCAGGAAATCACCATCAACAACGCAAAACAAATCTCATAATGATTTTTTATAGAGAATTTAATAAATAAACAAGTAAATATAAAAAGAAAAATCAATAAATATACAAGTTAAAAGGGAAATCAATTACTTAATTTCATAGGATACACTTAGGTTATTTTTTCCATATACCAAAATATTTGTTCGTCGGGTATACATACAGATATTTTCGCATGAAATTTTTTAAAAGCGGCCAAACTAAACTATAAGATAACATAACAATGTGCCACAACTGTAGTTGATATATCGATCGAAAAAATTAAGTAAAATCAAGGAAATTAATGCCAATTATTTAGTTTTTCATTGAACTATTTGAAACTGATCTTAAGCATTAAATCAATAACTTTTGGGTTTATAAAAATCATAGACAAAAAGCGGAATGACTTTTTTTTCATAGAAGCGTCTTTGCGTCCAAGGAGAATGTCCTTCCGTGTTTTGTCTATGACTTCATAAACACAACGGATATTGTGAATAATGCTTAAATAAATAATAGATAAATAAATGTAACAGAGTGCAGGATTTATAATAAATTGTATCGCTGCCTCTGCCAGGGATCGAACACGGGACCTCTGATATGACGTCTAGTCGAGCGGTATATTGCGTCTGGTATTGACTAGGGTTAAATGAATAAAAGCACAATCAACACATATTACAGGACTATCACAAGCAACAACACAAAACATTAAACCAAAATGATCGCAAAAAATAATGCAAAAATATGAAAACGATAAAGTAGAAAACATCAAGTCTTGAATGTTACCAACAACAACATTAAAACATCGAGGTAGGGCTATCACAAACCACAGGTCATAGCTGTCACGAGTAAAATCACCACCAGGTCATAACGATCACCAACAAACAGTACTACCAACAAAATTACAAGACTCAATTGATTTCAACGTGTTTACATAAGCATAGCAAAAGCTTTCAAGATGACAAAATATATGCCCAACTTGAAATAGTTTATTAGACACAGACATCAAATGTAGATACATTGTATAATAAAACACATAAAAATACTTTATTTACTATATGTGTATGTTGTAAATTGTAGCTAAAATTGGCTGTAACTCTGCATGGGCAGTTCATAGTAAATAAAAAATATTGATATCTAGGTTCGAATGGTTTTTTTTTCATTTTTTTTAACTTTGTCTTAAAACTCTTTACAAACCATCATATAATGGACTCCATCTTCTAAACAGTTTGAAAAATTACATAATTTACGATTACATCAGATCAGAAGTAAATTCAAGTAACACAAATATTGGGTCGGACTAGAATCGACAACAAAACTTATCCAGGACATTAACATGAAAAAAAGAACAACTATGATAAAAAATAGTTTAAATGATACTCGCTAATGATGATTTCCAAAGCGATTGAACACTTTGGACTAGATGTCAATCTTTCTATTTCTCCAATTATTGACCTTCAGTTTTATCGAGGATTACTTCTATTGGTCATCTTTTGGAGGTCGCTAATGCTGCAGCGGGTTTCTAATATCATATGTGAGTCTTTATTTCCATTTATATATCCATACTTTCTGTTTTCCCTTTTACTTGATTGGTAATTTCTATACTATTCTTGTGTTTTTCCTGTGGCGATTTTGATCACCACATTCCATTCATTTGACCTTATGACCATTTATTGAATTGTCGGATTTTTTTCATAGATGCCTTGTTTTTATGGTTATCATCGTTGCCAATGGTATCACATGCGACATTGATTCTTCACTACAACCATCGATTATTTGTCACGAACAAATTAAGTAGAAACTTCTGACACACATAACCTTGGTTACAATATCTAACAAGGCGCGTGCAGTCACGATGTCGCACGTGCTTGACCAACAATTTCGCGTAATTCGGTCACGTGCCGTTGCATGTTTGCTAGACGGAAGCACGGGTCGTATTGTTGTCAATTTGAAGAGATGCCGGAACTTCTGCTCCACGACGGTTTGACTGGTCGACCGGTCACGTGTCTCCCGGGTAACATCAACATTACATGGGTATATAGGTGGCGCTACTCGTCGGCGCTTCACAGATTGGTTTTGACATCAAATTGTTCGAATGATTTTCCTGGGAAATACATGAAGAAATTTATCTCGATATGGCACCAAAAGAACTGAAAATCACGGTAAGTTTAGCGTCTGATTAGTATCGAATTATATCGTAATATATAGTATACCGTTTACAAGAAATGATAACATTTAAAAACAAGCAAAATTAGTCTTCTAATATATGGAAAAACTACTTGCTTAATATTGCAAGAATATAAAGCAAAAGTCGCGATTGTCTACCACAACTCTATACTTGTAATAAACGCGTGAAGTCTACATCACTGTGTACTGGTCATTAGAAACACGATGGTACTATGATGATAATGTAATAATATATAATTGTACACATTCCCACCTTCTCTGTTACAATAGGACCAAACATCCCACAAGGTAATAGAGAAACGGAGAAGGGACAGAATTAATGCCTGTTTGTCCGAACTTAGCCAGACAGTGCCCGCAGCCTTCTCCAAACAGGTAAGTACTGATGTTCGTGAGATTGTGTACAGACATAATTTTCTGTCATACCTACGGGTGTAATACTGGCTGGTCTAGGGCAATACGCTCATGTCGCCTGAGGCTGTATTGCATGGCTACCCATGCAATAAAGCCTCGTGACGTCACGACGTCAACAAAATTTCTATTTCCTCGGTAAAATTTTAACATTTTTTTCCACAAACTTCACTGGTTATACTATAAAAGATGCAAACAACGGATTTTTTTTGAAGATATCACGTAATTTTTCATGCATGAAAAATTGACTTTCAGCCGTGGATTTCTTTGAATTTATTTCAAAATGGCGGGCTATTACAGTTGTAAAATTACAATAAAACGTCGTGGTATGAAAGAAAAAAGTTCTTTCATAAGTGGATATGAAGGATAGGGATATTCTATCCTCGGGATCACAAAATGTTGCAAAACCCTCGACAAGCCTCGGGTTTTAATACATTTTTGACCCTCCGGTAGAATATCCATATCCTTCATATCCACATATGAAAGAGTCTTATAGTACTTACTTATATAGAAGTATATTAGCATTGTCTTACTTATATAGAAGTATATTAGCATTGTCTAAATATATATGAGGTTGTGTACAGACATACCTGTACTTACTTATACAGAAGTATATTAGCATTGTCTAAATATATATGAGATTGTGTACAGGTATACTTGTACTTACTTATATACAGTAGAATAATCTGAACCAGAGAAAGTGTATAAGAACACATGTACATCTGATTCTGTGTAACTTTATGGTATGTTTATCCGCTACTATTTAAAAGACAGTTTTTTTTTCAAATGAATCCTTATATACACACTGTAATATTTGTCTTATTTAAAGCTTGCTGTTATATTTCACTACTTCAGAACTCTGGTAAACTGGAAAAAGCTGAGATTCTGGAAATGACTGTAGAATATTTGCGGGCGGTCCAGACTACGGAGATAGGCACCCGGTTTGACCACGGTAAGCAGGTTATACAATGTGTGTGGGTACGAGAGAAATCAATGTTATATGTTAAATAATAATATTAAAATAGTTACATAATGATAATAGGTCTGTAGTTATCATATCAATGTATATATTTATCCATATCACTTCAGTACAATCCATTCAATCAAATAGCCGTATATTTGGGTATATGGTGTCTGTGTGGAGCTATCAGTCCAATAAACTTACTGACTTTTGTAAGTTTGATCGGTTGCTGTGATATCTTATATAAAGGTATTTTACTGATTTGTCTTAATTTGTTATTCTTTATTGAAAGGTCGCCTTTTCATTAACATAGAGTATATTTACTTTGTCGAACTATATTAAATACATTTTTATCGTTGTTACTGAGATGATATATCGTGTTACATTAAATAGAATGCAGACTATAACGTTAGTATGAAAGTTAGATAATGTATCCTTGACGATGTAAAAGGGTATAGTCCAGTGGCTATAGAGGCTATACAACACAGATGTGTAATAGGATGTGTACCGTTATATAACGTGATATCGATAACAAAAGTGATCAAATACCTAGTCCAGTTGTTCAATAGATAATAAAGTCGATAACTTGTTTAGTGAATTTTTGTTTCTCATAATCTGAAAACTTTTTCAGTACATGTTTCTTAAGATAGTAGAAATGGGAGATCTTAAATACATTTTAGAATTTCATCCCAAAAAAAAATAAATAAATAAATAAATCCGCTGCAAATAAACGCATAAAATGGGCTGTACAAGGTATACACGAGATACTAATTAATCTGAAATTTATGAAACGAGTTCGATAATTTGATATGCCTTGAGTTACTAGGCGAGTAGCATATAAATATTATGAAGTTAGTTGGATACATTTTATTTTACATAGCCACGAGTGTAAAATTCTATTTATCATATAACTAGTATTTATGAACATATACTCAAATCTGTCAGTTTCTGTCCTATGTAACGAAACCAGGCTGGGATGTGACGTCTCCGTCTACCACATCATCTCCGTCTAATGTCTCGATCTTGCGACACCAAATTTCAACAATAAAGTCATTGTTACCTATAATGTCACAATAGTGGTATAACACATGTGTCTCGCGATATTTATGACATGGCCGTATGACATTAGCGTAATCAGAAATGACTGGTGAGCGGGTGGTGTAGTGGTTAAGCCACTCGCCTTTCACCTAGCCGGCCGGGGTTCGATCCCCGGCACGGACGTGAAAGGCCCGATCACGTGGGTTTTCTCAGGGAACTCCGGTTTCCTCCCACACTAAGATCCCTCGCGCGCTTACATCCGTGCCATCGAGAGTGGCTTACATAAGTTGTATAACTTGCTTCGCAATCGATGTAAAATAAATGAAGTTTATATATATCAGAAATGACCGAATCATTCAGATATACTTCGTTATTTTAAGAAATCGTTAGTGATAGTAAATGTGTTAAGTGATGGACCATTCTCCAAGTAGACAATTTACATCATATTTATAGTTTGACAAAGGCTATCTTAATTTGATTTTTTCTTTATAAAAAACCACACAAGGTAAGATTACAATTATCTTTCGCATTATCTTACATAAATAGTCCTGTAATAACAAACACTTATTCTAAAAAAGTCGTTGTAGACTTGTTACGCCACAATTTTTGTCCAATTTGTCTTTATTTATATCCACGTGATAAGAGCTAAAGGCGTCATTCTACAAATCTTAGATCAATTTAGATTGCTTGAAAATCTCTTAGTGTTCATGTTTACGTAAAAGTACACAATGACAACGCATGCATGAGTAACCAGGCGTATCCACTCTGCTAACTAAACAATCGACATCTAAAACTTGGGTTGACCATGCCCTGTATGCCGGTGGCTTGTTATTTCAAACTGCACGCGACTTTAAGAAAGAAGCGTTGTTTTTGCACGTGCTGTATGTGTGCCTAGCACGCTCGGCACGTGAAATGCACGTGCGACTTATCAGATAATAACTACCAGTAAGGTAACGCATCGCAAGAATTGCGCATTGTAACGTCGCAATGTTACAAACACGTGAGTAAATTAGTTTTAAACACCCGCATATATACGTCTGTTGTCTTGTAATGTAAAGTGACACAAAGAAGTAACGGATTGGTCCGCTGTCAGGGACACTGTCTCACCTAAGGGTCTATTAAAACGGGATACATCATAGGACCAAAACTATAAAACTATACAAAGGAGTTTGGTCATCCTCTCCAATGCAGCCCGTAACAATAGCGTGGTGCGACAGCTACGCGCCAGTAATTACAGATTACAAACAGGCTCACTAATGGTCCGTCACGGTCGCTATGGTGCGCGGAGAGGCTGGTACACTACTGTAGTCTTTGTTATTCTGACGCTTTTCAGTGCCGTAATGTTTGCTCTGTGCACAGCCATCTCTATGTAAATACACATTAAAAACACATAAAGACGTCACGCACCTGTCCACACATGTAAAAAAAAAAAGGGGGGGGGGAGGGGTTTGTCCATAATTTTTTGACTGTCTCTAGAAGTCACGCAATCTGTGAATTAGTTCTTGTATGAATGAAGTGCAAAATAATTTCTCATTGGTTACATGGTTATGATATCATAATATAGATAACATGATATGGTTAAAAATAAAGCCTCATTAACTTTTAAAAATTCACTTGGAAATGACTCGTTAAAATTATTACATCTGTAATTTCACTAACTTTATTTGTCGATGTAACTTAATTAATTAGTAATTCTACAGATACCGCTATAATAAACACGATAAACATTAGCACCGTACTATTATTCCTTGGACAATAAGATAAAATACACGCCGTTTCATCGACTAAATGAAAATTAGTTAACCGTTAGCTATTCTTTTTTTTCCCTTTCTTTTTCCCCCGTTTCTGTAGTACATGCAACATTGAATCGTATTATATAACGGATGTTTTTCCATTTAACAATAAAAATATTAATTTATTATTTAAATATTTTTAAGAGAAATTAATTCAAGATTACATTTTTATTAATATTTTAAGTTATATAAAATATGTATCCGTATATTTTGTTGTAGGTGAGTGGTTCAGTTCGGATGTTTGGGCAGACTTTGTCCACCATTATCAGGCCGGCTATGATGATTGCGTACGAGAAATCGTCCGTTACATGACAGACGTAGAAGGTCTCCAAGCCAATGACGAACGCTGCATGCGCATCATATCGTATCTACAGACACGGTTCCGGGCAGACGCCTCAGTCAGTGGGGGGTCTGCATACCGTGACGTTTTACAGCGACTGACGTCACTGGTCAAGTCACGAGCGCCACATCCCGCGGACAGACAGTACAGACACGCTCCATATATAATACCCACAAGAGATGTCACAAAAACAACACATGGACTACTTACCAGCATGTTCAGCGTCAATTTATCAGATGATACCAATATCCATAGCTCACCAGCTCGACTACCCACTCCTATTCTGACAAGGACAACCGGATCTGACACCAGAAATCATTCTAGCTTACCATATTTCAGAGAAAAATGAATACGTGATTTATAATATTTGTATATTATGGTTTGAAAATTAAAGAAAACACCGTATTGCTTTAGAAGAATGGATATTGGTGAAAACATAAGTATTTACAAATATTTTGTTATTCATATACGGTATTTATAGATGCAAATAAATGATGCTTTCTTAAAAACATTTGTTTGTTTTTATTTCTGAATCAGTTAAAAAACAAAACGGAAAATATTTACTAAAAAGTCACAAGTTAATAATGATTAAATCAAACGAAACACGTTTAACAACTTATAACTAATAACTCTATATGAGCAACGCAAACTGAATAGCTCATAACAACGAAACATTGAAATATGTTGGTAAAACAAATATACCAAGTTCTGATGGGTTGGCCAAATCGATGTAAGGATGATGAAATATACCAAATGACTGTTGTTTTATAAGAATGTATCTGGTAAATATAAAACGTGATAAAAAACAACAACAACAACAAAACCAGACAAGATAATATATATCACTGTATCAATATGTCTACCACTGGCAGATGTCAGCAACATTTTATACCTATACCACGGATGTGTTGGCATTCTAGTGTTTGCCAGCGATGCTAAGAACCCTAAGTATCAATACGGGTATTTCAAAGTAACGAAATTCGAAACCCGAGAGAGATAAAGCAAAATGAAAGTAGGAACGGGCCATTAAATTCGAACGACGTTATTTTACGGTAAGTTGAATAATTTTAGATGATAATAACTTACCAGGTATTTTATTAATGTTAGAATTTGAGAAAACGTTCGATTCCCTTGAATGGTCATTTAGAGAAAAAAAAGTATACAATTTTTGTTTGAGCAATTTTACTGTTCAATGTTTTAAAACCTTATATACTGATGTAACTGCTTCAGTTGAAAACAATGGTGAATCTCCCCTTTTTGCAAAGTAAGCCGTGGTGTACGACAAGGGGGTCCTCTATCTCCTTATTTATTCATTTTCTGTATTGAACTTTTAAGTTCTGCATTAAAATATGATCCTGATATAAAAGGTATGATAATCAATAACACTGAGTATCTAGTGAGTCAATATGCAGATGATCCAATTCTTATAATGGATGACGATAAACAATCTTTATAAAGAGTTCTATATCTAATCGACATCTTTGGAGAATGTTCTGGCTTAAAAACAAATTTTGCAAAATCTCAAGCTGTATGGATTGGGGTGAAAAGGGGCTGTGGCGAAGAAATTAACACGAGGCAAAAAAATACCTGGAATCACCATGGTAGATTCAAACTTCTAGGAATCTCATATAATTTATCAAAATCAGACTTTCTTGAGGAGAATTTTACTCAAAAATATCAGTCAATTGGAGCTCTTCTATCTAATTGGTCCTTTAGAAACCTCTCCATAATAGGAAAGGTGACAGTGATTAAAACATTAGCATTTTCAATTATAGTCCAAATTTAAACGTTCTCCCTAGTCCACCACACAAGATATTAAAACAATTCCACGCTCTATTTTACAATTTTATCCGGAATAGTGAAGTTGATAAATATAAAAGAAACCTTTTAATTAGTGACTATAAAGGGGAAGGACTGAAAGTTCCTGATATTTTTTACTTACTGTCAAGCATTAAAGCTAATGTGGATTAAAACATGTTTAGATGTTCATAATCAAGCAGATTGGAAAACACTTCTAATTGATGACAAAGAAAAATATGGTGTTGATAAAATTTGGACGTTAACCTAAAAAGGTCTTTTGGAAATACAAAAGAAGCAAATTATAGGTAGTTTTTGGGTAGAAATTTTCCAAATATGGGGATTGCTAAATGAAGACTTTCCCACAGCCCCTGAATGTATTCTGTCTCAGCCATTATTGTTCAACAATATGATAAAAATTGAAAGAAAAACAATATTCTTCAAACAACTCTGTCAAGAAGGTATCTTTTATATTAAGAATTTTGTACACAGGCATGGGAATTTTTTAACATTTAATCAATTAGTAGAAAAAATATCGAATTAAATTAAACTTTATGAACTTTAAAAGTCTCATAAGTGCTATACCTAGAGAGTTGAAAAGAACAATTAATACACATGGAAAAAATATTGTATTTGTTGTAAATGAAAACCTACTTTTGGTTATGAAAACTTAAAAACCTTCACGGATTTTTTACACAAAACAATGGTATCTACAATTACAAGACACTTTGTAAAGTCCCAGGAGAGATGGCATGTTATTTTAGACACGTTTTCGGATAACAATCAGTGGGAGGAGGTTTACACGTTACCGTTTATTGAAACACATGATTCGAAATTGCAAAGCTTGCAATATAGAATTAATCACAGATTTTTCTTTCCAAACTCTATGTTATTGAAGCGTAAAACTACTTTAGAATGGAGAATGAAGTTTTTGCAGTGGAGCACCAGAAACAATATGCCACCTCTTCTGGGACTGTATACACATTCAATCTTTGTGGACAAGACTCATAAACGTAATTGCATATCATTAGGATATTATCATAGAAAGGAAATCTGATTTTTTCCTATTTGAGGTTATTCAAGATTTGAAGCCTATAGGACTTAATATTTTAATTTTGCTATTAAAAATATCATTAAAAAGACAAAAGAAATTATTACCCGATTGGGAATCATGCAAAGTCTTTATTAAAAACTTTAGAGATTTAGAACTATACTCCACATAAATGTTTACCACAAAGGCAGCAAAAAGACCAGGCAGAAATGGGAAAGTATTGGCCGTATCCTACAATAATATTCTGTTATTATATCAAGAAAAAAACATGACACATGAATTTTACCATTTATTATACTCTCATTTGTACATGTGTACATGGATGATTGAAATATGAAAATACGTAATGACTGTAGAATGAAATGATGCAGAAAAAAAACAATAAAAGAAAATAAAAAAAAAACACATTTTATACCTATACCACGGATGTGTTGGCATTCTAGTGTTTGCCAGCGATGCTAAGAACCCTAAGTATCAATACGGGTATTTCAAAGTAACGAAATTCGAAACCCGAGAGAGATAAAGCAAAATGAAAGTAGGAACGGGCCATTAAATTCGAACGACGTTATTTTACGGTAAGTTGAATAATTTTAAATCTGAAGTTTTTATACTGGACTAACGGGTACATAATATAATCTAATTCCTGTCTAATGAATTAAAACATTGAATGTGATTTTCAGAAAATCGTGTGAACTCATCTTATCACATTTTACATGATCTTGGCTGTAAAAAGGACAAAATGAGAGAAAGATTAATGTCTCACGTCAAATTAGCAAAATTATGGTGTCTAGGCTACCTAAGCAATGACAAACGGATGCGACAATACATTTAATAATAATCTACTGAAGAAAAGTATTATCATAAAGTAAAGCCAGATTCCATACAGAGGTGATACTAAGGTACGCACGGATATCAAACTTATCCTAACCTAGATACATTAACCTAAGATTATTTTCAAATGACCTTAGGATGGTAGGTCCTGCAGAAACAGGTTTTTAGCCTACTCGTATGTTGATGAAACATGTTTATGGCATACCTATTGAGGATTATCTCACTGTGAAATACTCACTACAAACATCTCGATACAAATGATGGTTCAGATAAAGGAGCTAATTAAGGTGAAGTCTTGGCGAACTATAAACAAAGTCATGCCATGTTTACATTGTTGTAGGAAGCACATAAACAGAACAAGGAGTGTAGTGATAATAGATGCATCACCTCATCTGTCGACATACCTGTCCATAGGTCAACAAGGTTGCCTATCTACACTGTGTCGGGTACAGGTAGCGGTTACAGGTAGGTCGCAGGTGAGGCACAAGTGACAACATCTTCACATCCATCCCTTTAGATAGTCAGAATAATTTTAAATAAACATTTTCTCACATGTCAGAATTATCCTATGAATTAAAATATTTCTCAATGATACAGCAGAAACATCTGTATCGTTATGTTATTTTAAAACATTAGAAGATAACACTGGGTGGTTTATTTGAGCAATCTGAAGATAACAGATTTAATTATCATTTAAATAAACGGTAACAAAAAAGGCAATATATGCGTATGATTTTCCGCATAGTGTATGGTGGTGACAACAATTGATAATATATTTGACATTTGGTTAAATATAATTAATAGAAACAAAGGGATTACAAATACATACACAGATATTACAACATTCAGACAACTTATATCCAATAAACGGATTTTTTTGGATATCAATTTGTCTTCATCAAACAAGGTGAATTAAGTGTAAGGCAAGAAAGAATCTTTAAGTTCAGAAAGCAGACAATTTAGGACTCAATAACATTAAAAATAACCAGTAATAATTTGTGTGTGTATAAAAAATCATTAAAAATAACGTTGAATATTGACATTAAAAAACGTCTATAAAAAATATTCAGTCCACTAGAAAAATGATTCAGTTTGAAAAGTAAAGGAAGCATATTTTTTTTCTTTTTAACACTTCAGGTGGATTTAAAGCTTAGTTAAAAATTCTCTACTTATTAGTATGACGGTTATTTCCTGGAAAAATACACTCAGCAGATTGAGTTGCACATGTACTGCATACTAACTATTGTTAATATTACTCTTGTTCATTGAACTCAGATGGGTAAGATAAGCTTACATTACTTCTGAAAACCTCAGAAGAAATCAGTCACTCGGCCCAACCATTACTGATCTATGTATTTTCCATGTGTACAAACTATTACTGATCTATGAATTTTCATCTGTACAAACTTTGACTGTACTTATTGTATGGAGAGTCTACCTCACTTGTGGATGGAACACGATTTCCTTATCGCGCGCGAAATAAGCTGGTTTATAGTAGTCGTTCTGTTGGTCAATAAAACAGGACCAAATTAATTATCTGTAAAAAGAACTTCAGTACATCATGAATGGTGTAATATAACACAGGAACTACTCTTCTTATGTATACCAAGTACAACAGAGTTGTCTTCTTGAAAGAATAGAATTAGTTTTTAATCGTTTACTTTTGTATATCGTTTCTTCTCCTGGGTATGAGTTTGTAATCGTTTTACTTTTGTATACCAAGTACAACAGAGTTGTCTTCTCCTGGGTATGAGTTTGTAATCGTTTACTTTTGTATACCAAGTACAACAGAGTTGTCTTCACCTAGGTATGAGTTTGTAATCGTTTACTTTTGTATACCAAGTACAACAGAGTTGTCTTCACCTGGGTATGAGTTTGTAATCGTTTACTTTTGTATACCAAGTACAACAGAGTTGTCTTCACCTAGGTATGAGTTTGTCTTCACCTGGGGATAGGTATGAGTTTGTTATCGTTTACTTTTTAGACAAAACGAGGAAATGTTCAATCTTATTATCCTAATGGCGGATACCTCAATAGAACAGAACTACTCGTGAAACATCAATAGAGCTACAAATATATTTCATTTCAGAAATATTTTATTAACAATACAAATATAAAGAAAATTACAAAGTATTGTTAAAAGAATTAGACAACAGGCGCAATGCCTATATCAGTCTTCTTCTATTACTTCCGGTTATAGGCTTGGTAGGAAGATATTATGTATCAATTGATTATTTCTACAGAAATTGTATATCATAACATGTAACGTACATCTAATTTATTATGGATTAAGGAGTATTATATATTCATCATGAAATTAAACAGAATAGGTGATATAATTATTGAGATAACTATTATTCAAAATTATTTAAAAAAAAAGAAAACAAAAATATTATTTGATAAATTGTAGACACAACATACTTCCACCAAGTCTAAAATGAAAAGTTATATGTAATATATATATAATAATAAACAATAATAACACACTCACACACATTCATTCGCACTTACAAACTTGCCTTGCTATAATAGTAGATAATAAGTAGATTGAATTAAACGTATTACTACTAAAGATAGTATTACATGTAATGTCTTATTTGTACACAGAAAAGCGTTTAAAGGATTTAATATATAAGTTTACATGATATAGAATGGAATTATTTAAATGATCAGGAGCATTAAGGATGCCACACACTAAGCAATGAAGATTTATATAACCTAACAAATTGTATATAGATTGGAAGAAAAAATGCATTAAATCTTCACTTGGAGCACCACATTCACAAGATGGATTATCAATATGGTGATCAAAATATTTATCATAATTAAGGTCACTTTTAAAATTTCTAAGCTGGCATAAAATTATATTAAATTGTCTGGGAGCAGAATTAATGAACATTTCAGAAATAGTTGTATCATTAGTAGTTTTTAGCTTACATTTAAAAGAAGAAATTGAAATAGAGTCTCTAAGAGAAATATCAAGTGAGTTCCACATAGCCATATTTGAAGGAAAAAAACTTTTCATGTAGCTATTAGTACGTGACAGTGGTATGTTAAATACTCTGTTATTTCTAAAATTGTATATATTGTTTACATTTAAGAATGGTTGTAGAATATTGGAGAGATACACATGGAGTAAAGTTATTAATAATTTTGAACATCAAAATAAGTTTATGATTCTGTCTTCTTTTACTTAAAGGTTCCAGTTCAGTTTCATTATATAAGATATGGTGAGAGGTACCTCTTCCGCGTCCACTTATATGCATGGCTTCCAGTTGAATAGATTCAAGAAGATCAGATTCGGTTTGAGTGCAATTGTCCCAAACTACATCAGCATATTCTAAAGTTGGTCTTATGTATGAAGTATATAATGTTTTCAAAGTTTTCCTATCAACTAATGTTTTTAATACTCGAAGTAAGCTTAATCTAGAGTTAGCTTTTTGATACACATTAGAAATATAGTCCGCCATGTTCCTTTACTATTAAAGGTAAGCCCTAAGTGGTTATGAGATTCATTTTCTGCAATTACATTATTATAAAACAAAAGATGTGGATATTCAATGTTTTGTCTACGACTAAAATTCATTGCTATTGTTTTATTAGAATTGAAGAGAATTTGCCATTTATGTGCCCAGTCAGAAATAGAGGCCAAGTCATTATTGAGCAGTAAAGAAGGTGTATCTAAATCATTATTATTTTGTATTATTACATAAAGAGAGAGTATCATCGGCAAAGAGTGTTATATTACTGTCTATATTATTAGTAATATCATTAATAAAAAGAAGAAACAAGAATGGGCCAAGGACAAATCTACAAATATATTCTATCGTGCCCCATAAAACTAAAACAATTGTTAAAGGTATTTATAGAGTTGTCTTCTTGAAAGAATAGAATTACCCTGTCATCATCCTTATGCTATATTACTGCGACACTAAGATATGAATGTTATTTTGAATTTGATTGCATTTTTCACATCAATACTTAAATCGTGATAATATTCGTATACTTAGCTATGATAGTCTGGATCTTTTGTATCGCCGTTTTTCTGCAGGTATCGACAGTGGGTGCCAGTCTCTAGTACACACCTGGTCTAGTGTGTAGTTTACTATCCTCTATCCTCCATGCGATACACACAGATATCGACAGTGGGTGCCAGTCTCTAGTACACACCTGGTCTAGTGTGTAGTTTACTATCCTCTATCCTCCATGCGATACACACAGATATCGACAGTGGGTGCCAGTCTCTAGTACACACCTGGTCTAGTGTGTAGTTTACTATCCTCTATCCTCCATGCGATACACACAGATATCGACAGTGGGTGCCAGTCTCTAGTACACACTTGGTCTAGTGTGTAGTTTACTATCCACTATCCTCCATGCGATACACACAGATATCGACAGTGGGTGCCAGTCTCTAGTACACACTTGTTCTAGTGTGTAGTTTACTATCCACTCTCCTCCATGCGATACACACAGATATCGACAGTGGGTGCCAGTCTCTAGTACACACCTGGTCTAGTGTGTAGTTTACTATCCACTATCCTCCATGCGATACACACAGATATCGACAGTGGGTGCCAGTCTCTAGTACACACCTGGTCTAGTGTGTAGTTTACTATCCACTATCCTCCATGAGATACACACAGATATCGACAGTGGGTGCCAGTCTCTAGTACACACCTGGTCTAGTGTGTAGTTTACTATCCTCTATCCTCCATGCGATACACACAGATATCGACAGTGGGTGCCAGTCTCTAGTACACACCTGGTCTAGTGTGTAGTTTACTATCCACTATCCTCCATGCGATACACACAGGTATCGACAGTGGGTGCCAGTCTCTAGTACACACCTGGTCTAGTGTGTAGTTTACTATCCACTACCCTCCATGCGATACACACAGATATCGACAGTGGGTGCCAGTCTCTAGTACACACCTGGTCTAGTGTGTAGTTTACTATCCACTACCCTCCATGCGATACACACAGATATCGACAGTGGGTGCCAGTCTCTAGTACACACCTGGTCTAGTGTGTAGTTTACTATCCTCTATCCTCCATGCGATACACACAGATATCGACAGTGGGTGCCAGTCTCTAGTACACACCTGGTCTAGTGTGTAGTTTACTATCCCCTATCCTCCATGCGATACACACAGGTATCGACAGTGGGTGCCAGTCTCTAGTACACACCTGGTCTAGTGTGTAGTTTACTATCCACTATCCTCCATGCGATACACACAGATATCGACAGTGGGTGCCAGTCTCTAGTACACACCTGGTCTAGTGTGTAGTTTACTATCCTCTATCCTCCATGCGATACACACAGATATCGACAGTGGGTGCCAGTCTCTAGTACACACCTGGTCTAGTGTGTAGTTTACTATCCACTACCCTCCATGCGATACACACAGATATCGACAGTGGGTGCCAGTCTCTAGTACACACCTGGTCTAGTGTGTAGTTTACTATCCTCTATCCTCCATGCGATACACACAGGTATCGACAGTGGGTGCCAGTCTCTAGTACACACCTGGTCTAGTGTGTAGTTTACTATCCTCTATCCTCCATGCGATACACACAGATATCGACAGTGGGTGCCAGTCTCTAGTACACACCTGGTCTAGTGTGTAGTTTACTATCCACTACCCTCCATGCGATACACACAGATATCGACAGTGGGTGCCAGTCTCTAGTACACACCTGGTCTAGTGTGTAGTTTACTATCCACTATCCTCCATGCGATACACACAGATATCGACAGTGGGTGCCAGTCTCTAGTACACACCTGGTCTAGTGTGTAGTTTACTATCCACTATCCTCCATGCGATACACACAGATATCGACAGTGGGTGCCAGTCTCTAGTACACACCTGGTCTAGTGTGTAGTTTACTATCCACTACCCTCCATGCGATACACACAGATATCGACAGTGGGTGCCAGTCTCTAGTACACACCTGGTCTAGTGTGTAGTTTACTATCCTCTATCCTCCATGCGATACACACAGATATCGACAGTGGGTGCCAGTCTCTAGTACACACCTGGTCTAGTGTGTAGTTTACTATCCACTATCCTCCATGCGATACACACAGATATCGACAGTGGGTGCCAGTCTCTAGTACACACCTGGTCTAGTGTGTAGTTTACTATCCACTATCCTCCATGCGATACACACAGATATCGACAGTGGGTGCCAGTCTCTAGTACACACCTGGTCTAGTGTGTAGTTTACTATCCACTACCCTCCATGCGATACACACAGATATCGACAGTGGGTGCCAGTCTCTAGTACACACCTGGTCTAGTGTGTAGTTTACTATCCTCTATCCTCCATGCGATACACACAGATATCGACAGTGGGTGCCAGTCTCTAGTACACACCTGGTCTAGTGTGTAGTTTACTATCCACTACCCTCCATGCGATACACACAGATATCGACAGTGGGTGCCAGTCTCTAGTACACACCTGGTCTAGTGTGTAGTTTTTATCCACTATCCTCCATGCGATACACACAGATATCGACAGTGGGTGCCAGTCTCTAGTACACACCTGGTCTAGTGTGTAGTTTAGTATCCACTACCCTCCATGCGATACACACAGATATCGACAGTGGGTGCCAGTCTCTAGTACACACCTGGTCTAGTGTGTAGTTTACTATCCTCTATCCTCCATGCGATACACACAGATATCGACACTGGGTGCCAGTCTCTAGTACACACCTGGTCTAGTGTGTAGTTTACTATCCACTACCCTCCATGCGATACACACAGGTATCGACAGTGGGTGCTAGTCTCTAGTACACACCTGGTCTAGTGTGTAGTTTACTATCCACTTTCCTCCATGCGATACACACAGATATCGACAGTGGGTGCCAGTCTCTAGTACACACCTGGTCTAGTGTGTAGTTTACTATCCTCTATCCTCCATGCGATACACACAGATATCGACAGTGGGTGCCAGTCTCTAGTACACACCTGGTCTAGTGTGTAGTTTACTATCCTCTATCCTCCATGCGATACACACAGATATCGACAGTGGGTGCCAGTCTCTAGTACACACCTGGTCTAGTGTGTAGTTTACTATCCACTACCCTCCATGCGATACACACAGATATCGACAGTGGGCCAGCCAGTCTCTAGTACACACCTGGTCTAGTGTGTAGTTTACTATCCTCTATCCTCCATGCGATACACACAGATATCGACAGTGGGGTGCCAGTCTCTAGCACACACCTGGTCTAGTGTGTAGTTTACTATCCACTACCCTCCATGCGATACACACAGATATCGACAGTGGGTGCCAGTCTCTAGTACACACCTGGTCTAGTGTGTAGTTTTTATCCTCTATCCTCCATGCGATACACACAGATATCGACAGTGGGTGCCAGTCTCTAGTACACACCTGGTCTAGTGTGTAGTTTACTATCCACTACCCTCCATGCGATACACACAGATATCTACAGTGGGTGCCAGTCTCTAGTACACACCTGGTCTAGTGTGTAGTTTTACTATCCTCTATCCTCCATGCGATACACACATATATCGACACTGGGTGCCAGTCTCTAGTACACACCTGGTCTAGTGTGTAGTTTACTATCCACTACCCTCCATGCGATACACACAGGTATCGACAGTGGTGCTAGTCTCAGTCTTAGTACATCACCTGGTCTATCGTGTGTAGTTTACTATCCACTATCCTCCATGCGATACACACAGATATCGACAGTGGGTGCCAGTCTCTAGCACACACCTGGTCTAGTGTGTAGTTTACTATCCACTATCCTCCATGCGATACACACAGATATCGACAGTGGGTGCCAGTCTCTAGTACACACCTGGTCTAGTGTGTAGTTTACTATCCACTATCCTCCATGCGATACACACAGATATCGACAGTGGGTGCCAGTCTCTAGTACACACCTGGTCTAGTGTGTAGTTTACTATCCACTATCCTCCATGCGATACACACAGATATCGACAGTGGGTGCCAGTCTCTAGTACACACCTGGTCTAGTGTGTAGTTTACTATCCACTATCCTCCATGCGATACACACAGATATCGACAGTGGGTGCCAGTCTCTAGTACACACCTGGTCTAGTGTGTAGTTTACTATCCACTACCCTCCATGCGATACACACAGATATCGACAGTGGGTGCCAGTCTCTAGTACACACCTGGTCTAGTGTGTAGTTTACTATCCACTACCCTCCATGCGATACACACAGATATCGACAGTGGGTGCCAGTCTCTAGTACACACCTGGTCTAGTGTGTAGTTTACTATCCTCTATCCTCCATGCGATACACACAGATATCGACAGTGGGTGCCAGTCTCTAGTACACACCTGGTCTAGTGTGTAGTTTACTATCCACTACCCTCCATGCGATACACACAGATATCGACAGTGGGTGCCAGTCTCTAGTACACACCTGGTCTAGTGTGTAGTTTACTATCCTCTACCCTCCATGCGATACACACAGATATCGACAGTGGGTGCCAGTCTCTAGTACACACCTGGTCTAGTGTGTAGTTTACTATCCACTACCCTCCATGCGATACACACAGATATCGACAGTGGGTGCCAGTCTCTAGTACACACCTGGTCTAGTGTTTTAGTTTACTATCCTCTACCCTCCATGCCATACACACAGATATCGACACTGGTGGTGCCAGTCTCTAGTACACACCTGGTCTAGTGTGTAGTTTACTATCCACTACCCTCCATGCGATACACACAGATATCGACAGTGGGTGCCAGTCTCTAGTACACACCTGGTCTAGTGTGTAGTTTACTATCCACTACCCTCCATGCGATACACACAGGTATCGACAGTGGGTGCTAGTCTCTAGTACACACCTGGTCTAGTGTGTAGTTTACTATCCACTATCCTCCATGCGATACACACAGATATCGACAGTGGGTGCCAGTCTCTAGTACACACCTGGTCTAGTGTGTAGTTTACTATCCACTATCCTCCATGCGATACACACATATCGATCGTCTCTACACACCTGTGGTGTGCCAGTCTCTAGTACACACCTGGTCTAGTGTGTAGTTTACTATCCTCTATCCTCCATGCGATACACACAGATATCGACAGTGGGTGCCAGTCTCTAGTACACACCTGGTCTAGTGTGTAGTTTACTATCACTACCCTCCATGCGATACACACAGATATCGACAGTGGGTGCCAGTCTCTAGTACACACCTGGTCTAGTGTGTAGTTTACTATCCTCTATCCTCCATGCGATACACACAGAGATATCGACAGTGGGTGCCAGTCTCTAGTACACACCTGGTCTAGTGTGTAGTTTACTATCCACTATTCCTCCATGCGATACACACAGATATCGACAGTGGGATGCCAGTCTCTAGTACACACCTGGTCTAGTGTGTAGTTTACTATCCACTATCCTCCATGCGATACACACAGATATCGACAGTGGGTGCCAGTCTCTAGTACACACCTTGGTCTAGTGTGTAGTTTACTATCCACTACCCTCCATGCGATACACACAGATATCGACAGTGGGTGCCAGTCTCTAGTACACACCTGGTCTAGTGTGTAGTTTTATACTATCCACTACCCTCCATGCGATACACACAGATATCGACAGTGGGTGCCCAGTCTCTAGTACACACCTGGTCTAGTGTGTAGTTTACTATCCTCTCTACCCTCCATGCGATACACACAGATATCGACAGGTGGGTGCCAGTCTCTAGTACACACTACCCTCCACTGGTCTAGTGTGTAGTTTACTATCCACTACCCTCCATGCGATACACACAGGTATCGACTCTGCCAGTTCTAGTACGTGGGTAATTTTACTATCCAACTACCCTCCATGCGAATACACACAGATTATCGACAGTGGGTGCCAGGTCACTATACCTGGTCTACATAGTTTACACCACTCTGTACAACACCAGTCTAGTGTTAGTTTACTATACACAGTGGGGGTGCCAGGTTCTCTAGTACACACAAGTTCTAGTGATGTAGTTACTAGAGTTGGTGACCCTGCCTATAGAGTAGGCCTAGTTCTATGATGGTTGTAGAGTTGGTGACTATAGAGTAGGACTAGTTCTATGATGGTTGGTAGATGTTGGTGACCCTGCCTATAGAGTAGGCCTCATTCCTATGATGGTTGGTAGAGTTGGTGACCCTGCCTATAGAGTAGGCCAGTTCTGATGATGGTTGGTAGAGTTGGTTTGACCCTGCCTATAGAGTAGGCCTAGTTCTATGATGGGTGTAGAGTTGGTGACCCTGCCTGTAGAGAGTAGGGCTAGTTCTATGATGGTTGGTAGAGTTGGTGACCCTGCCTATAGAGTAGGCCTAGTTCTATGATGGTTGGTAGAGTTTGGTGACCGCTGCCTATAGAGTAGGCCTGGTTCTATGATGGTTGGTAGAGTGGGTGGACCCTGCCTGTAGAGTAGGCCTAGTTCTATGATGGTTGGTAGAGTTGGTGACCCTGCCTATAGAGTACGGACTAGTTCTATGATGGTTGGTAGAGTTGGTGACCCTGCTATAGAGTAGGCCTAGTTCTTGAATGGTTGGTAGAGTTGGTGACCCTGCCTGTAGAGTAGGGGTCCTAGTTCTATGATGGTTGGTAGAGTGGGTGACCCTGCCTTGCTAGAGTAGGCATAGCCTAGTTCTATGATGGTTGGTAGTAGAGTTGGTGACCCTGCCTGTAGAGTAGGCCTAGTTCTATGATGGTGGGTCGGTAGAGTTGGTGACCCCTGCCTAATAGAGTAGGCCTAGTTCTATGATGGTTGGGTAGAGTTGGTGACCCTGCCTGGCACTATAGAGTAGGCCTAGTTCTATGATGGTTTGGTAGAGTGTTGGTGACCCTGCCAAGTAGAGAAGTAGGACTTGTTTCTATGATGGTGGTTGTAGAGTTGGTGACCTGCCTGTAGAGTAGGCACTAGGCCTAGTTCTATGATGGTTGGTAGAGTTTGGTGACCCTGCCTTATAGTTGTAGGACTAGTTCTATGATGGTTGGTAGAGTTGGTGACCCTGCCTATAGAGTAGGCCTAGTTCTATGATGGTTGGTAGAGTTGGTGACCCTGCCTATTAGAGTAGGCCTAGTTCTATGATGGTTTGTAAAAAGAGTTGGTGACCCTGCCATAGAGTAGGCCTAGTTCTATGATGATTGGTAGAGTAGGTGACATGCATGTATAGTAGGACTAGTTCTATGATGGTCGGTATGGGTGACATGTTGGTAGAGTTGGTGACCCTGCCTATAGAGTAGGCCTAGTTCTATGATGGTTGGTAGAGTGGGTGACCCTGCCTGTAGAGTAGGACTAGTTCTATGATGTTCGGTAGAGTTGGTAACCCTGCCTATAGAGTAGGCCTATGATGGTTGGTAGAGTTGGTGACCCTGCCTATAGAGTAGGCCTAGTTCTATGATGGTTGGTAGAGTTGGTGACTGCCAATAGAGATAGGCTAGTTCTATGAGGTTGGTAGACTTGGTGCCTATAGAGTAGGCCTAGTTCTATGATGGTTGGTAGAGTTGGTGACCCTGCCAATAGAGTAGGCCTAGTTCTATGATGGTTGGTAGAGTTGGTGACCCTGCCTGTAGAGTAGGCCTAGTTCTATGATGGTTGGTAGAGTTGGTGACCCTGCCATAGAGTAGGCCTAGTTCTATGATGTCGGTTTTGTAGAGTTGGTGACCCTGGTGGCGTTGGTGAGCCAATAGTAGTAGGCCTAGTTCTATGATGGTTTGGTAGAGTTGGTGACCCTGCCTGTATAGGCCTATGTAGGCCTAGTTAGTTCTATGATGGTTGGTAGAGTTGGTGACCCTGCCTATAGAGTAGGCCTAGTTCTATGATGGTTGGTAGAGTTGGTGACCCTGCCAATAGAGTAGGCCTAGTTCTATGATGGTTGGTAGAGTTGGTGACCCTGCCTATAGAGTAGGCCTAGTTCTATGATGGTTGGTAGAGTTGGGTGACCCTGCCACTGCCTGTAGAGTAGGCCTAGTTCTATGATGGTTGGTAGAGTTGGTGACCCTGCCTATAGAGTAGGCCTAGTTCTATGATGGTTGGTAGAGTTGGTGACCCTGCCTATAGAGTAGGCCTAGTTCTATGATGGTTGGTAGAGTTGGTGACCCTGCCTATAGAGTAGTAGCCTAGTTCTATGATGGTTGGTAGAGTTGGTGACCCTGCCTGCCAATAGAGTAGGCCTAGTTCTATGATGGTTTTTGGTAGAGTTGGTGACCCTGCCTATAGAGTAGGCCTAGTTCTATGATGGTTGGTAGAGTTGGTGACCCTGCCTGTAGAGTAGGACTAGTTCTATGATGGTTGGTAGAGTTGGGTGAGACACTGCCTGTAGAGTAGGCCTAGTTCTATGATGGTTGGTAGAGTTGGTGACCCTGCCTATAGAGTAGGCCTAGTTCTATGATGGTTGGTAGAGTTGGTGACCCTGCCTATAGAGTAGGCCTAGTTCTATGATGGTTGGTAGAGTTGGTGACCCTGCCTATAGAGTAGGCCTAGTTCTATGATGGTTGGTAGAGTTGGTGACCCTGCCTATAGAGTAGACCTAGTTCTAGATGGTTGGTAGAGTTGGTGACCCTGGCCAATAGAGTAGGCCTAGTTCTATGATGGTTGGTAGAGTTGGTGACCCTGCCTTTAGAGTAGGCCTAGTTCTATGATGGTTGGTAGAGTTGGTGACCCTGCCTGTAGAGTAGGCCTAGTTCTATGATGGTTGGTAGAGTTGGTGACCCTGCCTGTAGAGTAGGACTAGTTCTATGATGGTTGGTAGAGTTGGTGACCCTGCCTGTAGAGTAGGCCTAGTTCTATGATGGTTGGTAGAGTGGGTGACCCTGCCTGTAGAGTAGGACTAGTTCTATGATGTTCGGTAGAGTTGGTAACCCTGCCAATAGAGTAGGCCTAGTTCTATGATGGTTGGGTAGAGTTTGGTGACCCTGCCTATAGAGTAGGCCTAGTAGTCTATGATGGTTGGTAGAGTTGGTGACCCTGCCTAATAGAGTAGGCCTAGTTCTATGATGGTTGGTAGAGTGGGTGACCCTGCCTGTAGAGTAGGACTAGTTCTATGATGTTCGGTAGAGTTGGTAACCCTGCCTATAGAGTAGGCCTAGTTCTATGATGGTTGGTAGAGTTGGTGACCCTGCCTATAGAGTAGGCCTAGTTCTATGATGGTTGGTAGAGTTGGTGACCCTGCCTATAGAGTAGGCCTAGTTCTATGATGGTTGGTAGAGTTGGTGACCCTGCGCCTATAGAGTAGGCCTAGTTCTATGATGGTTGGTAGAGTTGGTGACCCTGCCTATAGAGTAGGCCTAGTTCTATGATGGTTGGTAGAGTTGGTGACCCTGCCTATAGAGTAGGCCTAGTTTGTTCTATGATGGTTGGTAGAGTTGGTGACCTGCCTATAGAGTAGGACCTAGTTCTATGATGGTTGGTAGAGTTGGTGACCCTGCCTATAGAGTAGGCCTAGTTCTATGATGGTTGGTAGAGTTGGTGGACCCTGCCAATAGAGTAGGCCTAGTTCTATGATGGTTGGTAGAGTTGGTGACCCTGCCTATAGAGTAGGCCTAGTTCTATGATGGTTGGTAGAGTTGGTGACCCTGCCTATAGAGTAGGCCTAGTTCTATGATGGTTGGTAGAGTTGGTGACCCTGCCTATAGAGTAGGCCTATGTTCTATGATGGTTGGTAGAGTTGGTGACCCTGCAATAGAGTAGGCCTAGTTCTATGATGGTTGGTAGAGTTGGTGACCCTGCCTGAGTAGAGTAGGCCTAGTTCTATGATGGTTGGTAGAGTTGGTGACCCTGCCTATAGAGTAGGCCTAGTTCTATGATGGTTGGTAGAGTTGGTGACCCTGCCATAGAGTAGGCCTAGTTCTATGATGGTTGGTAGAGTTGGTGACCCTGCCTGTAGAGTAGGCCTAGTTCTATGATGGTTGGTAGAGTTGGTGACCCTGCCTATAGAGTAGGCCTAGTTCTATGATGGTTGGTAGAGTTGGTGACCCTGCCTATAGAGTAGGCCTAGTTCTATGATGGTTGGTAGAGTTGGTGACCCTGCCTATAGAGTAGGCCTAGTTCTATGATGGTTGGTAGAGTTGGTGACCCTGCCAATAGAGTAGGCCTAGTTCTATGATGGTTGGTAGAGTTGGTGACCCTGCCTATAGAGTAGGCCTAGTTCTATGATGGTTGGTAGAGTTGGTGACACTGCCTGTAGAGTAGGACTAGTTCTATGATGGTTGGTAGAGTTGGTGACACTGCCTGTAGAGTAGGACTAGTTCTATGATGGTTGGTAGAGTTGGTGACCCTGCCTGTAGAGTAGGCCTAGTTCTATGATGGTTGGTAGAGTTGGTGACCCTGCCTATAGAGTAGGCCTAGTTCTATGATGGTTGGTAGAGTTGGTGACCCTGCCTATAGAGTAGGCCTATGATGGTTGGTAGAGTTGGTGACCCTGCCTATAGAGTAGGCCTAGTTCTATGATGGTTGGTAGAGTTGGTGACCCTGCCTATAGAGTAGGCCTAGTTCTATGATGGTTGGTAGAGTTGGTGACCCTGCCTATAGAGTAGGCCTAGTTCTATGATGGTTGGTAGAGTTGGTGACCCTGCCTATAGAGTAGGCCTAGTTCTATGATGGTTGGTAGAGTTGGTGACCCTGCCTATAGAGTAGGCCTATGATGGTTGGTAGAGTTGGTGACCCTGCCTATAGAGTAGGACTAGTTCTATGATGGTTGGTAGAGTTGGTGACCCTGCCTGTAGAGTAGGCCTAGTTCTATGATGGTTGGTAGAGTTGGTGACCCTGCCTATAGAGTAGGCCTAGTTCTATGATGGTTGGTAGAGTTGGTGACCCTGCCTATAGAGTAGGCCTAGTTCTATGATGGTTGGTAGAGTTGGTGACCCTGCCTATAGAGTAGGCCTAGTTCTATGATGGTTGGTAGAGTTGGTGACCCTGCCTATAGAGTAGGCCTAGTTCTAGTGGTTGGTAGAGTTGGTGACCCTGCATATAGAGTAGGCCTAGTTCTATGATGGTTGGTAGAGTTGGTGACCCTGCCTATAGAGTAGGCCTAGTTCTATGATGGTTGGTAGAGTTGGTGACCCTGCCTATAGAGTAGGCCTAGTTCTATGATGGTTGGTAGAGTTGGTGACCCTGCCTATAGAGTAGGCCTAGTTCTATGATGGTTGGTAGAGTTGGTGACCCTGCCTGTAGAGTAGGCCTAGTTCTATGATGGTTGGTAGAGTTGGTGACCCTGCCTGTAGAGTAGGACTAGTTCTATGATGGTTGGTAGAGTTGGTGACCCTGCCTGTAGAGTAGGACTAGTTCTATGATGGTTGGTAGAGTTGGTGACCCTGCCTATAGAGTAGGCCTAGTTCTATGATGGTTGGTAGAGTTGGTGACCCTGCCTATAGAGTAGGCCTAGTTCTATGATGGTTGGTAGAGTTGGTGACCCTGCCTATAGAGTAGGCCTATTCTATGATGGTTGGTAGAGTTGGTGACACTGCCTGTAGAGTAGGACTAGTTCTATGATGGTTGGTAGAGTTGGTGACCCTGCCTGTAGAGTAGGACTAGTTCTATGATGGTTGGTAGAGTTGGTGACCCTGCCTGTAGAGTAGGCCTAGTTCTATGATGGTTGGTAGAGTTGGTGACCCTGCCTGTAGAGTAGGCCTAGTTCTATGATGGTTGGTAGAGTTGGTGACCCTGCCTATAGAGTAGGCCTAGTTCTATGATGGTTGGTAGAGTTGGTGACCCTGCCTATAGAGTAGGCCTAGTTCTATGATGGTTGGTAGAGTTGGTGACCCTGCCTATAGAGTAGGCCTAGTTCTATGATGGTTGGTAGAGTTGGTGACCCTGCCTATAGAGTAGGCCCTATTGAGTAGTTCTATGATGGTTGGTAGAGTTGGTGACCCTGCCTATAGAGTAGGCCTAGTTCTATGATGGTTGGTAGAGTTGGTGACCCTGCCTATAGAGTAGGCCTAGTTCTATGATGGTTGGTAGAGTTGGTGACCCTGCCTGTAGAGTAGGCCTAGTTCTATGATGGTTGGTAGAGTTGGTGACCCTGCCTATAGAGTAGGCTAGTTCTATGATGGTTGGTAGAGTTGGTGACCCTGCCTATAGAGTAGGCCTAGTTCTATGATGGTTGGTAGAGTTGGTGACCCTGCCTATAGAGTAGGCCTAGTTCTATGATGGGTGGTAGAGTTGGTGACCCTGCCAATAGAGTAGGCCTAGTTCTATGATGGTTGGTAGAGTTGGTGACCCTGCTATAGAGTAGGCCTAGTTCTATGATGGTTGGTAGAGTTGGTGACCCTGCCTATAGAGTAGGCCTAGTTCTATGATGGTTGGTAGAGTTGGTGACCCTGCCTATAGAGTAGGCCTAGTTCTATGATGGTTGGTAGAGTTGGTGACCCTGCCTATAGAGTAGGCCTAGTTCTATGATGGTTGGTAGAGTTGGTGGTGACCCTGCCTATAGTAGAGTAGGCCTTAGTTCTATGATGGTTGGTAGAGTTGGTGACCCTGCCTATAGAGTAGGCCTAGTTCTATGATGGTTGGTAGAGTTGGTGACCCTGCCTGTAGAGTAGGCCTAGTTCTATGATGGTTGGTAGAGTTGGTGACCCTGCCTATAGAGTAGGCCTAGTTCTATGATGGTTGGTAGAGTTGGTGACCCTGCCTGTAGAGTAGGCCTAGTTCTATGATGGTTGGTAGAGTTGGTGACCCTGCCTATAGAGTAGGCCTAGTTCTATGATGGTTGGTAGAGTTGGTGACCCTGCCAATAGAGTAGGCCTAGTTCTATGATGGTTGGTAGAGTTGGTGACCCTGCCTATAGAGTAGGCCTAGTTCTATGATGGTTGGTAGAGTTGGTGACCCTGCCAATAGAGTAGGCCTAGTTCTATGATGGTTGGTAGAGTGACCCTGCCTGGTGACACTGCCTGTAGAGTAGGACTAGTTCTATGATGGTTGGTAGAGTTGGTGACCCTGCCTATAGAGTAGGCCTAGTTCTATGATGGTTGGTAGAGTTGGTGACCCTGCCTGTAGAGTAGGCCTAGTTCTATGATGGTTGGTAGAGTTGGTGACCCTGCCTGTAGAGTAGGCCTAGTTCTATGATGGTTGGTAGAGTTGGTGACCCTGCCTGTAGAGTAGGCCTAGTTCTATGATGGTTGGTAGAGTTGGTGACCCTGCCTGTAGAGTAGGCCTAGTTCTATGATGGTTGGTAGAGTTGGTGACCCTGCCTATAGAGTAGGCCTAGTTCTATGATGGTTGGTAGAGTTGGTGACCCTGCCTGTAGAGTAGGCCTAGTTCTATGATGGTTGGTAGAGTTGGTGACCCTGCCTGTAGAGTAGGCCTAGTTCTATGATGGTTGGTAGAGTTGGTGACCCTGCCTATAGAGTAGGCCTAGTTCTATGATGGTTGGTAGAGTTGGTGACCCTGCCTATAGAGTAGGCCTAGTTCTATGATGGTTGGTAGAGTGGGTGACCCTGCCTGTAGAGTAGGACTAGTTCTATGATGTTCGGTAGAGTTGGTAACCCTGCCTATAGAGTAGGCCTATGATGGTTGGTAGAGTTGGTGACCCTGCCTATAGAGTAGGCCTAGTTCTATGATGGTTGGTAGAGTTGGTGACCCTGCCTATAGAGTAGGCCTAGTTCTATGATGGTTGGTAGAGTTGGTGACCCTGCCTATAGAGTAGGCCTAGTTCTATGATGGTTGGTAGAGTTGGTGACCCTGCCTATAGAGTAGGCCTAGTTCTATGATGGTTGGTAGAGTTGGTGACCCTGCCTATAGAGTAGGCCTAGTTCTATGATGGTTGGTAGAGTTGGTGACCCTGCCTGTAGAGTAGGCCTAGTTCTATGATGGTTGGTAGAGTTGGTGACCCTGCCAATAGAGTAGGCCTAGTTCTATGATGGTTGGTAGAGTTGGTGACCCTGCCTATAGAGTAGGCCTAGTTCTATGATGGTTGGTAGAGTTGGTGACCCTGCCTATAGAGTAGGCCTAGTTCTATGATGGTTGGTAGAGTTGGTGACCCTGCCTATAGAGTAGGCCTAGTTCTATGATGGTTGGTAGAGTTGGTGACCCTGCCTATAGAGTAGGCCTAGTTCTATGATGGTTGGTAGAGTTGGTGACCCTGCCTATAGAGTAGGCCTAGTTCTATGATGGTTGGTAGAGTTGGTGACCCTGCCTATAGAGTAGGCCTAGTTCTATGATGGTTAGAGTGGTAGATGGTTGGTAGAGTTGGTGACCCTGCCTATAGAGTAGGCCTAGTTCTATGATGGTTGGTAGAGTTGGTGACCCTGCCTATAGAGTAGGCCTAGTTCTATGATGGTTGGTAGAGTTGGTGACCCTGCCATAGAGTAGGCTAGTTCTATGATGGTTGGTAGAGTTGGTGACCCTGCCTTAGAGTAGGCCTAGTTCTATGATGGTTGGTAGAGTTGGTGACCCTGCCTATAGAGTAGGATGTTCTATGATGGTTGGTAGAGTTGGTGACCCTGCCTATAGAGTAGGCCTAGTTCTATGATGGTTGGTAGAGTTGGTGACCCTGCCTATAGAGTAGGCCTAGGCCTAGTTCTATGATGGTTGGTAGAGTTGGTGACCCTGCCAATAGAGTAGGCCTAGTTCTATGATGGTTGGTAGAGTTGGTGACCCTGCCTATAGAGTAGGCCTAGTTCTATGATGGTTGGTAGAGTTGGTGACCCTGCCAATAGAGTAGGCCTAGTTCTATAATGGTTGGTAGAGTGGGTGACCCTGCCAATAGATTAGGCCTAGTTCTATGATGGTTGGTAGAGTTTGAGTTATGTCCAAGGTGTTGGGGTCCTTTTTATGGGTATAGAATGTGTCTTCATTTGTTCGTGACAAGTCTTCCATTACTTTTTGACGCCATTTCTGTGGATTTTGATAATTGAAGTTTATTACCCTGTATCTCTGAAAGTACTGATGGGATCTTTCTTAAAAGACTATGTATGGTTTTGGTCATATTTGAACCCCAAATCTGTCAAATTTCAAAACCTGTTATTAAGTGATTAAATTGTTAAATAGTATGATAGTTATGTATCATTGGAGTTGTAGTTGTCATGGTAACCATCTAAAATATGCATAAATTAAGCTTAAGTGAAGATTTGGTCATTTTCCGCCTATTTTCGAATAAGTTTTTCATCTGGGAATCATAGAGCACATCCTTGAGCAAACTTCATATTTCACCTAAAGATGTATCTTAATAAGTGCCAACATATTCCCAGTAAATAAGTTTAAGATTGTGCTCTGTTGATGCTTAGAGAAAAACTACCAAAAAATAGGGGAAAACGACAAATTCTCCACATTCGCTTGATTTATGCATAATTTGAATGGTTACCATGACAACTAGTGCGGTAACGACAGAAAATTGCCATCTAAATATATCAGGGATGTACTAAATATTTCAGATACAACAGCTTAATTTTGTAACACTTGGTTGAAAATTTGATAAATTTGGGGGCCAATAAAGGCCCAAACAGTACCATACATAATCCTTTCATATGTAGTTTGTAGCCAAATTTTGAAAAGCAGACAAAAGATCCTTCTCTCCATTGTCAGAGGTAGATCATTCTTTGGTAGGCGCCAAGATCTCTCTGTTTCTTACATTTTTCTTAATTTTTGCTTGAAAGCTACATAAACTGTGTTACAAAAGAAAACCAAAAGAAAAGATTTCTCACATTACTTTATTCACTCACACAAACCATTCATTTCAAAGACAGGACCTATCATTATTCTTATCTAAAATATTTATAATGACACTATTCACTCATTAAACTCAATTGCAATCTCTCGTTATACATACAAATATTTTCTCTCCCTTTTTGTTTTTGTCTCTGTACAATAGTCATTTTGTAAACTTTTTTGTTTTTTTTTTACATATTTAACTTTTCATATAATTCTCTACAAAACAATATTGAGATAAAATTTTGCTGTCCAATAAACATTTTCGAGACAATTTGTGCTTGAGAAACACTGATATTTTTTCAAATCTGTTTTTAATTTAAATTTCCAATGTATAACATGATTTAAAACAATATATTAAAAGTGGACATGATGACCCATTAAAGTGGACATGATGACCCATTCACTGTACATTAGAGTTATGCCCCTTGCCTGGTTACCAGTTTTTATATTTTGACTGTTACAGCTACCCCAATGTAATTATACATCTGGTACATTACAGGGACAACCCAGGACAGTAGTATTAACCACTGTGTTGTGTGTGTATAATATCATACAGGCGCCATCTTCCTCTCCTTATTGTAAAGACTCTGCCTAGACGATTGATTACGACTTGCTGCTGGTAGTGACAGCTCCCATCCTGGTAGGATCCTGAGAGGGGTAATGTACTGGCATGTTGTTACCCATCATCACTCTGGGGGGCGGGCGCATTGGCATCATCCCTGGGGGTGGGGGAGGTAGTCTCACACCTTCAAAATGGCAAAACAAAATTCATCAAATAGGTTATAAAAATTTAAAATGTCTGACAATACACATCTTTAGATATGTGATATTTGAATTTATAACAATTTTAATGGGACTAATTCATTTACCACGTGATATCCGATAACGTTTGTGCAGGACTAGTATCTCCAGTGGTGATGGAACGTAAATATTTGTAATCTTCCCGCTGAAATGATGTTAGTGAGGGATATTATTTTTTAGCGTTATTCCACCACCAAGAGAAACAATATTCCCGCATAAACGTAATCTGGTATAAAAATGGTACTTGAATTATTCCCAATCTCTTTGCTATACTTGATTGAAAAAGAATTTATTGATGGATGATGTGTATAATGTATATTTTACTAGTGCTCAGGAGTTCATGATTTTGCACATTAGGATTTTACAATATTTGTCCCACTAACCTGGAGGTGGAGGTCCACGGAACATGCCAAATGGCATCATGTGAGCACCAGGAGGTATGAGACGGGGTGGCATTCCTCTAGGGGGTCCTGGCGGCATCGGCATGTGGTTAGGTGCATTGGGCAGGTTAAAGAAATTATTAGCAATTTCTTCTGGTGGAGGAGGCAAAGCTGCAAATAAATTAATTTTGTGATAAATGTTATAAAAAATTCATATCCCTTGAATTATACAAGAGGCCCAGAGGGCCTGCATCGCTCACTTGGTTTTTTTTTTAGTAATTATCACAAGACTCTGACAATTAGAAAAATAAGCAAAATTGACTCCCAAAGTTTAATTTTGAATCACAACCATACAATGATGCTATTGATACCATACAAATATACTATCCAATACATTGGTTCAGAGACAAAGTAATTTATATGAAAATATTAGCCTAATTGACCTTTTTGACCCCGCATCTATTGCCGTCTAAGGCCCGGGGGGTCAGCCCTATCATTTGTACAATTTCAAATCCCAACCCTATAAGGATGCCACCATTGCATTATGAGTGCTCTTCCATGCTCAGTTGCATAGAAGAAGTCGTTTACATAGAAATAGCTAAATTGACCCCTTTTGACCCCACCCTTCAGGCCCCCAGGGGGGTCAGCCCCATCATTTGCAAACTTTTGAATCCAAACCCTATAAGGATGTAACCATTGCATTATGAGCGTAATCCCCATGTTAAGTTGCAGAGAACAAGAGGCCCATGGGCCTTAACGGTCACCTGAGTTAGAATATATAATGAAACAAATAATGAAACAAATTAATGACATATAAACACTATATGCTGGGCCTTGAAGTTGGTTAGTGATTTATAAATTTGACTTTTTAGACTATGAAGAGTATTTGCTTCCATCAAACCTGTGAACTTAGAGGTATTTTTTGAAATTTTAATCATTTTTACCCTTTTTTAGCCCCGCCCCTCTGCCCCCAGGGGGTCGGCCAGGACCAATGTGGATATGATATTAAAATGCTATCTCAGGCTAATAATTCTAACCAAGTTTGACTCATTTCCTATGAAAATTGAGCAAAAAATGTTCATTAATGTGTTTTTCCTATATAAACTATAGTAAACTTGACCCCCTCCCCAAGGGGAAACAGGAGACCCCAGGGTCATATAATTTACAATTTTTATAAACAAACTTTAAGACCTTTTCATCTATAAAGTGTATTTGATTATACCATTTCCAGAATTTTAAAAGAATATTTTTGAAGTTTTAGCCTATTTGACCTTTTTTGGCCCCGCCTCTCTGCCCCCAGGGGGTCGGCCTGGACCAATATGGATATGATATTAAAATGCTATCTCAGGCTAATAATTCTAACCAAGTTTGACTCGTTTCCAATGAAAATTGAGCAAAAAATGCTCATAAATGTGTTTTCCCTATATAAACTATAGTAAACTTGACCCCCTCCCCAGGGGGAAACTAGAGACCCCAGGGTCATATAATTCACAATTTTTGTAAAGGACCTTAAGACCTTTCTATTTATGAAAAGTATTTGATTCTACCATTTCCAGAATTTCAGAAGAAGATTTTTGAAGTTTTAGCCTATTTGACCCTTTTTTAGCCCCGCCCCTCTGCCCCCAGGGGTCGGCCAGGACCAATGTGGATATGATATTAAAATGCTATCTCAGGCTAATAATTCTAACCAAGTTTGACTCGTTTCCAATGAAAATTGAGCAAAACATGCTCATAAATGTGTTTTCCCTATATAAACTATAGTAAACTTGACCCCCTCCCCAGGGGGGAAACGTGAGACCCCAGGGTCATATAATTCACAATTTTTGTAAAGGACCTTAAGACCTTTCTATTTATGAAAAGTATTTGATTCTACCATTTCCAGAATTTCAGAAGAAGATTTTTGAAGTTTTAGACTATTTGACCCATTTTGACCCCGCCCCTAAGGCCCCTGGGGGTCAGTCATTGAAAATTTGTTAATAGGATGAAATGGCCTTCTCATACTGATAATTCTGACAACATTTGACTCGTTTCCTATTACAAATGACCAAATAATGTGCAAAAATGTGTTTTCCCAATATAAACTATAGTAAACTTAACCCCCTCCCCAGGGGGAAACTAGAGACCCCAGGGTCATATAATTCACAATTTTTGTAAAGGACCTTAAGACCTTTCTATCTATGAAGAGTATTTGATTCTACCACATCTGTGAGTAGAGAAGAAGATTTTTGAAATTTTACTCAATTTTACCCTTTTTGGCCCCTCCCACAGCCCCCTGGGGGGTGGGGACCATATAATTCACAATTTTGATTGGCCTTATACCTTAGAAGGTTTGTGCAAAATTTCATTGAAATTGCTTCAGCAGTTATGGAGAAGAAGTCGAAAATGTAAATTGCATACGACGGACGACGCACGACGCACGACGCACGACGACGGACAAAAGGCGATTAGAATAGGTCACTTGAGACTTCGTCTCAGGTGACCTAAAAAGTCATTTATATGGAAATTGACCATTTTTGACCCCGCCCCTCAGGCCCCGGGGGGTCAGCCCTATCATTAGCACAATTTGGAATCCCCACCATATAAGGATGCTACCATTGCATTATGGGTGCTATACCATGCTTAGTTGCAGAGAGTGTCATTTATATGGAAATAGCCCAATTGACCCCTCCCCTCAGGCCCCCGGGAGGTCAGCCCTATCATTTGCACAATTTTGAATCCCCACCCTATAAGGATGCTACCATTGCATTATGGGTGCTATCCCATGCTTGGTTTCAGAGAAGAAGTCGTTTATATGGAAATAGCCAAATTGACCCCTTTTGACCCCGCCCCTCAGGCCCCCCGGGGGTCAGCCCCATCATTTGTACAATTTTGAATCCCCACCCTATAATTATACTACCATTGCATTATGAGTGCTATCTCATGCTTAGTTTCAGAGAAGAAGTCGTTTATATGGAATTAGCCAAATTGACCCCTTTTGACCCCGCCCCTCAGGCCCCCGGGGGGTCAGCCCCATCATTTGTACAATTTTGAATCCCCACCCTATAAGGATGCTACCATAGCATTATGGGTGCTATCCCATGCTTGGTTTCAGAGAAGAAGTTGTTTATATGGAAATAGCCAAATTGACCCCTTTTGGCCCCGCCCCTCAGGCCCCTGGGGGGTCAGCCCCATCATTTGTACAATTTATAGTTAGCAGCCCATAAGGATGCTACCAGTCAAATTTTGTTGAAATCCGACCAGTGGTTATGGAGAAGAAGTTGATTGTTGATTGTTGACGGACGACGGACGCTGCGGTATCCCATAAGCTCACCTCGGTCCTTCGGACCAGGTGAGCTAAAAATTACATACGTTAATCCTATCTATCGAAAACATCATCACTTCAAGAATTCTTTTTCTGTGAAAATAAATCAGATAAATAAAACTTTGTATAAATTCATACCTCCAGGTAGGCCTGGGACCGGTTCAAGTGCCTTTTCTGATTCATCTCCATCTTTCTTTGTGACTCCAAGCTGAGCTTGAGATTTACCCCACTTGATGTTTAGACGTCTACCTCCCATGATCAGTTTATTAAATGACTTCTCTGTGGCGTTCTCAGCTGCCTGTCGTGTTGTAAACTGTACAAATGCACACTGCTGCTTACTGGCGATGTTGATAGATCTGATCTCACCAAACTGGTAGAAGTGGTCCCTGTGATAAATCATAGTTATGTATGTTAAATGCTGTAGTAAAACTATCTAGTCATTCTCACATGGTATATCAGGACAAAGGCACATAACTCTTTAAATAGACCTGCTCATTCTGGTAGTTTTAGTTAATCAATAGTTAACCAACTAGAATACTAATGAATCTAAATCGTAATACACATAACTATTTGTTGCTTGACAAATCTCAAGGCCTATATATTTTGCACCATCAGTACTAGAGAAAGTTTAGAAATGAGTCAGAGAAAATGTAATTTTCACTTAAACTTTAGAAATGAAAAATCAGTTTTTCTTGCACAAAGTTTAGAAATGAGAAAACATCTTTTTCACATACAGTTTAGAAATGAAAAAAATATATATAGAGGATATTCCTTGTTTCTTGATTCGCACTCCTGAAAAAACCAAAGTTCCCACCTCACTAGATGAAATATAACTAGTATTCATCGAGAAGCAAGGAATTTTCTATTTATTACATTTGTTTCTCGCTTCCATTTACAGAAGATCATCACTGCTAGCTCTGCCAAAGGTTATTTTGCCATTGTATTTTACAATTGCCATTGTGATTATTACATCGTATTGTTTTAGCATTATGTCATATTTCTACACAACTATAGGTCCAAAGGCCTTAATGGTCATCTGACTATATTGACAATAGTTGTAAAGGAAATTAATTAGATATGGTGTCATGGTCGCCATCTTCGATTTAAGATCAACCAGAGATATAACAAAACTTTGTCGAGATCATGTCATGATCATTTTTAGGCAAGTTTCAGCCAAACCACACTGATAGAACTTGAGAAAAAGTTCAAAATGTGTTTTCAAGATGGTGGCTGTGACTGTGACAGTTATCTTGGATTTCAGATCGACCCGAAAAATAACAATACTTTGTCATGTCAGGATGATTGCAGGCAAGTTTCAGTGAAATTGCACCAGGTGAACTTGAAAAGAAGTTCAAAACGGGTTTTGAAAATGGCGGCTGTGGTGGCCATCTTGGATTTTGGATTTACCCCAATAATAACAACACTTGGTCTGAACTATGTCAGGATATTTCAGGTAACTTTCAGCCAAATCACACAGGTAGAACTGGAGAAGAAATCCAAAATATGAACAGTTTACTGATGGCGAAAGACTAAGGACAAAGCATGATGACTAAGGTCATCACACCCTTCGGGGCAGATGACCTAAAAATGTGAGGTCATTTTTCTGCACAAACTAATGACCTTACAATCAAAATGATATTTTCACTGTCAATGCTGCATTCCAATTGGTCAAAAGCAAGTGAAAATATCAAAAGTTATGTTAAAGTTCACTCCAGTGAACATATCACTTATATTTTCACCATAACAACTTAAATTTCACTGCGAAAAATGTAATGAATTTTGCTCACACAAAGTTTAAAAATGGGAAAAGAGCATTTTGCTTAATTCAATTAAAGGATTAGGCTCTTGATGAGGCTGTTTACCTCATTGAGTCTCTGAAACAACACATGGATAGATGAATAGACAGAAATACTATCATTGTTTATTGTAAGAGAAGCCTAGCATATGTAGTGGAATAAGAGAAACATAACTCATTAGAATACAATTACATGTTGTCTGTGACACAATAGAGATAACTATACACCTTTATATACACAACATTACATACCTGAGTTCTTGTTCCCCTATTTTGTCCCCGAGATTTCCCACATACAAAGTTGTGATGGATTTATCTTCCGGGGCATCTAACTTTGGCATATTGCTGTACCGGTTCATTAGTTTGTCTGCCACTGGGTCATTCATCCCGTAGAATCTGTCCTTGATGTTCTGGTCTGCCAGAGGGTCATCTGGATCTGTGGGCTTGTCATGTCTGTAGAATAGAGATTATGGTGTGCCGTACGCATAAACTGCATCAAATAACTTTGAAAAACAGGAACAAATATTACTTTAACAAATAGGACACTTTGTCTATAAAATAAGAATCTGGACAAAGAGCAGATTGTGTACCATTAATTCTATCAATATAGAAAGTCTATGTCAAATGTTTTCAATACATTGTGGTTAGATCATAGCATGTCTTTTTATACCAAATATATCTCTACAAAGGATTTGACTTGTATCTGCTGAACAATCAAGTTTTGTGTATATTCCTTGAATTAGACTACACCAAATAAATCAGTTGTTCTTTGGGAACTGTGTAAAACATTGGCAGAGAGGGAGCAAATTATTTTTATTTTTAATAAAATATCCATTTTCAGAGGCGAATGGATCTAATTGTCATGCGAGTAATTTTTTGGCCTTTTTTTCTTTTTTTTTTTTTTTACATTTCAAAAATCAATTATAATTTTATTAATTTTGCACCCTTTCATTTACAAAAATAATTAAAAAAGCAATATTATAAACAACAAAAAAACTAAACAAAAAAAAAGTTTAATGATCCAACTGAGCCCATGTTCATATAAAATATTATTCAAAATGAAAAAAAAAAAAAAAAAACCCACTAGCACTAGGTCAAAACATTGATTAGCCAATTGGAACTAACTGGTCTTAAATTAAGACGATCCATGGTTCGCAGGAAAAGATCTAATTTCATTGATGAAGATACCTGTATTTCAATCCTATTAGACCCTTATTCTTTTTAATATATCTGTTATTGGAAATGATAATAAACAAGAGATCCCAGAGGGATCTTGGCACCCACCAAAGAATTATCTATGTCTGACAATGGAAAGATGGATCTTTTCTCTGCTTTTCAAACTTTTTCAGACACACTACATACAAAATTTGAGACAGATCGCTTCAGTACTTTCTGAGAAATAGCAGTAACAAACTTCTACTAGCAAAACCAAAATGGCTCCTTGGTGGCATCTTGTTGATCGATCGGTCCCAAATCGCAATATGCCTTTAACTAGGGCCCTACGGAAACCAACATATAAAATTTGAGACAGATCCCTTCAGTACTTTCTGAGAAAAAGCGATAAGAAACTTTAACTATCAGTCCCAAAACGCAATATGCACAACTAGGGCCCTAGGGGAACCTACATATGAAGTTTGAGACAGATCCCTTCAGTACTTTGTGAGAAAGAGAGTAGTAACAAACTTTAACTATCAAAATCCAAGATGGCAGCCATCTTGTTGACTGATTGATCCCAAAATACAATATGCACAACTAGCTGATAGGGCCCTAGGGGAACCTACCTATGAAATTTGAGACAGATCCCTTCAGTACTTTCTGAGAAATAGCAGGAACAAACCTTAACTATCAAAATCCAAGATGGCTGCCTGGCGGCCATATTGTTGATCGATCAGTCCCAAAACAAAATATGCACAACAAGGGCCCTAGGTGAACCTACATATGAAATTTGAGACAGATCCCTTCAGCACTTTCTGAGAAATAGCGATAACAAACTCTAACTATCACAAGAGATACCAGAGGGATCTTGGCGCCCACCAAAGAATGATCTATATCTGACAAAGGAAAGATGGATCTTTTCTCTACTTTTTAAACTTTTTCAAACATACTAAATATAAAATTTGAGACAGATCGCTTCAGTACCTTTTGAGAAATAGCGGTAACAAACTTCAACTATCAAAATCCAAGATGACTCCTTGGCGGCCATCTTGTTGATCAATCGGTCCCAAATCACAATATGCACAACTAGGGCCCTAGGGGAACCTACATGTAAAATTTGAGAAAGATCCATTCAATACTTTCTGAGAAATAGCGATAACAAACTTTGAATATAAAAATCCAAGATGGCTGCCTGGCAGTAATTTTGTTGACCGATCGGTCCCAAATCACATTATGCACAACTAGGGCCCTAGGGGAACCTACATATGAATTTTGAGACAGATCCTTTCAGTACTTTCTGAGAAATAGCAATAACAAACTTTGAATAACAAAATCCAAGATGGCTGCCTGGCGGCCATCTTGTTAACCGATCAGTGCCAAAATGCAATATGCACAACTAGGTCCCTAGGGGAACCTACATATGAAATTTGAGACAGATCCCTTCAGTACTATCTGAGAAATAGCCATAACAAACTTTAACTATCAAAATCCAAGATGGCGGCCTGGCGGCCATCTTGTTCACCGATTGGTCCAAAAATGCAATATGCACAACAAGGGCCCTAGGGGAACCTACATATTAAATTTGAGAAAGATCCCTTCAGTACTTTTTGAGAAATGGGGATATCAAACCTTAACTATCAAAATCCAAGATGGCCGCCTGGCAGCCATCTTGTTTTTCCTATCAGCCTCAAAATCTGTATGGCACAAATAGGGACTAAGGGTAACCTCCATTTGAAGTTTGAACAAAATTCCTTCAGTAGTTCTCAAGAAATATTGATAACAAACTTCAACTGCCAAAATCAAAGATGGCTGCCTAGCGGCCATCTTGTTTTTACCAGCCTCAAATCAGCCTCAAAACCTCTGTATGGCACAAATCCCTTCAGTAGTTCAAGGGGACCCAACTCCATGTGAAGTTTGAAGCCTCAAAATCCACAAATGCAAGGGACCCTCCATGTCCTTTTTTATGAAATAGTGATAACAAGCATTGTTTATGGACGGACGACGGATGACAGACGACGGACGATGGACGACGGACGGCGGACCACGGACGCAGGGCGATTTGAATAGCCCACCATCTGATGATAGCCCACCATCTGATGATGGTGGGCTAAAAATCCAAGATGTCTGCCTGGCGGCCATCTTGTTGGCCGATCAGTCTCAAAATGCAATATGCACAACTAGGGCCCTAGGGAAACTTGCATATGAAATTTGAGGCAGATTCCTTCAGTGCTTTGTAAGAAATAGCGATAACAAACTTTAACTATCAAAATCCAAGATGGCTGCCTGGCGGCCATCTTGTTGACCGATTGATCCCAAAATACAATATGCACATCTAGGGCCCTAGGGGAACCTACATATGAAATTTGAGGCAGATCTCTTCAGTACTTCCTGAGAAATAGTGATAGGAATTGTTAACGGACGGACGGACAGAAGGACGGACCACGGACAAAAAGCGATGGTGGGCTAAAAATACTAGGCTTACATTAATTAACCATTGAACAGTTTAACATTTTTCACAATTATGTATAATGAAGCAATTTACCTAATATTAATTTCAACGCAAGTACTAATTTTAGAAAATATCAGGTCCCGATTTCTTGAAACAAACTTAAGTCCAAAACTGACTTAAGTCTAAAGTTTTCATATATAAGTTACATAAGGAGAAAAAACTTAAGTTTTGACTTAAGTCTGCACTTTTATTTCAAGAAATCGGAGCCAGACCTGTTACAGTAATAATCAAAATGTAACTAATCTGAGAAAGAGAAAAAAAAAAGATATCAAATATTTGATTGATTTAAATTTATTTACTATTGTTAATTTTATGATTTTATCAACATTTAGTTTAAAATCTACACCAAAATTCTGGAAAAATAATTCCCTTCCAATTTAAAAAATGATTATATTAGTGAAATATGGAAATTGTATACCAATCCGGATCCACTATTACAATTACCCAAAATGGCGGCTAGTATGATTGCAATATTTGTGACGTCCATGAATTAGGCCTATTAAGCATTAAAAACGTGAGTAAATCATTAACAGTTGCAAGTAGTGTTGGTTTTTGAAGTAATGCTCACTATCTATAATGCACAAAATTCCTTGAAAGATTGTTTAATAAGCAGTCGTTCGACCTCAGACTCAGCTGTAATACACATACAATAACGTTACACACGTGAATGTATGACTGACTGATAATTAGGACTGCTGATGTTGGTCAGACAGTGTTCACACCTGTTTGTTTACTTCATTATCAAGCCATGGCCAGTGCTCCACTACCTGGTATGTAGATATGGCTAGGATTGGCGTATTTAACCGTATAAAAACATATGAAATCTGGCAATTTTTTCAAAGTTGTCTGCAATTGTTTATTACTTTTTTTCTCAACTTACCGTATTTCACCGCAAATAAGACCCCTCCCGCAAATAAGACCCCCCACCTATTTTGACACATTTTCAGACTTAGGGGGGATGTCTGCAAATAAGACCCCCCACCTATTTTTTCAGTTTACTGGATGATGGATTTGAGCAATGGAGTAATTAAAAATATCACCAAAGTGACTTTGTATCGGAACTTTTTTTGGTTTATTTTATCGGCATAGAAAAATCACGTAGTAAAGAACTGTTTGTGTGCTTGTTATTTTTGTCATTTAATTCAAGTTAATTCACGGGTGATTTAATTTAATTATCAATAACTACGAAATGTGAACAGTGCTTATATTTAATCGGAGGCTATTTTCAACAAAATACGCCGATATTTGTTTCCATTAACACTTCAACACGTTTTAGTGTTCGTACGGCTTGTCATTTTTTACATGCTTCGGCAAAGAAATTCGTCATTGATGCAGATCGTTTCGGCACTCGTGGATTCTAACTTAATACAATCATTACCTAAAACATCTACTTAAGGCATTTACAGTTTCAAATATGTTTATTTGTGAACGTAACGTACCTGTAGTTCACGATCAGTTGGAGAAACCATGCTTTACTTTTCGGCCGCCATGTTTTGTTTACGCAGTCAGTATAATATGATTAACCGCAAAGTTTCGTATTTTACTCTGGATACAAAAATACTTGCTACGATGTTTTAATGCAGTTAATTCTTGGATAAATATCTGAAATGTTATCAAAAACTATCGTCGTATCAATGGCAATACCGATCAAATTCCCAAACACGACCGGTGTGAAAATGTGAAAGTATGGCTTCAACCCGGCGCCATTTTCCTACAAATGTGTGTACGATGTTACAAACAACTGCATCAGTGCATGTCGGCACGTTGAAGTTAAATCACGATCGTTTGCTCATTTGACTGAGACAAATGTACGCAAATTCTTCTCTCTATGAGCAAATTTGATATGTAAACGTTTGCAGTGAATTTTAAATAGGCCCGAGTCTGAATGGCGATCGTCCTTCCGATTCACGGCGATTGATTCACGTGTTTACTAAGACGGAGATGTAGTTGTGATCGTAAACAATAACCTAATTTGAATATTTTAAAATAACAATACGATTATTAAAACTTCTAGATTAAAATGACATTGCTTATGATGCTGTTTCTTCGTTTTGATTCATTGGTGAATGTCCGCGTGACTCTTGCAAAAATGTGCGTTTCCTTTCAGACTTAAATTACGACTGCCCTAATATTGTTTAACAAGTTATATTTTAATTTGTCATAGCATTTGATTTAATTTTACTCATGCGTCTTCATTATTGTTATAAATATACTTGAACATGTTGCTATTACCCATCTGTCATACGACTGTTACAACGATGACAGGACATTAAAAAAATCCAAGATGGCGACCTCATAGATCGATGTTATCAGGCGGGTTGTCCGCAAATAAGACCCCCCACCACTTTTGACCTTTATTTCTTCTCTGGGAGGGGGGTCTTATTTGCGGTGAAATACGGTAGACATTTTAGGAGCGGGATTCCCGACGAACAACTGATTTATTTGGTGTGGCCTTAGGGAAAATCCTTAACTTACAGTTCTTCCCATGAAAGCACTAGTATTACAAATGCTTCTTCTAATCAGTATGGAGAATTTCAAATAGGTAAATTCAGTAAGTGAAGAAGTTAATCTGACTTTATCTAATAATTCTGTTACCTGTATGGACACTCCTCTCCCCTCTTACATTCTCCCTTCACCCAAAAGGAGCAGATGTGTGGTCTGTTCCGTTTGTAGTAGGGTGTGGTGCGGGCCAGTTTTAGTAACATATCACTAGGTGTCTGAGCTTTACCCAACTGTCCAGGGGCAACTGTACCATCACTATTGGCAATCTGAAATCACAATTAAATATTTAATGGATTTATCATTAGGCCTATAATCACAACTGGGTAGATTGATTTTCGTTTACTCCTGCCATTTCAAAAATTTCCTCATACCAAAACACTGAAATGGTCAAAAATTGAATAATGGAGTATATATAGTATCCAAGGTGTATTCATAGTCACAAATTGTCAAACACCTCAATTATTGTCAATTGATACAATATAATGCACTTAAAACTTTAAACAATAAGTGATTTTGTTTATTAATCTTTTCATTACGAATGAAATGCGGAGAAACATTTTCATTTAAGATGAAATGCAGAAAAGAACGAAAAGTATTATGCTTTTGTATTATGCCTGACCCCAATTCCTTTATAAGCTGAAAATATAGAAAATTCGCTCCATGTTGTCGTGTATTGCTAGGCCTAACAAAAAGCGTACGTGTCACATCTTTATACTTATCAGATGTTCTGGGACCATGGTGTAATGGTGACATAATGTGAAGCATATGAGGTATGTATCAGAAGTGTACAACAATACTTCACCTGTCTTAGATGGGTACAAACCTCATTTTCCATGTTCTGTGTGTAGTATTCTTTGTTTACATCTGACTTTGGCATGTTGTCCTGGATCTTCAGAGCTGCATCTCTCACCTGTACAGGTAAACCTGTCAACACAATCAAATCATTGTACACACCTGGATACTCTATATAGCAAGAGGTCAAAGGGGCCTGAATATAACACTAGCAACTCAATAGACAATAGGCCAGAGGGGCCTGTATATCACAATCCCACCTACACAGATACTCCCAGTGATAGAATCAATAGCTTGCATATGGAAAGCATTTAACATTACTGACATATATATGTACCGTATTCACCGTAAGTAGCAACCAGGGCGCTTAAATTTTTTTTAAAAAGGGGAGGGGGACACTTATTAGTGAATTAAATGTAAGCTGCCTGAGGACAAAAAATGTCAGCCATATTTCTAACTCTTTCGGGACTCATGAAACATTATATGTTACTGTTCAGTAAACATGCATATATATCTATGCCTTTTAACCTTTGAGACGCATTATTATGATGTGATTCACATGTAAAACAACTCACAAGTTTATGTAATATGGGATACAATGCTAATGTCTGAGGCCTTACATGTTATTAAACATAGTTTAATCCATGGGATGGGGGCGTTTACAACTTCAATCCCTTCTCCAGAAAAGGGGAAGGGTGCTTATAGGGGGAGGGACTGGGGTGCTAATTATGGCGAGTATGGTATATCAAGTATGGTAAGTCAAGTAATTCAGGTAAAAAAACATGAACATTTATTTGAATACAAATATCATTATGTATTTTTTTTATTTTTCTTTTCATAAAATAAACTTAAGGAAACATGTAAATATATCATTACCATATTCAAGATCTAAAAGACAAGTTTGGCAGACATTTTTGATCTTTGAACATGTCTGGCAAACTTCTGTCTTCTTAAACCTCATACGTGCCCCAGGACACCATCTGAACACTGTAAAGGGACGTGCACAGATTTTACACTCCTTTCCATACTTCTCCTTCATCTGGAAGTAAAATTACAGTAAGTAAATTATGAACCACTTACACAACTTTGAAGCAGGCATTAAATATAATTCAACAAATAGAAATAGCTCAGCATATATATGTTTTACTAGTTGTTTTTGTTATTTTATAATATTTTAGGATATAATTAGTCTTTGGTTTAAATCTTATTCTTTCACTTTAAAGGTTCACCAGACAGTTATGTGTCAAATTGAAACAATCTGTAAAATCATTACCAAGACATAGAATTTTCTAATTTGAAAGCAGACAAGAAGCGTTTTTTATAACTGGTTTGATTATCCATGTAGATACAAAACTAGTGGAACCCACTTAATATCACATTGGTGACTGTAATTAAGGTTTTGTTCAAACAATAGGTGAAATCTAAAATGACTGTACAGAAAACATTGTCACCAGCCATTACATTGGGTGTAGCTGTTACAGTTACATAGCTTTTGTCAATCACAGATATTATCTTGTGTAAACGTATTTGGAGGGAAAATGAAAGATAGTTTTTTTTGTCCTTTTTCACAACAATTTTCAGTTTATGAATTATCATGTTGATATTACCAGTTTTGATAAATGACAAGAGGCCCAGAGGGCCTGTATTGCCAAGCAGAACTCTATGACTAGTAGCGATTTAAAGGATTTACCTCTATTTCCCCTATTGGGCCCCGCCCCTCCTGCCCCTGAATGTCAAAGCCAAAATTTATATAAACTTTGTTCCCGCTCCTCCAAAGATGTTTGTGGCCAAATTTGGTTACAATCCATGTAGAACTCTAGGACAAGTAGCGATTTAAAGGATTTACCTCTATTTCCCCTATTGGGCCCCGCCCCTCCTGCCCCCGGGGATCAGAGCCAAAATTTATACAAACTCTATTCCTCTTCCCCACAGGATGTTTCTGGCCAAATTTGGTTACAATCCAAGCAGAACTCTGTATGACAAGTAGCGATTTAAAGGATTTACCTCTATTTCTCCTAATGGGCCCCGCCCCTCCTGCCCCAGGGGGGTCAGAGCCAAAATTTACACAAACTCTGTTCCCCTTTCCCCAAGGATGTTTCTTTTTGTGTCTTGACAAAGGGGCAGATCGCCTCAAAAATTCGACAATCTTTTATACTTACCATGCGTATATATGGGTTGTCCCCAAGACATGTCTGGCATAATATTGGGAAATCCTGAAAGAAAGAGAAAAAACATGATAAAGAAAACAAAATCCAGATTATCTTGAAAGTTACAGAAATAACAAATCAAACATTAAAGATGCTAGACAGCGGACAAAAAGTTATTTTTTTATATCACAGTAAAAGCAACTAAGCTAATTTCCATTAGAATTGGTTTGTTTCCGATATATATGCATTTTGATGAACTCTTAGACTGAATGGTCCCATTAAGAAAGAAACTAAAACTATTAATAAGGCAGCGGGTGATTTCTCATATTCTACCGAAGTTTCCTCAGCAAACGGCTCTAAAACATCGTACTTGTTCTCCTTTTCATCAGTATAACAACTGTCAAAACAATTGTAATATTTATTCATGTATTCCCTCGAATACATCTTCAAATTCGCGCAGTAGGTACTTGATCGATTATGATGCTGACTGCCATGTTGTTTACAACAGCGACGATCACTCCCGGTATTTGGTCAAAGTGAAAGTCGAGATAAGATTACGTTTGTTTCAGCATAATTACGTTACAATAAACAGAACACTTGTAATGATAAATAACAAAACCATATAAATATTATATTTCAGTGATTTAATATTTCGCTATTTTGCTGAAACTATCAAATTATCGAATTTATGTCATTAACTCCGGCAAAGTGATCAACTGCGCATGGCACTGTTTGACAACGACTGCTGGCTTCGAATTTTGACTTGGTTAAAAACAACGACAGTAAGGTCATTCATTTAAGCGTAAGAAATATCACAAGGAATATCTATATATTCAGAATGTCACTACATACCTTATTTTTAATTTGTAAACTCGCCAAAAGATAGCATTTTCTTTAAAATAATAGAGCACCTGTTTTCCCGCATGGCGATAAAATTACGTCATCTACTTTCACAACTCATGCGCAAACCACGATATTTCAACCGCTTCCGCTAAGCTAAAAATACTGTCGTTCTGACTGAAGTTGGGGATTCCTGTTGGTTTTGTTACGACAACTACTAAACCATGGCGTTTTAGGATAAAATATTTTGGAAATATTTCTTTGAGATTCTAAACTTATGATCAACACAAATGCTTTTCATTATTTCAGTCACACATTTTCGTTTTTGATCACAGAAATATGGGGTTTCCCCATTTTTGTCTGGCGGGTATATATACCCGCTCAGCACCCGACCGATGGATTAGATATATACCTGTTCAGCGCTACTAGCTATAGGGTTAATAGCATGTTTAAAGTTCATTTACAGATTGATTAAATCATTATATATATTCATATGTAGAAGAACAAGGAAAATACATATTCCTGACGAATTTTCCCTATTAAGAGCGCCTCCTCTAATAAGGGCGCCCCCACTTTTTTTGCTGAAAAAAAATCAGCTAATTTCATACAATTTTTGTGCCAGATTGTGACGATTTGTCTTTGCAGACGCTAATAAAATACTGTTTCACATCAATCTGATGCTTAACAGATATCCGATCAGCTATAAATTTATTGCATTGGGCAACTTAGGACATCTTTGCCAAGTGTTTACACATAGAAACAGCGAGAACGCCATGTTCAAAACAAAACGTGTCACTTGAATGCCCGGCCCACACACGTGTATGGATGAAGACTAACTGGCAACAACATTTTAGCGATGTCTATACAGGTTTTATGAATACTTACTGTATATCTATGATAAAGGTTCCTAAATAACAGGAATGTTATCATTTCTAAGCATTTAATTGTGTGCTATTGTCGGTATTTCCCATCTGCCACAAAACGAAAGTAGCGATCGAAAGCACCGTCCGCCATTTTGTGTACGCATGGTAAACAAACAGGCTAGCATAAAATGCCAAAATTCCGTGAAACATACATATTTAACCAATGTTTAATACTTCTGGTGCAAACATTTCTTCATAATTATGTAATTTCAATACTTACTTGACTTCAAAACGTAATTTGGCTATAGTAAGTTTCAGAAAAATACGAAACTAAAAGCAAGATGACTATAGTCTGTTTCAGAAAAAAACATCTAAAAATGGTCTCAAATAACGGCGCCCCCCTAGGCCATTTACCCGCGCCCGGCGCCCTCATTAGAGAAAATACGGTATTCCTGACGAGTGACTGACCGGGAATATCCGATGTGAAAAACTACTGCTCAGATGCCGGCTGAGCCAAAGAAGAGACTGTGTCAAACACTATGTACAACCACACTGCGCTCCTTTAACACTACGCACTCCCAATTTTCATACCATAGACCTGGGAGCCGGCCCGGGTTAGATTTCTGCTCAGGGTATAGTGTACTCGACAGGAATAATTATTATATATACAGGGTGTCCAAAAAAACATGTCCCGACTTTGACGGGTAATAAATTTTGGAATACTAAGCTTTTTTTGAAATTTCAAAATAATTTGGAAAGCAGGAGTATCCAAATTTAAATTAATTGGGTAAAAATGTACAGATTACATTGTCATTATGTGTGATGACGTCATAATAGAAATGATGACATCATCGATGATGTCACATCTTGATGACTTTCTAGCACCATGAAGATTTTGGCTGAAGTTATTAAAATCTAAAATGCGGTCGGAAAATCCCCTACTTTAGTAAATGAAATGTTATGAAAATGTCACCCAAGTATGTTGTTCATCTCCAGGAAGCAGTTTTACAGAATTGTGAGGTGGTGAGGAATTTCAGGGACAGAATTCCTCATGTCATCGAAAAGAAGGGCGGACACCTCACGCCCTTTCTTTAACTGAAAGTTATTGATTTTCTGAACAAATCACAAATTTAGCGAAATATGACTTTCTCTCGATTTTCAATGTCAGTATTAACAAAAAGATATTTCTCTAGGTTGTTATATATCGTTGTACAGAGCAGATCACTACCTTTTTACCGTCTATCAAAACCTTTTTTATAAAGCGTCAAACTCGGGACATGTTTTTTGGGACACCCTGTATGTGTGATTTTCCCTATTCTTTTACATGTATATAATGAGCTTGTTCATATAAACTTGTGTCAGAATCTCATGCACTGATGCAGAGTTTAGTTGATACAGATCCTGATTATTCTTACATTTTTTCGTAGAGGATCTGACAATATCCCATTAGGTGGAATTTTCTGATCAACTAAAATTTTCAGTAGCGATAAAGTATGAAGTAAGAAATTAAAAAACTAACATTATATATTGACGTCAAGGTTTTGCTACACTGCAAGTTATCATATACTTCAGAAAAACTAAATAAAGGAGAAATTTTTCAAACATATCAAAAGGAAGAGCATACAGTCTCAAGTTCTAAATTTGTTTTGAAATTTCAAGAACATTTTATCAATATAAGTGCCATTATGATATACCACTCATAGGCCTGAATGTTGTAAATCATAAAACCCACATGATGGTTATTTCCTGGTTTCTTCACTAATTTTTTAAATGAGCTGCGCTCTTAAAGGCTTTGCTTTAATTCATATTATGTTTCTTTTCAAGGCATTGCCTTCAGTCATTAAAAGTTCATGTTGATCTAATTGTTAGAGACGAAACAACTTAAAAACTAACAATCCTTGGTGCAAACAGGATTTAGGCCGAAACCACCTGTGACCGATACCAGAGATCAACTCGCTTTGCATTCAGATCTCTGTATTCATGGTATTGTGCCATTCATTGACGACATATTTGAGTAGAGTAGCTTGGGACTTGAAAACAAACAGAATCAGGCTCTTCGACAGGTCGGGGAGAAGTCCTGATTTGGCTATTATAGCCAAATAAGGCTATAATAGCCAAATATAGCTATATAAACAGTGGAAAAACGCATTGATTCTTCAAGAAGAGGTATATGTTGCAAAAAGCGAGAGTTTTTGGTGCTATGTACGTTATCCTTGTCCTAAGTTGACACGATAACAAGGTTAAAATGAAAAACTCGTCTGTGCATTTTTCTGTAAAATCATCGTTTTTTCTAGCAGGAAATTGCAATTGTTGTCTGCATTTGCTTATTAACCAATTTCTAATCCATCTGAAGGTCACAATAACTTGCACATGTTCTCCCACATTTGTGCCAATCGAGTCAGAGTCGCTTCAACCGGAAGGGGATTTATAGTGTTTCCCACAGGAAAAAAAAGGGCATGGTGCTGGGTTTTGAAAAGGGCACCTTGACCGCGATAAATAACCATAAGAGGGGAACAAAGGTTATATCGACAACTTCCAATACAAGGGGAAATCTTTAAAACTGTCTTGTTGTTTATTTAATTCTGATTCAACTTAATATCATTTAAATGCTTTAAACTCTCTGTGTTGCTAAGTAATATCAGGACATCTATTTAATTATTCTAAGTGAAAAAAATGATTTTGAAAATTGTAATCTGCAGATCATATGATCATGACTATAATTGATTCACAATAAAGATCTAAATTTCATTTATATTAATTAAAAGAATGGGAAAATTCAAAATGTATTCCTTTATTTCAATCCAATTACATTTATTTTAATATATATCTTTATTTAAATATTAAAAATACTGTATTGATTTGAATAAGATAACATGTTTCATAATAATGGACAATTAATTAAAATAATGTTCTAAATTTACAAGCACTAAATTAAGAAAATACAGATAAGTGTTAGAGTAGTATGCAAAATATTTCAATTTAATCTGATAGAGAAAAAAGTTGATTTCTATTTAATTTGATTTATTTTAATTACTTTGCTATTAATAATTTTATTATTATTAAGATATATTTTCTAAAAATAAATTCACACCGAAATTCTAAAAAAAATAATACCGTTTTCATTTTTAAAAACGTGAATATTAGTAAAATCCTGAAATTCAATACCTCCGGATCTACTATTACAATACACCCAAAATGGCGGCCATTACGATTGCAAATCTTGTGACATCCATCCGATATAGATAGGCCTATTTAACATTAAAAACGTGAGTAAATCATTTACAGTTGTAAGCAGTATTTGTTTTTGAAGTAATGCTCACTAGCTGTAGTCATAAAACTTATTGAAAGGCCAGCTGATTGTTTTCTAGGCTGCCGATCGGCTGCTTGACTTCAGCTTACGTAATACACAGACCTGAAAGTGACACCACAAGCCAAGGTGGAAATAGCTAGCCCAAGGCTGCTAATTAGGGCCACTGGGGTGTTGGTCAGGGGGTCAGGGAGTGGTCACACTTCTTTTGTTTACTTAATTATCAAGCCACTACCTGGTGTTTTGGTAGTTTAGTAGAAGTGTACTGGGGACAAACAGGGCACGGCGTTATGTCATAGGGGCATGGCGTCAGGTAAAAAAGGGCACGGCGCGGCGCCATGCTAATCGGGGCTGTGGGAAACACTAATTTATACGACTTTTTTTTCCCCTTTTTGACCGGCGGCCGAAAATGTCAATGGGCCGACTTGGGTATGGCTTCAGTTAGAGTTACTCCCCTTTGTTCATTCTGTTATCATGGCGATAAAAACCAGTGATTTTACACAAAATTGCACCGGTGAGTTTTTTGTTTCAACATCGTTTTTGTAATAACTAAGAACATGGATCATAATCCAATTTACTGTAAAACTCGCTTTTTGCTTTAAATACATTTTTCGGCAGATTCCATGTGTTTTGCCACTGTTTATATAGCTATATTTGGCTATTATAGCCGTACTTGGCTATTATAGTCAAATCAGGGCCGTTTTCGTTTATTCGGAACAACCGGTTCGACCGTTGGTTAAAGTAATTATTTCAAGTATAAGTCCTGACGGAGCTGCAGTTTTTGATACAGGCCTGTGAGGGCTTTGCCAAGGCTCGTCTGAAAACAATGTAAAATCACCAGGTCCGTCTTTAATTCATAAACGAACAACTAGGTCCAACCAGTCAAACCGTATAATCGAAAACGGCCCAGGACTTCTCCCCGACCTGTTCGAAGCCTCGTGTAAAGACCCGAACTTCTAACTCGGTGGATCAAAACAAGTTTTCCCATGAACAGTAAAACTTACCTTAAACAATATAGTAAAAACTTTATTCGCAAAAGATTAATGATAAACGGATTTCCATATTAGACCTACCGATTCTTCCCAGTTCTGTCGATTGTACGTATTCGCTCCTTTAGAAGCCGCCATCTTGAACCTCAGTGATTGGTTGATAAAAAAGTTATACACGAAACGAAAATAATTTTATAAAACAAAAAAACAAAACTCTATTGCATCTTAAAACTTTTTACAAAGCAAATTGAAAAGAAAACTTGGATTCTTAGATCGTAGATAGCTACAGATTTGTGGTTTTAACTCATTTTTTATTATGTTTGTAACTTTTCGTTTCGTATTATGCGTTTGGTGCATCCTAATCACATCTACGATTTACTTCGGTATACATTTCAAGCTTCTACGTGACTGTGTTTTGTTTTGGTGCGAGATTTCTTCATTGTGCATTGCTGATTCAACGCAATAAGGGTTTTACATCAATATCAGCTATTACGTTAATGAAACATGAAGATTACACCTGTACAGATCTAGAGGTGCTCGTATACGAGCTGTTTCATTGCGTTGCACCGAAATTACATTGGGAATATATTGGCCGATAGGATTGTGAGAAAGGTATTTAGGTTTATCAGGTTAAACCCTGCATAACTGATAATGTTAACAGGTTGGGCACAACCCTGCACATGGGTAACAGTTACCTATTTGAGTAATAGTTACCTGTTTGAGTAATCAATAAGTTACCCAAATGAGGAATTTTGTGCAAGAAAAATGCATCAAGTTGTTTTAAACCTTTTTTATCAAAAAAGGGCGTAATAAATTTGACATGTCATTTTATTAGTACACCCTTAGCCAATGTATATTTAACCGTTCACTGGAAGATGGAAAACTACCTCGAGAATGGAAAGAAGCTAACATCACTGCCATATTCAAGAAAGGATTGAAGTCAGACCCAGGAAACTATAGACCTGTCAGCCTCACGAGTATTGTTGTTAAAACCTTAGAGAAGTTAGTTAGAAACAGTATAGTTAAACACAAGGATAAGAATAATTTTTTAAGCTCTAAACATTTTGGTTTTATCTCGGGACGATCAACCCAACTTCAGTTGCTGAACGTTTTAGAAATTGGACTGAAATTATAGAAGATGGCGGAGAACTAGATGTAATTTACATGGATTTTATGAAGGCATTTGATAAGGTCCTGTGTAAACGCCTCTTAAAGAAATTGATAGGATATGGCGTCAGTCAAAAAGTAGTAAATTGGATAGAGGATTTCCTGAGTAATAGATTTCAACGTGTTATTGTTAATGGTGAGATGTCAAAAACATACCCTGTAATCAGCGGCATCCCACAAGGAAGTGTACTGGGCCCAATCTTATTTATAGTGTATATAAACGATCTCCCTGAAATAACAACATCTTCATCGCCACTATTTCCAGATGACACAAAGCTTTACAGGCAGATTAGAAACGACAATGATGTGATAAATCTCCAAGAGGACCTGTATAAACTCCAAAACTGGTCAAACAGAAGGAGAGAGGATTCAATTGGAAAACAGCACACACTAAAAGGACATTGGGGTTACTATCGATGAGGACCTGAATTTCAAAACCCACCTGCATAATATTGTGAACAAAGCGAACAGCATATTGGACTGATTCGAAGGTCTTTTGTATATCTTGATGAGTCAATGTTCAAGTTACTATTTCAAGCTCTCGTTAGACCACACCTGGAATAGCGGCGAGTGTATGGAACCCATATAGAGTGGCAGATATCGACCTGATCGAGAAAGTCAAGAGAATGGCATCAAAACTTATTCCTGGACTCAAAAACCTAACTTACGAGGAAGGCTTAGAAAGACTAAATCTTTCAACTTTACAACATCGGAGAACTAGAGGGGACATTAAAAATGTTTTTAAAATAGTTAAAAACATATATGATCATAGAGTAACTGAGAACTTTTTCCAAATGGACAGTACAGGCAGAACGAGAGGTCATTCTGAGAAAATTTTTAAGAAAATTTGCAATTTAGAATTAAGAAAGAATTTCTTAACAGAATAGTAGATGTATGGAATAATTTTTCGCAACATATTATAGATGGTATCGCAGATACTTTATACAACTTTGAAGTAATGTTAAATGAACACTGGAAAAATATTTGTTTTAAAATCTAATAGTCTATATTGTAGGATCATAGCCATTGATATACTGGAATTTATTTACTTATTTTTTATGAATGTATATATTGTTGAAATGGATATAGAGGGTTCCAGCCTGCATCCATCAATTATGACGCCCTTTTTCGATAATAATTTTTAAAACAACATTATGTGTTTTCTTTTCACAGAATTAAAACAACATTATGTGTTTTCTTTTCACAGAATTACTCATTTGGGTAACTTATTGATTACTACAAACAAGTAACTGTTACTCAAATGGGTAACTATTACCCATGTGCAGGGTTGTGCCCAACCTGGTTAACAGTCCTGGGCCGTTTTCGATTATACGGTTTGACTGGTTGGACCTAGTTGTTCGTTTATGAATTAACTGTTGATTTTATTTTGTTTTCAGACGAGCCTTGACAAAGCCCTGACGGGCTTGTATAAAAAACTGCAGGTCCGTCAGGATTTATACTTGAAATAATGACTTTAACAAACGGTCGAACCGCTTGTTCCGAATAAACAAAAAAGGGCCCTGGAGCGAGTTTTACTAAAGGTCGTAAACGTAAATGTAGTCGTAAACGTAGACGTAACTCACAATATTTTTGTGTTTTACTAAAAGTTGTAGCTTACGTTTTACGTCTATGTTTACGTAAAAATCTACGGGTGCCAGGAAGTAGACGTAACCTTACACGTAGCGAGTATATATTCTATATCCTCAGTTCTTATATCATTTGTGACGGAGAAAATGAGGACATTTAGCAGGAAAGTGTTTTTAGAGATACGGGTTTCACTTTTTAGTTAAATTATTTCTCAAAATCTCTTACAGAGTCAACTATAGACGCTTATTTTTTGGCTTATATAAACAGTCATTGCGTTATTTAAATTTAGACATTGTAAGCGAAATTACGAAACACTTTTTAACTTGTAGGTAACATTGAATATAAAGAAAAACTGACTACTGTGAACGTGGAATTTACGCTCTATATCACAAAGACATCTAAGTGTGAAAATTTCCCCCACGCGTAGGTCATCTGGTCGTCCAGTATAATCTTTACATTTAGTTATCGTGCTTTGTGTGTCAGCGTCCAGAGTTCGGAATTTGTTGCGTTTTAAAGATTATTTCTCAATTCGTTCCATCCTTGATATTTTAGAGCCGAAAAATGACTAGAGTGACACTGATTGGGCCCTAACTAAGTGCTGTTAATTTTGTGTCGGTCTGAGGCAGTCAATATTTTTGAAGTGATATTTTCAAACTTCGCCAGTATCGCCATTTTGTATTACAAAATTGCATGCTACATGCAATCTTTCTACATTATAAACACATACACGTACATGTACCACACCCGGCAAATCATATACATTATGTATCCGTATCTAATAAGCCATTTCTGGCTGGGAATCCCTTTTATGTAAACCAATAAAACAAATTAATAACATCTCTAAGTGATCAAAATAGGTTTAAGTAAAAATCATAGAATATATTCCTTATTTCATGAAATAGATACATCTACATGCAAGCCTATGCTTCATGTATATTAGATGCACATGTATATATCTGAAGTCAGAAGATGGGATTTCCTGAAAATTGTCGAGTGTAATTAGAGGTACATTGTATATTTTCAATTGTCTAAAATTTAGCTCCGGTATATTCAGAAAATTCCAAAACTGTTACAAAAAATCAGCCTTTTCATAGTATAAGTGATTTTCTGAATAGTGTATGAAAATGAAGAGAAAAAAGCATCATGTACATGTATCAAATTGAATGTACAATTATGCTAGATATTTATTATATCTAAATTACTAGTATATGTTTTTTCTTCTTTTTTAAAAAAAAAATAATTTGACTGTTAATCAAAGCTACGAAAATTACGAAATGTAAACTCAGTCTACTTTGGCCGTGTGCCAAGTGTCTTTAGCAAATCAAATGTCGCGTTACAAAATATATTCACACATAAGTTTTACGTCTATATATACTTCTACATTTACGTGCATAGTTACACCCTGTTGTAAAACTCAATTTACGCACACGTAAAAACTCAATTTACGCACACGTAAAGTTAGACGTAAAGTCTATGTTTACGTCTATGTTTACGCTTACGTCAACGACCTTTAGTAAAACTTGCTCCTGTAGTAGAGTAACAGTTACCCATTTGTAACTGTTTAACTATTAAACCACAGGTGTTCGTTTCTAATATAAGTATAAGTATAATACTGGGTCAAGGTCTATAACTCGGCCGGCCATATAACACTACCCAATTTCAGAAAAAGTATGATTATTAACCAACCGTATAGGATATAATAATAGGAATACTCTCAATCGACAGCCAGATAATTTATCTTTAATTTGGTATATGATACAATATATATCATGCCGTATAAATGTCACTAGGTATCCAGAAACATCGGAAAACAGCCAGATTTCAACTGGTCGGACACTGTGGTGTCCTCCGATAAACACGCCAGGACTCTAATGCGTAGCTCAAAAACCATTGCATGTCAACACTTCAGCGTCATAAGAATGAAAGTTTGGTAGAAAACAAACTTACCGGTATTGTAGCTATGTAGTATTGATTTAGTTTGTGACTTTTAAACAACAAATGTACTAATTAAGTTATGTTAGCAATGCCTTAATTATGTTACTCAATTGTGGGACTGTGGGACTTACATTATATGTTAGAGGTTTAAATAACACAACAAAACACTTTTGAAACATTTTGTCGTTTTCACAGTCAGCAAAATAAAGCCCGATAAGAAATCAGCTAACCAGTTGAATCTCATGTGGGAGTTTTGCCATGGTTTCATATTGAATTCAAGTACACTTCATATTCTCAAGAACTAATATATATTCTCAAGAACTAATATATCTATATATAGTTATCATATTACAGATCGTGTCAATATCATGAAAATAATTAAGAAATAATTTGACATGTTTGGCCTAACCTCTGGTGATCAAAATTGGGTAGATTTTTATCTCCAAAAAAGGAACATTGCACGCTACAGTTTTTGCACCACAGAAAAATACATAGTATAAATAACATGCAAAATAATAACAAAATCATATTTCCTTACATAGAAGATAAAGATGTGAATATATTAAAGTTTAATGTTATTGTATTGGTACCTGATCTAAATGCTGTGAGAATTTTGTTAGGGTCTTCAAGGTACATGTAACAAGTTTGAGTTATCATACCTGTCAAGTTTGTAAAAGAATTTGGAAGATTTGGGTAATTCAATAAAAACAATGTAAATATATGGTTTATATCTAATATTACAGCACAACGTTATAATGTAGGAAAAAGTCTTGCAGTTTAAATCTAAACAACACTACACAATGTCATCAAAAGGAATCTTCTCCATAAGTTTCAACCAAGACCACGGTAAGTCTTAACATTTTTACCACATGTTGTTCAGGTCAAAGGTTATTCAAGCCTATATGTTTTACTGTCATTAGCATAAATTGTTCTTCTCAATCAGTAGGAATATTTCTGTTATTGTTTCAACATGCAAAGTTCAAAACTGAATATTAAGATAGCATTGTTTAGTCTAATACTCCAATTGTTGATGATATAGATGTTACTATGGCATCTTTGGTCATGCATGATCGGTGCCACTCTGTTGGTCGCTGAACTTAGGATGCTTGATATGATTGTTTTATTTCAGGTTGTTTCATATGTGCGACAGATTCAGGTCTACGAATTTACAATGTAGAACCATTGACACAGAAACTTTTTCTTAGTAAGTATGATATTTATTTGCTTTGAAGCAGTATGGATGTTAAGTAAGTTGAAAATGAGCATCAAATTTTAATAGCATGTTTAAAGTTCATTTACAGATTGATTAAATTTTTTCAATATTGTTAAATGCTAATCAGTAGCTTAAAGCTAATTATTATCATGACAATAAAATGAATGAATGACTGTTATATATGACTAATACAGACCATGACACAGTGGGAAGTTTGGCCTGCGCTGAGATGTTGTTCCGGACCAATCTTCTGGCCCTGGTTGGAGGGGGCAGCTTTCCACGGTTTGACGAAAAAGCAGGTAACTGTTTTACGAAGCATTATGATAAGATGTGTCTGTATGCGGATTCTTATCATATGAGGTGGAGGTAACTCATATCATTAGTATACTACAATTATAATTCATGTATGTGGATAAAACTACATTTTACGATATTTTTTATTTTCAGAAAAGCAAACAATTAATTGTGTCTTAATGCATCATTCTCCTTATGAATGCTCAATTGGAAATAGGATGGAGCATCAACACCAAGGATTCCTTACAAAAAAATAGTTTATTTACATGTTTTGGATGGCTAGCCCAACCGTCACCAGACAAAAATTTAAATCAGTATTTTCAGAGCTAAAGTGCAAATTATGGTTCACGAAATGACGTCACATTAATTGTTATTAAATCACGTGATCTACTCAATGGACGGAGCAAAACAAGTGAATTTGATGGAAAAAGAGCAACATATAGATAGCAGTGGAAAATTTGGCTGCCCTCATCTTAATTTAGAGTGACTCTGATTCAAACAGTACCCTTCTGAAAGTCCATCATCCCTCGTCATATAAATACTCAGATTATGTACATGAGGAAACATTTTGCCAAGATGAGAAACCACATCTTGGTGTATATATTCAGTGTATATGGCATTTTTGAAAGTACTTCAAAACATAAATGGAATTCATATTCAACCTATCTTTTAGATGATGTAGATTTTTCTACTGCTATCTATATGTTGCTCTATTTACTTTAAATTAATTGTGATTTTACCAATTGGTTCCGAAACCTAGTGACTTCTAATTTAGAATATTGTTCCTTATTCAAAGCAATTTTGTTTCAATTCCTAGCTCAGTTTTGAAAAGGTGAGGGACAATAACTTACCTTATAGACATAGATTTTTCTAGCCTTTATCTAGCTTTTCTACCTTAAAACGTTTTTAATGTGTGTTCTTCAAAAATGGAAATGCAATGCACTAAATCTGTTGTTTTTAAGTGCTGATTTGGGATGACTCTCAGAAGGAACTTGCCAAAAAGGTTGTCATGGAAATCACATTTGCCCAATCGGTAGTGGCTATGAAACTGAAAAGGGAAAGGTATGTTTGTGTCAAGTGTAATGCTGTTTTACCATTTCCACTGTGTAATACAAGTATCATCTGCAGCTCTTCTCACACATCCTCTCCAATCATCTAAATATAAAAGGCCCTGGTATTTTCATCTGCATTCCGTTTGCCTCATGTGTGAAATAAATCTAGTTTACTCATTATAATCATTCTTTCTTGTGCTGGCACTTTTTCAATCTTGATGGCATTTCTGTAAGACTTGTATGAGAGAGGCAGCTCTTCATTACATTTAGATAGTAGTAGTGTTATACACCACTAAAGGTGCTTCAGTCTGATTGCTTAAAGCAACATTTCCACAATAAAATGAAGATTAAGATACTTACAATTCTTGTTTACAGGTTGATAGTTGTGTTAAGAAACCAAGTCCATGTGTTCAGTTTCCCCAACAAGCCCCAGAAGCTGTTTACATTTGGTACAAGAGATAATCCCAAAGGTATGGAAGTCAGATACAGTCTTTACACACCTCTCAGATACTAGTACATATAGTCATGTAAATGGGGGATAAGTATTGAGGTAATACAAGACTGACAATGCTAGATACATTGCTATAATTATATAATATCTTAATGGTAATAATATCATGAAATATATTATTTGTTGATTCTTAAGATAAGTGTGAATGTGTTGATTCTTAAGATAGTGTGAATGTGTTGATTCTTAAGATAAGACTTAGTGTGAATGTGTTGATTCTTAAGATAAGACTTAGTGTGAATGTGTTGATTCTTAAGATAAGACTTAGTGTGAATGTGTTGATTCTTAAGATAAGTGTGAATGCGTTGATTCTTAAGATAGGTGTGAATGTGTTGATTCTTAAGGTAAGTGTGAATGTGTTGATTCTTAAGGTAAGTGTGAATGTGTTGATTCTTAAGATAAGACTAAGTGTGAATGTGTTGATTCTTAAGATAAGTGTGAATGTGTTGATTCTTAAGATAAGTGTGAATGTGTTGATTCTTAAGATAAGACTTAGTGTGAATGTGTTGATTCTTAAGGTAAGTGTGAATGTGTTGATTCTTAAGGTAAGTGTGAATGTGTTGATTCTTAAGGTAAGTGTGAATGTGTTGATTCTTAAGGTAAGTGTGAATGTGTTGATTCTTAAGGTAAGTGTGAATGTGTTGATTCTTAAGATAAGTGTGAATGTGTTGATTCTTAAGATTAGTGTGAATGTGTTGATTCTTAAGGTAACTGTGAATGTGTTGATTCTTAAGGTAAGTGTGAATGTGTTTTAATTTGAAGTTCTGTTACGGCCTCGTACGCACTGTTACGTTTTGTTACGTCAATCCCGTTTTATTACGTCCTGTGGCGTTCACCATCTGTACCGTGACTGCCGTGGCAAATTTTTTGACAGTTTAAAAATCTGGCACGGCATCCACGGTAATCACGATCGCTCACGTTTATCTATCACCTCTTTCTGCGTTGTCTCACGTTGTCTCGCGGTCACCACGTTTTGTCCACGGTGGCCTGAAACGGGGCTGCCGTGGCCGCTGGGAACATAGTTTAAACCTAGCATAAGATAAGTGTGAATGTGTTGATTCTCAAGATAAGTGTGAATGTGTTGATTCTTAAGATAATTAAGTGTGAATGTGTTGATTCTTAAGATAAGTGTGAATGTGTTGATTCTTAAGATAATTAAGTGTGAATGTGTTGATTCTTAAGATAAGTGTGAATGTGTTGATTCTTAAGATAAGTGTGAATGTGTTGATTCTTAAGATAAGTGTGAATGTGTTGATTCTTAAGATAAGTGTGAATGTGTTGATTCTTAAGATAAGTGTGAATGTGTTGATTCTTAAGATAAGTGTGAATGTGTTGATTCTTAAGGTAAGTGTGAATGTGTTGATTCTTAAGATAAGTGTGAATGTGTTGATTCTTAAGATAAGTGTGAATGTGTTGATTCTTAAGGTAAGTGTGAATGTGTTGATTCTTAAGGTAAGTGTGAATGTGTTGATTCTTAAGATTAGTGTGAATGTGTTGATTCTTAAGATAATTAAGTGTGAATGTGTTGATTCTTAAGATAATAAAGTGTGAATGTGTTGATTCTTAAGATAAGTGTGAATGTGTTGATTCTTAAGATAAGTGTGAGTGTGTGTGATTCTTAAGATTAGTGTGAATGTGTTGATTCTTAAGATAATTAAGTGTGAATGTGTTGATTCTTAAGATAAGTGTGAATGTGTTGATTCTTAAGGTAACTGTGAATGTGTTGATTCTTAAGGTAAGTGTGAATGTGTTGATTCTTAAGATAATTAAGTGTGAATGTGTTGATTCTTAAGATAAGTGTGAATGTGTTGATTCTTAAGATAATTAAGTGTGAATGTGTTGATTCTTAAGATAATTAAGTGTGAATGTGTTGATTCTTAAGATAAGTGTGAATGTGTTGATTCTTAAGGTAAGTGTGAATGTGTTGATTCTTAAGATAAGTGTGAATGTGTCGATTCTTAAGATAAGTGTGAATGTGTTGATTCTTAAGATAAGTGTGAATGTGTTGATTCTTAAGATTAGTGTGAATGTGTTGATTCTTAAGATCCTTATTTGTTTAAGATAAGTGTGAATGTGTTGATTCTTAAGATAAGTGTGTAATGTGTTGATTCTTAAGATAAGTGTGAATGTGTTGATTCTTAAGATAAGTGTGAATGTGTTGATTCTTAAGGTAAGTGTGAATGTGTTGATTCTTAAGATAAGTGTGAATGTGTTGATTCTTAAGATAAGTGTGAATGTGTTGATTCTTAAGATTAGTGTGAATGTGTTGATTCTTAAGATTAGTGTGAATGTGTTGATTCTTAAGATTCTTATTTGTTTAAGATAAGTGTGAATGTGTTGATTCTTAAGATAAGTGTGAGTGTGTTGATTCTTAAGATTAGTGTGAATGTGTTGATTCTTAAGGTAAGTATGAATGTGTTGATTCTTAAGATAAGTGTGAATGTGTTGATTCTTAAGATAAGTGTGAATGTGTTGATTCTTAAGATAAGTGTGAGTGTGTTGATTCTTAAGATAAGTGTGAATGTGTTGATTCTTAAGATTAGTGTGAATGTGTTGATTCTTAAGGTAAGTGTGAATGTGTTGATTCTTAAGATAAGTGTGAATGTGTTGATTCTTAAGATAAGTGTGAATGTGTTGATTCTTAAGATTAGTGTGAATGTGTTGATTCTTAAGATAAGTGTGAATGTGTTGATTCTTAAGATTCTTATTTGTTTAAGATAAGTGTGAATGTGTTGATTCTTAAGATAAGTGTGAATGTGTTGATTCTTAAGGTAAGTGTGAATGTGTTGATTCTTAAGATAAGTGTGAATGTGTTGATTCTTAAGGTAAGTGTGAATGTGTTGATTCTTAAGATAAGTGTGAATGTGTTGATTCTTAAGATAAGTGTGAATGTGTTGATTCTTAAGATAAGTGTGAATGTGTTGATTCTTAAGATAAGTGTGAATGTGTTGATTCTTAAGGTAAGTGTGAATGTGTTGATTCTTAAGATTAGTGTGAATGTGTTGATTCTTAAGATAAGTGTGAATGTGTTGATTCTTAAGATAAGTGTGAATGTGTTGATTCTTAAGGTAAGTGTGAATGTGTTGATTCTTAAGATAAGTGTGAATGTGTTGATTCTTAAGATAATTAAGTGTGAATGTGTTGATTCTTAAGATAAGTGTGAATGTGTTGATTCTTAAGGTAAGTGTGAATGTGTTGATTCTTAAGATTAGTGTGAATGTGTTGATTCTTAAGATAAGTGTGAATGTGTTGATTCTTATGATAAGTGTGAATGTGTTGATTCTTAAGATTAGTGTGAATGTGTTGATTCTTAAGATAATTAAGTGTGAATGTGTTGATTCTTAAGATTAGTGTGAATGTGTTGATTCTTAAGATAAGTGTGAATGTGTTGATTCTTAAGATAAGTGTGAATGTGTTGATTCTTAAGGTAAGTGTGAATGTGTTGATTCTTAAGATAAGTGTGAATGCGTTGATTCTTAAGATAATTAAGTGTGAATGTGTTGATTCTTAAGATAATTAAGTGTGAATGTGTTGATTCTTAAGATAAGTGTGAATGTGTTGATTCTTAAGATAAGTGTGAATGTGTTGATTCTTAAGATAAGTGTGAATGTGTTGATTCTTAAGGTAAGTGTGAATGTGTTGATTCTTAAGATAAGTGTGAATGTGTTGATTCTTAAGATAAGTGTGAATGTGTTGATTCTTAAGATAAGTGTGAATGTGTTGATTCTTAAGATTCTGTGAATGTGTTGATTCTTAAGATAAGTGTGAATGTGTTGATTCTTAAGATAAGTGTGAATGTGCTGATTCTTAAGATTAGTGTGAATGTGTTGATTCTTAAGATTAGTGTGAATGTGCTGATTCTTCATTGCATACATCATAATGTGACAAAGTACACGTCATAGGAATGAAAATGTTTGTAAATAATGGCTTAACAGTTCCTCAGTTGTATTGTGCAGCATCTGCCATCATAAAGTATTATAGAACAGTGAGATACATGATATTCCCTCATAGTCAGGTATTTCCAGTATAATACACTATACAGGTGTTGATATATCACAACTGTGTGATTGTGATATTTGACCTTGTAGGTTTGTGTGAAGTTAGTGGATTTGGACAGACTCTGGTGTTCCCTGGACACAAGTGTGGAAGTGTTCAAATTGTGGTATGTATTCACTTATGAGTCAAAGGCTTAAAGCATTCATGAGGTCACCTAGTTTTCTCAGAACCTGTGATAGTTTAAATCATAGATTACATAATTAGTGTTCATATATTATGAGACAATATCCATGATTAGAGATTGTTTCATTTACCAATCAAATTGAACTTTCTTATTTTGATCCTGTCAATCCTTGCTGAAAAAAGTTTCAATTTGAAAGTAGGGGAGGTAATCTGACATTAAATTCAAATGAATAAAGCTTAGAAAAAACAACATTTTGCCTTAAAATTTGTTTCACCAGATTGCGTTGTTTGATACTTAGGACTAAACATGAACCAACCCAAACAGAATATCCTGCAGCTGTAGCTTATAGATTATCACTTGTATATTATTAAGGACCTGGAGACTACCCAGCCTGGTCAATCCTCCTCCCCTATCACCATCAACGCCCATCAGAATGATCTCGCTTGTCTGGCTCTCAATCAAAACGGAACACTGATGGCCACTGCCTCAAAAAAGGTAACTTAATAAGAACAGCACACTGCTGACCACTACCATAAAAAATGTAATTAGATCAGAACAGCACACTGCTGACCTCCACCAGAAAAAAGGTAATTAGATCAGAACAGCACACTGATGACCACCACCATAAAAAGGTAATTAGATCAGAACAGCACACTGATGACCTCCACCATAAAAAGGTAATTAGATCAGAACAGCACACTGCTGACCACCACCATAAAAAAGGTAATTAGATCAGAACAGCACACTGCTGACCACCACCATAAAAAAGGTAATTAGATCAGAACAGCACACTGATGACCTCCACCATAAAAAGGTAATTAGATCAGAACAGCACACTGCTGACCACCACCATAAAAAAAGGTAATTAAATCAGAACAGCACACTGATGACCTCCACCATAAAAAGGTAATTAGATCAGAACAGCACACTGCTGACCACCACCATAAAAAAGGTAATTTAATCAGAACAGCACACTGCTGACTTCCACCATAAAAAAAGGTAATTAAATTAAACAGCACACTGATGACCACCACCCATAAAAAAGGTAATAAGATCAGAACAGCACACTGCTTACCTCCACCATAAAAAGGTAATTAGATCAGAACAACACACTGATGACCTCCACCATAAAAAAGGTAATTAGATCAGAACAGCACACTGATGACCTCCACCATAAAAAAGGTAATTAGATCAGAACAGCACACTGCTGACCTCAACCATAAAAAGGTAATTAGATCAGAACAGCACACTGCTGACCTCCACCATAAAAAAGGTAATTAGATCAGAACAACACACTGATGACCTCCACCATAAAAAAGGTAATTAGATCAGAACAACACACTGCTGACCTCCACCATAAAAAGGTAATTAGATCAGAACAGCACACTGCTGACCACCACCATAAAAAGGATAATAAGATCAGAACAGCACACTGCTGACCTCCACCATAAAAAAGGTAATTAGATCAGAACAGCACACTGCTGACCTCCACCATAAAAAAGGTAATTAGATCAGAACAGCACACTGATGACCACCACCATAAAAAGGTAATTAAATTAAACAGCACACTGATGACCACCACCAGAAAAAAGGTAATCAGATCAGAACAGCACACTGCTGACCTCCACCATAAAAAAGGTAATTAGATCAGAACAGCACACTGCTGACCTCCACCATAAAAAGGTAATTAGATCAGAACAGCACACTGCTGACCTCCACCATAAAAAGGTAATTAGATCAGAACAGCACACTGCTGACCACCACCAAAAAAGGTAATTAAATCAGAACAGCACACTGCTAACCTCCACCATAAAAAGGTAATTAGATCAGAACAGCACACTGATGACCTCCACCATAAAAAAGGTAATTAGATCAGAACAGCACACTGCTGACCTCCACCATAAAAAGGTAATTAGATCGGAACAGCACACTGCTGACCACCACCAGAAAAAAGGTAATTAAATTAAACAGCACACTGATGACCTCCACCATAAAAAGGTAATTAAATCAGAACAGCACACTGCTGACCTCCACCATAAAAAGGTAATTTAATCAGAACAGCACACTGCTGACTTCCACCATAAAAAAGGTAATTAAATAAAACAGCACACTGATGACCACCACCAGAAAAAAAGGTAATTAGATCAGAACAGCACACTGCTGACCTCCACCATAAAAAGGTAATTAGATCAGAACAGCACACTGCTGACCTCCACCATAAAAAAGGTAATTAGATCAGAACAGCACACTGATGACCTCCACCATAAAAAGGTAATTAGATCAGAACAGCACACTGCTGACCTCCACCATAAAAAGGTAATTAGATCAGAACAGCACACTGCTGACCTCCACCATAAAAAAGGTAATTAGATCAGAACAGCACACTGCTGACCTCCACCATAAAAAGGTAATTAGATCAGAACAGCACACTGCTGACCACCACCAGAAAAAAGGTAATTAAATTAAACAGCACACTGCTGACCTCCACCATAAAAAGGTAATTAAATCAGAACAGCACACTGCTGACCTCCACCATAAAAAGGTAATTAAATCAGAACAGCACACTGCTGACCTCCACCATAAAAAAGGTAATTAGATCAGAACAGCACACTGCTGACCTCCACCATAAAAAGGTAATTAGATCAGAACAGCACACTGATGACCACCACCATAAAAAGGTAATTAGATCAGAACAGCACACTGCTGACCTCCACCATAAAAAGGTAATTAGATCAGAACAGCACACTGCTGACCACCACCAGAAAAAAGGTAATTAAATTAAACAGCACACTGCTGACCTCCACCATAAAAAGGTAATTAAATCAGAACAGCACACTGCTGACCACCACCATAAAAAAGGTAATTAAATCAGAACAGCACACTGCTGACCTCCACCATAAAAAGGTAATTAGATCAGAACAGCACACTGCTGACCTCCACCATAAAAAAGGTAATTAGATCAGAACAGCACACTGCTGACCACCACCATAAAAAAGGTAATTAGATCAGAACAGCACACTGCTGACCTCCACCATAAAAAGGTAATTAGATCAGAACAGCACACTGCTGACCTCCACCATAAAAAGGTAATTAGATCAGAACAGCACACTGATGACCTCCACCATAAAAAAGGTAATTAGATCAGAACAGCACACTGCTGACCTCCACCATAAAAAGGTAATTAGATCAGAACAGCACACTGATGACCTCCACCATAAAAAAGGTAATTAGATCAGAACAGCACACTGATGACCACCACCATAAAAAGGTAATTAGATCAGAACAGCACACTGCTGACCTCCACCATAAAAAGGTAATTAAATCAGAACAGCACACTGCTGACCTCCACCATAAAAAGGTAATTAGATCAGAACAGCACACTGCTGACCACCACCATTAAAAACTTAAGATTCTACCTTTTATACTTGTGTGTTGTTTCAGGGAACATTGATACGAGTGTTTGACCTTGTGACCAAGAAACAAGTGGTGGAGTTGAGAAGAGGAGCAGATACAGCCATGTTATACTGGTAAGTTATGAGCAAGTTACTCTGAAGTCCTGGGCCGGTTGTTCAAAAGATGATTAGCTTAATCACATGATTATTGAAAATGTCAGTTCTCATTTGCTGCCATGTTTGTATTAAATTATATCTCTATAAAATCAGCAAGTATGTAAAGAATGGAGTTCCTAAGAATCCTATAAAATTTTGTAAAAATTTGTATTACCAGAAAGTATTTTATCTTGATTCGAAAATTGATCATTGTTAATCATATGATAATGTTTCAATATGTTCACTGGGTATTAAGTAGCTGATCACTACAGGAAAATATAAATTTCATTATTAGGTAGTATACACATTAAATACATGCAGAAAACATATTCAAATGTATGTTGTATATTAACTGACTGTTAAAGGTGTATACTAGTAATAATAATAGGGTTATCATCTTGTTAGCTCACCTGTTCGAAGGTCAAGTGAGCTTATGGTTTGGTGCAGCGTCCGTTGTCCGTCCGTCGTCCATTTAAACGTTGTCCGTCCGTCGTCCATTTAAACAGCTTCTTCTACAAAACTTGGAGACCTAGAGTCCTGAAATTTGGCTTATAGCATGCTGGGATGAAGGGCTACAAAGGTTGTTCAAATAAATGACCTTGACCTTCATTTAAGGTCACAGGGGTCAAATAGGTGAAAATCTTTAACAGACATCTTCTAAATAACCAGGAGGCCTGGAGACCTGATATTTGGCATGTAACATGCTGGGATGAAGGACTACCAAGTTTGTTCAAATGAATGACCTTGACCTTGATTCAAGGTCACAGGGGTCAAATAGGCTTACATCTTTAAACGACTTCTTTATAATAACCAAGAAGCCTAGGGACCTGATTTTAGGCCTGTTACATGCTGGGATGAAGGCCTACCAAGTTTGTTCAAATTCATTACCTTGACCTTCATTCAAGGTCACTGGGGTCAAATAGGCCTAAATCTTTAAACAACTTCTTCTTAATAACCAAGAAGCCTAGGGACCTGATATAGGGCCTGTGGCATGCTGGTATCAAGGGCTACCAAGTTTGTTCAAATGAATGACCTTGACTTTCATTCAAGGTCAAAGGGGACATATAGGCTAAAATCTGTAAACGACTTCTTAATAACCAAGAGGCAAATGGGCCTCTAACATGCTTGGGTATGATATAAATTTTTATTCACTCTCCTATTTGTTAAGTATTAACCATGCATGATTACCAGATAGCAGGTGACCGATTTGGACCCATTGGGCCCTTGTTAACTTCTCCTTCAGTCATGACTTTGACCCAATATTTCTTTTGCAGCATCTCCTTTAACCATGACTCTGACCCGATATTTCATTGTAGCATCTCCTAGTCATGACTCTGACCCAAAATTTCATTGTAGCATCGCCTTCAGTCATTATTCCTTTCATCATAACTCTGACCAGATATTTCATTGTAGCATCTCCTTCAGTCATGACTCTGACCAGATATTTCTTTGTAGCATCTCCTTCAGTCATGGCTCTTACCAGATATTTCATTGTAAAATTTCCTTCAGTCATAACTCTGACCAGATATTTCATCGTAGCATCTGCTTCAGTCATGACTCTTACCAGATATTTCTTTGTAGCATCTCCTTCAGTCATGACTCTTACCAGATATTTCATTGTAGAATCTTCTTTAGCCATAACTCTGACCCGATATATCATTGTAAAATATCCTTCAGTCATGACTCTGACCAGATATTTCTTTGTAGCATCTCCTTCAGTCATGACTCTTACCAGATATTTCATAGTAGAATCTCCTTTAGCCATAACTCTGACCCGATATATCATTGTAAAATTTCCTTCAGTCATGACTCTGACCAGATATTTCTTTGTAGCATCTCCCTTAGTCATATCTCTGACCAGATATTTAATTGTAGCATCTCCTTTAGTGATAACTCTGACCCTATATTTCATTGTAGCATCACTTTTAGTCATAAATCTGACCCGATATTTCATTTTAGCATCTCTTTCAGTCATGACTCTTACCAGATATTTTATTGTAGCATCGCATTCAGTCATGACTCTGACCCAATATATTTCATTGTAGCATCTCCTTTAGCCATGACTCTGACCCGATATTTCTTTTGTTACATGTACACCTTCTTCAGTCATGAATCTGACCAGATATTAAATTTTCTTTTGTAACATCTCCTGCAGTCATGACTCTGAGTAGATATTTCTTTTGAAGCGTCTCCTTTAGCCATGACTCTGACCCGATATTTCTTTTGTAACATCTCCTTCAGTCATGACTCTGAGTAGATATTTCTTTTGTTACATCTCCTTTAGTCATGACTCTGACCAGATATTTCTTTTGTAACATCTCCTGCAGTCATGACTCTGAGTAGATATTTCTTTTGAAGCGTCTCCTTTAGCCATGACTCTGACCCGATATTTCTTTTGTTACATCTCCTTTAGCCATGACTCTGACCCGATATTTCTTTTGTTACATCTCCTTTAGTCATGACTCTAACCCGATATTTCTTTTGTAACATCTCCTTCAGTCATGACTCTGACCCGATATTTCTTTTGTAACATCTCCTTCAGTCATGACTCTGACCCGATATTTCTTTTGTTACATCTCCTTCAGTCATGACTCTGACCCGATATTTCTTTTGTTACATCTCCGTTAGTCATGACTCTAACCCGATATTTCTTTTGTAACATCTCCTTCAGTCATGACTCTGACCAGATATTTCTTTTGTAACATCTCCTGCAGTCAAGACTCTGAGTAGATATTTCTTTTGTAACATCTCCTTCAGTCATGACTCTGAGTAGATATTTCTTTTGAAGCATCTCCTTTAGCTATGACTCTAACCCGATATTTCTTTTGTTACATCTCCTTCAGTCATGACTCTGAGTAGATATTTCTTTTGAAGCATCTCCTTTAGCTATGACTCTAACCCGATATTTCTTTTGTAACATCTCCTTCAGTCATGACTCTGAGTAGATATTTCTTTTGAAGCATCTCCTTTAGCTATGACTCTAACCCGATATTTCTTTTGTAACATCTCCTTCAGTCATGACTCTGAGTAGATATTTCTTTTGTTACATCTCCTTTAGTCATGACTCTAACCCGATATTTCTTTTGTAACATCTCCTTCAGTCATGACTCTGAGTAGATATTTCTTTTGTAACATCTCCTTTAGCTATGACTCTAACCCGATATTTCTTTTGTTACATCTCCTTCAGTCATGACTCTGAGTAGATATTTCTTTTGAAGCGTCTCCTTTAGCCATGACTCTGACCCGATATTTCTTTTGTTACATCTCCTTTAGTCATGACTCTAACCCGATATTTCTTTTGTTACATCTCCTTTAGTCATGACTCTGACCCGATATTTCTTTTGTTACATCTCCTTTAGCTATGACTCTAACCCGATATTTCTTTTGTTACATCTCCTTTAGCTATGACTCTAACCCGATATTTCTTTTGTTACATCTCCTTTAGTCATGACTCTGACCCGATATTTCTTTTGTAACATCTCCTTCAGTCATGACTCTGAGTAGATATTTCTTTTGTTACATCTCCTTTAGTCATGACTCTGACCCGATATTTCTTTTGTTACATCTCCTTCAGTCATGACTCTGAGTAGATATTTCTTTTGAAGCGTCTCCTTTAGCCATGACTCTAACCCGATATTTCTTTTGTTACATCTCCTTTAGCTATGACTCTAACCCGATATTTCTTTTGTAGCATCTCCTTTAGTCATGACTCTGACCCGATATTTCTTTTGTAACATCTCCTTCAGTCATGACTCTGACCCGATATTTCTTTTGTTACATCTCCTTTAGTCATGACTCTAACCCGATATTTCTTTTGTAACATCTCCTGCAGTCATGACTCTGAGTAGATATTTCTTTTGTAACATCTCCTTCAGTCATGACTCTGAGTAGATATATCTTTTGTTACATCTCCGTTAGTCATGACTCTGACCAGATATTTCTTTTGTTACATCTCCTTTAGTCATGACTCTGAGTAGATATATCTTTTGTTACATCTCCTTTAGCCATGACTCTGACCAGATATTTCTTTTGAAGCGTCTCCTTTAGTCATGACTCTGACCAGATATTTCTTTTGTAACATCTCCTTCAGTCATGACTCTAACCCGATATTTCTTTTGTTACATCTCCTTTAGTCATGACTTTGACCCAATATTTCTTTTGCAGCATCTCCTTTAACCATGACTCTGACCCGATATTTCATTGTAGCATCTCCTACAGTCATGACTCTGACCCAAAATTTCATTGTAGCATCGCCTTCAGTCATAATTCCTTTCATCATAACTCTGACCAGATATTTCATTGTAGCATCTCCTTTAGCCATGACTCTGACCAGATATTTCTTTTGTAGCATCTCCTTTAGTCATGACTCTGAGTAGATATTTCTTTTGTTACATCTCCTTCAGTCATGACTCTGAGTAGATATTTCTTTTGTTACATCTCCTTCAGTCATGACTCTGAGTAGATATTTCTTTTGTAACATCTCCTTTAGTCATGACTCTAACCCGATATTTCTTTTGTAGCATCTCCTTCAGTCATGACTCTGACCCGATATTTCTTTTGTTACATCTCCTTTAGCTATGACTCTAACCCGATATTTCTTTTGTTACATCTCCTTTAGTCATGACTCTAACCCGATATTTCTTTTGTAACATCTCCTTCAGTCATGACTCTGAGTAGATATTTCTTTTGTTACATCTCCTTTAGCCATGACTCTGACCCGATATTTCTTTTGTAACATCTCCTTCAGTCATGACTCTGACCCGATATTTCTTTTGTAACATCTCCTTTAGCTATGACTCTAACCCGATATTTCTTTTGTTACATCTCCTTTAGCTATGACTCTAACCCGATATTTCTTTTGTAACATCTCCTTTAGCTATGACTCTAACCCAATATTTCTTTTGTTACATCTCCTTTAGCTATGACTCTAACCCGATATTTCTTTTGTTACATCTCCTTTAGCTATGACTCTAACCCGATATTTCTTTTGTTACATCTCCTTTAGTCATGACTCTAACCCGATATTTCTTTTGTAGCATCTCCTTTAGCCATGACTCTAACCCGATATTTCTTTTGTTACATCTCCTTCAGTCATGACTCTGAGTAGATATTTCTTTTGTAACATCTCCTTTAGTCATGACTCTAACCCGATATTTCTTTTGTTACATCTCCTTTAGCTATGACTCTAACCCGATATTTCTTTTGTTACATCTCCTTTAGTCATGACTGACTTTTTATTTCATTTGTAGCATCTCCTTCAGCCATGACTCTGCTTTTCTGTGTGCATCAAGTGACAAAGGGACGGTGCATATATTTGCTGTCAAAGAGACTCATCTCAATAAAAGATCCTCGTAAGTATAACAACCTGTTAAGAACAGTGAGCCATTTGTGCATTAATAGTTTGGCTAAGTTATCTTTCAAACTATATGCTGTGTGATTATTGCTTACATTACCTTATGTGCTGTGCATCTACAATATAATCACTTTGATTCCATGCTAAGATTATTATTATTTTGAATACATGTACTTGAGAATGAAACAAGCAAAAATTTCTTTTGAGAACATGTACTTAGGCCAAAGAAAATACCTGACCGACCCTAATTTTACACCCCAGACCCTAATTATTTTTTTTTCACTTTTCTACAAAAAATGTTTAAAAATCGGGATTTCGATCTCAAACTTCAGTTCCGGCCATTATTTTAGAGTGACAGACACATAAAAAACAAACAAACAAAAAACCAAACAAAAATATCCCAACCTACCAACCCTATTTTTAGCCCACCATCATCACATGGTGGGCTATTCAAATCGCCTTTCGTCCGTGGTCCGTGGTCCGTCCGTCCTTCCGTCCTTCCGTCCGTCCGTTGACAATTCTTGTTACCGCTATTTTTCAGAAAGTACTGAAGGGATCTTTCTCAAATTTCATATGTCGGTTCCCCTAGGACCCTAGTTGTGCATATTGCATTTTGGGACCGATCGGTCAACAAGATGGCCGACAGGCGGCCATCTTGGATTTTGATAGTTAAAGTTTGTTACCGCTATTTCTCAAAAAGTGCTGAAGGGATCTTTCTCAAATTTCATATACAGGTTCCCCTAGGACCGTAGTTGTGCATATTACATTTTGGGACCAATCGATGAACAAGATGGCCGACAGGCGACCATCTTGGATTTTGATAGTTAAAGTTTGTTACCGCTATTTCTCAAAAAGTACTGAAGGGATCTTTCTCAAATTTCATATATAGGGTCCCCTAGGGCCCTAATTGTGCATGTTGCATTTTGGGACGGATCGGTGAACAAGATGGCCGACAGGCGGCCATCTTGGATTTTGATATAGTTAAAGTTTGTTACCGCTATTTCTCAAAAAGTACTGAAGGGATCTTTCTCAAATTTCATATGTCGGTTTCCCTAGGACCCTAGTTGTGTATATTGCATTTTGGGACCAACTGGTCAACAAGATGGCCGACAGGCGGCCATCTTGGATTTTGATAGTTAAAGTTTGTTATCGCTATTTCTCAGAAAGTACTGAAGGGATCTTTCTCAAATTCTATGCATAGTTTCCCCTTGTACCCTAGTTGTGCATAGTACATTTAAGGACTGATCCATAATGCCTTTCGGGACTGATCGGTAAACAAGATGGCAAACTGGCCGCCATCTTAGATTTCATTGTTGAAGTTTGTTACCACTATTTCTTAGAAAGTACTATAGGGATCTGTCTCAAATTTTATATGTAGTGTGTTTGAAAAAGTTTGAAAAGCAGGGAAAAGATCCCTCTTTCCATTGTCATACATAGATCATTCTTTGGTGGGCGCCAAGATCCCTCTGGGATCTCTTGTTTTCCTAATGTCACCCTAAACGGACATATATTTTTTTGGCCTTATCTTGAAATACATGATGGACAATTATTACATAAAACATGAAAATATCAAACTGTTTTCCACAGATTTAAACAGATGGGATTCTTGGGAACTTATGTGGAGTCCCAGTGGGGTCTAGCTAACTTCACAGTGGCTGCTGAGTGTGCTTGTGCCTGTGCTTTTGGACCTGGGCATTCAGTCATAGGTAAAAACAAATCCTAATAAAGTAATCGTCAACACATCAAAGTCCATTTAGATATTTCTAAGAAATCTATGTTACCGGTAGTAGATTGATGTTTAAGTCTGTTATTTTGTAAGACATGAGCCAATTCATTAAATATATAATGGAACTTTAATTATAATTTATAACTGAACTCCATTATACGTGTTGTTATCCCCCGCCCAACGAAGTTGGCGGGGGATATACAAATAGGTTCTGTCCGTCCGTCCGTCTGTCCGTCCGTACGAATGGTTTCCGGAGCATAACTCTAAAACCAGTAGAGATATTTCCACGAAACTTCATACACACATTGGTCTTATGGTCTAGTAGTGCCTTTTGCTATTTTTAGGTTTTCATTTTTAGCTCAGCTGGCCCGAAGGGCCGGTGAGCTTATGTCATAAGGCGGCGTCCGTCGTCCGTCCGTCAACATTTCCTTTAAATCGCTACTAGTCATAGAGTTCTGCATAGATTGTAACCAAATTTGGCCACAAACATCCTTGGGGGAAGGGGAACAGAACTTGTATAAATTTTGGCTCTGACTCCCCGGGGGCAGGAGGGGCGGGGCCCAATAGGGAAAATAAAGGTAAATTCTATAAAACGCTACTTGTCCTAGAGTTCTGCATGGATTGTAACCAAATTTGGCCACAAACATCCTTGGGGGAAGGGGAACAGAACTTGTATAAATTTTGGCTCTGACCCCCTGGGGGCAGGAGGGGCGGGGCCCAATAGGGGAAATAGAGGTAAATCCTATAAATCGCTACTTGTCCTAGAGTTCTGCATGGATTGTAACCAAATTTGGCCACAAACATCCTTGGGGGAAGGGGAACAGAACTTGTATAAATTTTGGCTCTGACCCCCTGGGGGCAGGAGGGGCGGGGCCCAATAGGGGAAATAGAGGTAAATCCTATAAATCGCTACTTGTCCTAGAGTTCTGCATGGATTGTAACCAAATTTGGCCACAAACATCCTTGGGGGAAGGGGAACAGAACTTGTATAAATTTTGGTTCTGACCCCCTGGGGGCAGGAGGGGCGGGGCCCAATAGGGGAAATAGAGGTAAATCCTATGAATCGCTACTTGACCTAGAGTTCTGCATGGATTGTAACCAAATTTGGCCACAAACATCCTTGGGGGAAGGGGAACAGAACTTGTATAAATTTTGGCTCTGACCCCCTGGGGGCAGGAGGGGCGGGGCCCAATAGGGGAAATAGAGGTAAATCCTATAAATCGCTACTTGTCCTAGAGTTCTGCATGGATTGTAACCAAATTTGGCCACAAACATCCTTGGGGGAAGGGGAACAGAACTTGTATAAATTTTGGCTCTGACCCCCTGGGGGCAAGAGGGGCGGGTCCCAATAGGGGAAATAGAGGTAAATCCTATCAATCGCTAATAGCCATATAGTTCTGCTTGGATTTTAACCAAATTTGACCCAGAAATATCCTTGGGGTTAACAGAATTTGTATAAATTTTGGCTTTGACACCTTGAGCAGAAAGAGTGGGGCCCAATAGGGGAATTAGAGGTAAATATTCAAATTCCTTCAGAAAAGAAACAATGAACTTGTATTCAGAACATTCCTAGGCATTACAAACCAGGTGAGCGATACAGGCCCTCTGGGCCTCTTGTTTCCGTAACCATGGAAACATTGCTGAAAATATCATATTTTTGTACCAGGTTCGTTTCCGGAGCATAACTCTAAAACCAGAAGAGATATTTCCACGAAACTTCATAGACACATTGGTCTTATGGTCTAGTAGTGCCTTTTGCTATTTTAAGGTTTTCACTTTTTGTACTTTTTTCTGTAACCATGGAAACATTGCTGAAAATGGCAGATTTTTGTGTAAGAATCGTTTCCGGAGCATAACTCTAAAACCAGTAGAGATATTTCCACGAAACTTCATACACACATTGGTCTTATGGTCTAGTAGTGCCTTTTGCTATTTTTAGGTTTTCATTTTTAGCATTTTTTCCGTAACCATGGAAACATTGCTGAAAATATCATATTTTTGTACCAGGTTCCTTTCCGGAGCATAACTCTAAAACCAGAAGAGATATTTCTACGAAACTTCATAGACACATTAGACACATTGGTCTTATGGTCTAGTAGTGCCTTTTGCTATTTTAAGGTTTTCACTTTGTACTTTTTAGGTCATCTGACCCGAAGGGTCATTGCTGAAAATGGCAGATTTTTGTGTAAGAATCGTTTCCGGAGCACAACTCTAAAACCAGTAGAGATATTTCCACGAAACTTCATACACACATTGGTCTTATGGTCAAGTAGTGCCTTTTGCTATTTTTAGGTTTTCATTTTTTGCATTTTTTCCGTAACCATGGAAACATTGCTGAAAATATCATATTTTTGTACCAGGTTCCTTTCTGGAGCATAACTCTAAAACCAGAAGAGATATTTCTACGAAACTTCATAGACACATTAGACACATTGGTCTTATGGTCTAGTAGTGCCTTTTGCTATTTTAAGGTTTTCACTTTGTACTTTTTTCTGTAACCATGGAAACATTGCTGAAAATGGCAGATTTTTGTGTAAGAATCGTTTCCGGAGCACAACTCTAAAACCAGCTGAGATATTTCCATGAAACTTCATAGACACACTGTTCTTATGGTCTAGTAGTGCCTTTTGCTATTTTTAGGTTTTCAATTTTTGCACTTTTTCCGTAACCATGGAAACATTGCTGAAAATATCATATTTTTGTAGCAGGTTCATTTCCGGAGCATAACTCTAAAACCAGCAGAGATACTTCCACGAAACCTCATAGACACATTCTTTTTATGGTCTAGTAGTAACTTTTGCTATTTTTAGGTTTTCATTTTTTGCACTTTTTCCGTTACCATGGAAACATTGCTGAAAATATCATGGTAAATGGTAAATGTTACTTTGCAACACTCCACCCATCTTTGTGTATATAGTCTAATATAAATGTCAAGGCTGTATACCTGATTCAACAATTGCAGCCCCGCTCTACTTGAATTATACTCCATCTTTCTCTAGCTCAACTTCCTTTTTCCTGTTTTTTTCATACACATAAGTCTCCACAATCAAACTTACTTCAGCTTTGATATCTCCATTGGCAGGGTATCTGAATGACTATGTCCTTGTTGATATTGAAAATTAAATTCCTACAGTAATGTAATATTTCCCCCCTCGGGAATTGTAGTCCGATTGTTAACCATCAGTTATGTATATTCATTTTGAATTTAAGAAAGGAGTTCCATTCATTTTGATAATAATTCTATACTACTTGATCCCTGGCCAGTTAATGTTTTTTTTTCTTTATTCCCCAGCGGTATGTGTGGATGGTACCTTCCATAAATATGTGTTCACCACTGACGGCAACTGTAACAGGGAAGCTTACGATGTATACCTAGATATTGGGGACGATATGGAATAGGGAACGGCGTTCATCATACCATAAACTCTCACAGTTGTAACAAGGAGGCTTACAAAGTATACCTGGATATTGGGGACGATATGGAATCCCTAGGGAACGGCGTTCATCATAACATAAACTCTCACAGTTGTAACAAGGAGGCTTACGTTGTATACCTAGATATTGGGGACGATATGGAATAGGGAACATCATTCATCATTCCATAAACTCTCAAAGCTGTAACAGGGAGGCTTACATGATACTTTAATCTGGGACATATGGACCAGGAACAACATTCATCATACATAACTCTCAAAGCTGTAACATGGAGCTTACAATGTATACTTTAATCTGGGACGATATGGACCAGAACAACAAGAACAGGGAGGCTTACAATGTATGGACTTCATCATACCATAAACTCTCAAAGCTGTAACATGGAGGCTTACAATGTATACTTTAATCTGGGACGATATGGACAGGAACAACATTCATCATACCATAAACTCTCACAGCTGTAACAGGGAGGCTTATATCAAATAGGGAACGTTATTACATCAGTTGCAAAAGATGTACTGTTATATCATATACTTTTGAAAGAATATGGAATAAGAAACGTTATTTATCATAATTCATTCGCAGCTTTTATGGAAAGACACTCAAGTATAACAGACAGTGAATGTATAATATTCAGCTGAACACAAGAAAAATTCTTATGATACATGTATAGTATTTATATTATTAATGCATTTGAATAATTATAAGATGATGTTGATACCTGTTCAATGATTGTTGACTTGATGCCTTTATGTGATAAGTTGTTTTATGTGTACAGTTTGTAAAAGAGTTGATCATTATATATTAATACATATAGTGTATGTTTGTATAGAAGTTATAGAATGTGAGATACAGGATTGTCCTGTTAGAACAGAAGTTTTTGTCCATGTTAAGCTTTGTCTTCATGTAGCCTTTTTTGTCTGAATGAATTTCACAATATCATATGAAATAAAACATTTTACTGACATTTTACCATAATTTTCTTTTTAGGTCATCTGACCCCAAAGGTCAAGATGACCTATTGTCATCGTGCACCATTCCGCCGTGCCAAATTTGGCCAGAAACATCCTTAGGGGAAAGGGAACAGATTTTGTATAAATAGTGACTCTGACCCCCTGGGGCCTGAGGGGCGGGGCCCAATAGGGGACATTTTGGTAATATTCTTTAAAACCCTACTTGTCAAAAAATTTGCAACAGATTTTAACCAAATTTGGCCAGAAACATCCTTAGATGAAGGGGAAAAATTTATGTATAAATGGTTACTGACCCCTCTGGGGCCCAATAGGGGGAATAGAGGAAAATGTCTTCAAAACGCTATTTGTCATAAAGTTCTTATTGGATTTTGACCAAATTTGGCCAGAAACATTCGTAGGGGAAGGGGGAAGAGATTTTGTATAAATGATGACTCTGACCCCCCTGGGGCCTGAGGGGCGGGGCCCAATAGGGGAAATAGAGAAAATTCCTTCAAAACACTACTAGTCATAAGGATCTAGGTTCTTATTGGATTTTGACCAAATTTGGCCAGAAACATTCGTAGAACATATTTTATATAAATGGTGACTCTAACACACACACACACACACACACACACTCACACACACACACACACACACACACACACACACACACTCACACACACACACACACACACACCCCTGGGTTAGGACGGGTGGGGCCAAATAGGGGAAATTTTGGTAATTCTTTAAAACGCTACTAGTCATAAAGTTCTCCTTGGATTTTTACCAAATTGTGTCAGTAACAGTTTTGGGGGAATGTGAAGAGAATTTGTATAAATGATGGCTCTGATCCTCTTGGGGCAGGAGGGTTTGGGCCCCGATAGGAGACGATGAATTTGTTTTGAAAAAGCTAGTAGTCATAAACACATCATAAAATTTTGGCCAAACTTTATCAAACAACCTTTTGGGAATGAGAAAAGATTTTGTAAAGTGACTCTGCCCAACACTGTTGTTTAGGTTTCTATTTCACCAAATATTTGTTTTTCCTTCTTCTTGTATAATTTGTTGAAATGATTTTCAGATGAACATTAAGGCCCATGGGCCTCTTGTTATTCAATTTAATTACCCAGGGGCCATAATAAATCTGGTGCTGATGGCAGCAACAAACCTGGTTTATAGTGCTATCACACTGAACTTACACAGAAGGCAAGCCCTCGTGTTCAGACAGTTGTTACTCAATACAACATTGAACAACAAACATGTGAATAATGGTACGATTCTGGAGTGTAGTTTATTGACAGTGATTCAACACTGTAAACAAAGGGTGGACAAGAGACATCAAACACAATCAACAAGGTACAATGATGAGTATATATACATGTGCTTATGTACATGTACCTTTACGATTGTTTTAACCCCACAAGGGTTACATTTATTATTAAATCCGTTTCTATATAAAAATGTTATAACCCCACAGTGTAAAAACATCGCCATACAAAGTCCACAGCAAAGGGAAAACATGTTGGCATCTTCCTATTTAAGATCTGTTAAAAGTTCAATGTTTATTTACATACATAACTGAATTATAATGTTGTAGAAAACACTTGTATTGCATTAATAATAGTGAATGAATGAAATAATTTTTGCTTAAAACAATGTTTCCATTGAGCCTGATACTGACCATACACACATCTTGATTCAATATCTGATGGTGAGAATAAATCAACTGCCACAGGATATAGGTACATGTAATTGTAGTTAAATGATAGCAATAAATAAAGCTTACTTTTAGAATACAGAAAAAGCAAATTAGTGTGGATTTCTAATACATATATAAAGCATTTTATTAATTATCTAATATTTTTTCAAAGAAGAAGAGATAAATTGAGTAAGAGCTTTTCATTTATAAATCTCAATCAAAGGTGATGTTGTCCTCTAAAAACAGTTTAATATCCAAAATGAGGAGTTTTGTAAATAAGAAATGTCTTTCACCTCCCTCATTCCATTTATGATCATAGAATAATGATTCTTTATAACACAAAAGAGTTCGACATATTTGACTAGAAATGTCTAACAAATCAATGCCCCCTGCCTCCTTGTCTCAAAACGGACAGGATGGAAGCATTACATGGCCCGTGCCTCCCCATTCCACGGTGGTGGGAGCATCAGAACTGAGATACAAATAGTACAGCCAAAAACTAAGTCAAAAGTACAAGTCTGAGGAGCATAAAACTGCTAAGGTGTTTTACCAATGTTTAAAAAGTGACAAAATCTAGCATTTTACTTGATGTACTAATTAAAAACTACTGATGAATGCTTACCTAAGTACAATCTTTACCTTAAATGAAGATTCATAACCTTCTCATGAGTGAACATATACCTAATATATATATGCAACCTGTTAAAACGAGGACTGATAATTTGTATTACGCTTTATTGTTTAGTCATTACAGATTGTTATTATAGCATGGGTTGTCATATTTTGGACATGCATCGATGTGTAACATGCATCGGGTGTTCTAACACATCTCCCTTATTTGAAAAATACCTATGTCTCTCCTAATATGAGGTTATCACCCTTATTTGAAAAATACCTACAGTAACGTGCCAAAAGTCTTAGTAATTTTCATTTTCCCTATATACAATGTATTTTTACATTTTTTCTTTGATTTTTCCTTATCTTGTCTATTGGCGGATTTTACTCAATTATGGCATACTTATAGAGAATTATTTACACTTTCAGCTCATAATATTTGTATAATTTTCCAATATTTTGTTTTCAAAATATATATCTTTTTTGTGCACTACTTACACTTATGACGTCATTTCTTTCTTTGTTTTTACCAAAATGGCAACGAAAAAGTATTGTGTGGTAATGAAATACGGTTTTCTCAAAAAGTGCATGAAGGAAAATTATGTAAATATTATAAGCTGAAATTGTAGATAATTTTCTACAAGTATGCCAAATTTGATTAAAATCAACCCCTAGATGAGTTCAGGAAAAATTCTAAGAAAAAATGTAAAAAAAAAAAACATAGAATATATAGGGAAAAAATAAAAATTACGAAGACTTTTGGCACACGACTGTATGTCTCTCCTAATATGAGGTTATCTCCCTTATTTGAATAGTAACCTACGTCTCTCCCTATATGAGGTTATCTCCCTTATTTGAACAATACCTATGTCTCTCCCTATATGAGGTTATCTCATTTATTTGAACAATACCTATGTCTCTCCTTATATGAAGTTATCTCCTTTATTTGAACAATACCTATGTCTCTCCTTATATGAAGTTATCTCCTTTATTTGAACAATACCTATGTCTCTCCTTATATGAAGTTATCTCCTTTATTTGAACAATACCTATGTCTCTCCCTATATGAGGTTATCTCCTTTATTTGAACTCCTTATTTGAACAATACCTATGTCTCTCCTTATATGAAGTTATCTCCTTTATTTGAACAATACCTATGTATCTCCTTATATGAAAGGGTTAATTTGATAGTGTCCTGTTACAGTGATAGGTAATTTACTACTTCTTCAGGCATGAAATTATCATTCAACAAATAAGTAGATGACAAATATGAAGGATTGAAAACCATCTAAGCATTGATATCAATGAATTGAAAATTCTATCTTTTAGTTAATGCACATCACATTACCTTTTTCGTGTTGACAACCATTTTACAAAACAAAAAAAAGTTTTTTTAGATTACTGTTAACCAACTTACTTTTGCACTGGCATACTAAGCAAGTTTTCACTGAGACTTAATTTCGTGATTTTGACTTTTCTGATTCTACTTTAATATCCATATTGAAACATTTTGAAAGCGATTTATTTTCTTAATTTCTTAAAGCCCATGAAACACGCTAAATTTGATTGCACACAAAAATAAGTTGGTTGAAATAACAATATGATTAAAGGTTCAGGCAAAAACTTGCTTAATGGAACTTTCCCTTTATAATGGGAACACAATAACTACATACTCTCAGACACTGTTTCAGTTTCTTTGCATAACAAATCTGTCACCAAACTTCAGAAAACCCAAGGGTTGAGTTAACTACGGGAATCTAATGCAACCCTTGTTTTTTTTTACATGGCTATCTGTATAAACAGATGACATTTTACAAATTAATTAGATTAGATAGTCTAGTAAAAACAGTGACAGTTGACAGAATAATTGCACTATCATAGTAATCAACATTCGTACAAAATATCTCCAAAGACACTTATAAATAGAAAGTTTTATATTTACACAAAATCATATAACAAATTTTAAATACAAAGGATAATAAAACATCATATATTAACTGTCTCTGAAAAACAAATCATAACGTTACTGTAATATATGAACATTTCCATCACTACAACATCAATCAACCATAAACACAAACATCCATTTTACATACTAGTATATGTTTATAGAAAAAGGTCTGTGTACATTGTATCTATAGGCTAACCGAGTAGATTTTCTTTTAATTTTTGAGCCCACTCGTTTTTAGTGAAATATGGAATGCATTATGCAATAGAAAATTAATTTGTTCAAATTTATAGAACATATGTAAGTTCTTCTTAGAAATTCATATCTATTAATAATCCATTTTTACACCTAGACTCTTTGTATGTAATTCACAGAAAAATCATTATGTAAATCATATTTATATTACATACACAAATCTAGGCACACTTGGACTTATGCAAAAATAGCTATAACTTAATTTGATAAAATTAAAACCCATATGAAATTAAAAGGAACAAAATTTCAAATGAATTTGACAAGCTAAGACAATATCTTTGACTGTTGCTAGGATACACTCTGAATTAAATAACACATCTCCGATACATATCTATCTCATGTGGTTGTCTACTCAAGCACTTTACACATGTATATCACTTGTCGGACACACACCACAGTCTGTAATTAACAAAATCACACACACCAAACTCGATTTCACACTCCAGTTTCTCATCTTCTTCACACATTATGGTCACACAGTCTAATCTGGACAAAAATGAGAATACCCAATTTTCAATAACACATCTATCTTTTTTAAAGTTACCACAAACAAGTGAAAATGCCAGATGTTTTCCTCTTCATCAATTTTCAATACTGATAGGCTCAATAGAATTAAAAACACCATGAAATAATGTACATCTAAAATTCATCACAGCAGTCCACATCTACTACCAAGGACAACCAAAAGGAGAAGGTTGTTTATTTATATTTAACCAGCTAGACTGCTATGGTTTTTTTGATAGAATTTGAAATTCACAAATAGGTACCTTTATATATTTAAATCATATATTAATTTCATAGTTTATTTTCTAATAAAATCATACACAACATGACACTTTATGTACAGTTTTATATACCCAATATGTTAATTTGATGTTTCCTTTATCTTAACTCATTATACAAAATTGAGCCTACATATCACATATCTGGTAACAGTAAAGAGACCCGACGTGTTACAGGTCCTCAAGGATTCACCACTCCACGGGTTGGTCGTTAGGGCCACAAGGAACCTGAAATGTTCCATTCTGTCATCACAGGGAAAATGAAAGGAACCACCATCATCACAATCCGATTGTTAAACAAACTCTATCATGAAGAATAAATCTTATTCAGCTGATCACACGAAGGAGTCTCTAAGTTGCTGGCTTTTTCATATAATTTTCCATCTGCATAATTCCTTGCTCTCCACAACATATTTTCCTCTGCGCAAAAAAAAAAAGAATTGACATATTAGTTATAATTTAGATTGAATAATAATATTTTTGTATTGGATATTTGCATATTACATGGTTATCTCCCTTGCAAGTAGCTATGGATTATTACATCATTACCTTGAGAGCAAAATTTATGTTTTTTTTTCTAAAACATGACGTTATACTGACATAAAAACACAATGCAATAATCAATAGCTACCCACAATGGTAAGTAAATACAGAATACATAACAACAAAACTCAGCTTATACTCTGCCCCAGCCCTTTCCCACACAAACTACAAAATCGCCATCAACAAACTACCGTCTCGGTATATGTCACCACTGAAATAGCAAAAGGCTAACATGTGTTTACCTGGTAAGCGGCTTGCAAGTGATCAGAAACTGACCACTCTATATAAAGACATGGGCAATCAAGCATGAAGCAGTTATGGACTATAAAGTAATAGCATAGTTTGATAACCCGTTGTAACGAATTTCATATTTTTAATTTCTGGTATGGATTATGAAGTATTGGACTCTCTTCAATTTAAGCTAATAAGCAATCCATAATAAATCTCATACACGAAACTACAAACAGCTATACAGACTAGTTATCTCTTAATTTAGAGTTTCTGTTTAAGGTAACAGGGTGCAGAATTTAAAATATATTTATTACCTGCCTCTGCCAGGGATCGAACTCGGGACCTCTGGATTACTAGTCTGACACTCAACCGATCGAGCTAAAGAGAAGTTCTCTCTAGCCAAGCGATATATTGCGGCTAGTATTAACCAGGGTTACATACTCCCCCTCCAGGAATCAACTCGTCCTCGAGTTTCCAGGGGTTACAACGATTCCTTCGCAGGTATCGTGAAGTATCACTCCGAGTCCCTACACGGGCGCCAATGTAACAGGGTGCAGGATTTACAATAAATTTAATACCTGCCTCTGCCAGGGATCGAACTCGGGACCTCTGGATTACTAGTCTGACGCTCAACCAATCGAGCTAAAGAAAAGTTCTCTCTAGCCAAGCGATATATTGCGGCTAGTATTAACCAGGGTTATATATAGATTGGAAGAACAAAACTACAGATCTCTGACCCCCGATTAAGCTTAAAGTTAACAATCCTAATATCAATCTTCTACTTACTATAGCTTCTCTCCCTCCAACAGTTTTGGCGTAATGATGATATATACTCTTCTTCTACCTGGCGCTCTAACCTCCGTAAATCGCTCTTGAATTCAACTCGAAAATCTCTTTTTACATAATAGGGAACTTGAAGATTTCCTGTTTTTCTCTGAATAGCATATTTTCTGCAAAGCAAGTAAATTCTAAAATTAAACAATGAAATACAATAAATATTAAAACAATAAATAATAAAATTTACAGTTAATAATCTTTCAGCATTATAACATTGCTTTGAGCAATGAACACTTGATTCTTGTGACAATATGACCATGGTCACAGATAGGTTTGTTTGTAGCAATAATCACTTACTCTGTTTTATGCATGTTGAAGAGTGGATCACTGACGAAGAAACTACTAAGAAGGGATAGAAGGACTAGTAAGATAATTGGCGTTAACTGCAGTAGTAGAGTGTAGCTTCCCTGTAAATCAAACAAAACACATTGATATTACCTCTGATATACATACTGTAACACTTAACATTGGCTCACCCTGTAAATCAATTACATCCCATTTTTCATTGCTTTCTAAATGTAGCAACTTCTATTGCTGGACTTATCAATATATAACGCTTGGTGAGACATCAAGAAGGCATTTTCATTTTTCAATCGATTTTTAACTGGTATCTATATGATACTTATTTATCATAACATTACACACTTGGACGTGTACTTACGTCGCTGGAGACATTACTAGCACGATGATGTACTTACGTCGTTGGAGACATTGCCAGCACGATGATGTACTTACGTCGTTGGAGACATTACTAGCATGATGATGTACTTACGTCGTTGGAGACATTACCAGCACAATGATGTACTTACGACGTTGCAGGCATTACTAGCACGATGATGTACTTACGTCGTTGGAGACATTACTAGCACGATGATTTGCTTACGTCGTTGGAGAATAGCACGATGATGTACTTACGTCCTTGGAGACATTTCTAGCACGATGATATACTTACATTCTTAGAGACATTACTAGCACGATGATGTACTTACGTCGTTGGAGACATTACTAGCACGATGATGTACTTACGTCGTTGCAGGCATTACTAGCACAATGATGTACTTACGTTGTTGGAGACTAGCACAATGATGTACTTACGTCGTTGGAGACATTACTAGCACGATGATGTACTTACGTTGTTGGAGACTAGCGCGATAATGTACTTACGTCCTTGGAGACATTTCTAGCACGATGATGTACTTACGTCGTTGGAGACATTACTTGCACGATGATTTACTTACGTCGTTGGAGGCATTACTAGCACGATGATGTACTTACGTCGTTGGAGACATTACTAGCACGATGATGTACTTTCGTCGTTGGAGACTAGCACAATGATGTACTTACGTCGTTGGAGACATTACTAGCACGATGCATGATGTACTTACGTCCTTGGAGACATTACTAGCACGATGATTTACTTACGTCGTTGGAGACATTACTAGCACGATGATGTACTTACGTCGTTGGAGACATTACTAGCACGATGATGTACTTACGTCGTTGGAGACTAGCACGATGATGTAATTACGTCGTTGGAGACATTTCTAGCACGATGCATGATGTACTTACGTCCTTGGAGACATTACTAGCACGATGATTTACTTACGTCGTTGGAGACATTTCTAGCACAATGATGTACTTACGTCGTTGGAGACTAGCACAATGATGTAATTACGTCGTTGGAGACATTTCTAGCACGATGATTTACTTACGTCGTTGGAGACATTACTAGCACGATGATGTAATTACGTCGTTGGAGACATTACTAGCACGAAGATTTACTTACGTCGTTGGCGACATTACTAGCATGATGATGTACTTACGTCATTGGAGACATTTCTAGCACAATGATGTACTTACGTCGTTGGAGACATTACTTGCACGATGATTTACTTACGTCGTTGGAGACATTACTAGCACGATGATGTAATTACGTCGTTGGAGACATTACTAGCACGAAGATTTACTTACGTCGTTGGCGACATTACTAGCATGATGATGTACTTACGTCATTGGAGACATTACTAGTACAATGATGTACTTACGTCGTTGGAGACATTATTAGCACGATGATGCTGATGGTGATGTTGTGTATGTCTCTGTCTGTGTGTTGTGTACACATGATCTGAAAAGATTAATGTCAGAATTATACAAAGAAATGGTTTATCATGATAGGAAAATCATGATAGGAAAGAAAGAATTTTAGCAATAGACCTTCAATATTACAGGAAACCCAAGTCTCATGCAAAATTATCGACGTTAAATATAATCAAATGGCCAACTAATTATAATGCCCACACTACCCCTCATTTGTGACCATCAGTTTAATGATATTTTATTTTGGTAACTATTGACAACCAAATGGCATTTGATGTTTTTAAAATTATAACCATTGATATATTGGTTCTCCACAAAAGTACAATGACCCAATTTCCATTACAACATTGTTTTCAAAAGAAGACATTTATACACAGTCCCCATAACTCCTGTGTAGTTTCATCAACATCAGTTAATAATGTTTAAGACAGTCTGGACAGGATTTGAATATGATAGACAGAATCATTCCAGTATAATTCCCATCTAACATCTTTTTTGCTAAGTCTTTCACCTGTTATGAAATTTAACCACTATTATTACAACACAAAATCAAATATTCAATGTTGTGCATTTTCATCTTGTTTATAAAAATAAAACAATAATTCTGCTTACAGCATAAATTGTTAAAATACAAGTAATTATGTATATTATTTAAAGTACATATGAATTTTGTATGGAAACACCATTGAACCCGAAGAAAGTTTTGATCAAAGCCAAATATCAAACATTTAAGCTGTAGAAAACTTACTTGTGGGAAATCCTCCACCGAAAAACATGTTAAACAGTTCTTCTGGAGATATATCACCTGTGCAAGAATAATACAATGATTAAAAAACTGCAAAATGATACAGTGAGGAATTGACAGGCATAATTCAAATTTATCTAATGTCAATTTAATGATATACTGGTAGTCATAATTTTGATACATGAAACTTACATATTAAAACTTGATATTTTACACTATAAAAAATATGTACATGTAATTTTATGAATTAAACTTCTTAACCAAGTATCCTACAGTTGTTATAGAAAATGTCTTCAGATTTATGAAGCTACATAGGATTGATTTTGTGATTAGATGGACAGTAAAACACGCTGACAATATATTCACAAGATTACTACACTGAACACGTATTGACAGTGTAACTTTGATCACAGGATAGGTGTATATGATTAATTAAAATAAGATCTTTTAAAATTTTGATCAAATTGATTTATTTTGTGCATTTTATTAGAAGAATCATTAAATGTTTTCCTGCATTGATAACATTTATGAACTGTTTAAGAGCTAGGTTATGAAACATTAAAGGAGAAGCACATGTTCAATTACATCTGCTAAACAGGAACTTGGCTGATGTCGTTTTACTTGCCTTCAAAACCATGTGTGTAGTCATGGTGATGACCTCTCCGTGAATCTGTTGTATCTGTCTCAGGACCATATAAATCATACTTCCTTCTTTTCTCTGTGTCACTGAGAACAGAGAAGGCGTTACCAATGGCTGCAAGGAAAAGACATAAACAAAAAATATATATGTATAAATAGCCCATTAATGATATCTCAAAAGGAACTTTCCTTAAATATCTGCGTATAAACTGTATATGATTGCACAAATTTATTTTCTCTTTACCGTTTGTATAGCTATTGTGGTAAATGTAAGAATTAATCATTGCACTAAAATGTAAAGTCAACTACTGATGAATACCTTTAAATGCCTCTGTAGCTCCAGGAGCTTTGTTTTTGTCAGGATGCATCTGTAAAGCTAGTTTCCTATATGCCTTCTTTAAATCATTTTCTGTCGCATCTTTCTGCACCCCAAGTATATCGTAGTAATCCTTGCATTTCTTTACCCTAGAGTAGGAGAAATGGATATACAATATTTACAGTAGACAGTATAATTAAAAGTGAATAAAGGGGGAAGGTAGAGACATCCAACGTCCTCAAGGTGCTGGTCAGTGAAGGTTCAGAGGAGGAATACAAGGTGGATAAAAGAAGTATTCAACAGGGCTCCGTACAATAGACAATATAGTTAAAATGACAAATGGAAATGGGATGGAGCATCAACACCAAGGATTCTGTACCAAAATAACTCCTGTTGGGTGATGGCCTAGCCATCCGAAACATGTCAACTAATTATAAATAAATTACTTTTGCACACAATCCTTGGTGTTGATGCTCCATCCCATTTCCATTTGTCATAATGTTACATTTTGCGTATAAGTATAAATAACTAATCACTTAAGGAGCTATATGTACGATAACTCATCATGATACATGCATTTGTGTGAATATTGACTGAACAAATTCTACAGCTACAAATCTACTGTATATCAAGTAAAGTTTAATTGAAACTTCATTTTAGGACACAAATAATCAAAACAAACAATGAAATTAAAGAACAAATCAATGTCACTGCTTCAGCTTTCATAAGAAAAACTCAAAAATGAAATACATACACCACCCAAATCCAAAAAGTAACTATCTAATACATGTATTGAACGTATAGAGCATGTACAACTTGTATAGTATCACTATATACTAACCTTTTCACTGCATCAATCTGATCTTGTGTGTAACTTTTCTCCACCGAATCAGACTCCCCAGGGTTATCCTCCGAGGCCGCCCTTCCCGTACTGCCTCTCCTCTGTCGCACATTTTCTTTTGTGCTGTCTTCTGTATGTGGCTTTTTTCCTGCAGTGGTTCCATTCATAGTACTTATCTGTTCCAGTAACTCTAAAAAGACAATTGTATAAAATGTAAATGAAGTTCAATCAGCTAGACTGTTGAGGGTCACAGTAATAGTACAAATGGTGCATTAAAAATTAATCTTCAAGACAACAGTTTAAACGTGCTATTGGTTTGATTCGTTTATAACGTCCTTTTAACAGACAGGGTAATTGAAGGATGTGCCAACTATATGTAGGTTTATAGATGGAGGAAAACCAGAGTACCAGAGAAAAACCACTGACCAGCAGTCAGTTCTTGCCAACTGCCCATGAGATTTGAACTCGTGACCCAAAGGAGTCAGGACTTTTTTGGTGAAGACCTGGCCCCGATTTCTCGAACCAAACTTAAGTCCAAAACTGCATTAAGTCGAAAGTTTCATATAACTTACATAAGGAGAAAAACTTAAGTTTTAACTTAAGTCTGCACTTTTGTTTCGAGATATCGGAGCCAGGGCTTGTAGTTATCAATTATATTCTAACCATTCACCCAATGCGTCCAACAAAAATACATTCCTTATTCTATCCACTACGCACATGTACACATTGTCATGGATATATATCTTATGATAAATACTTCCAGTATATGACAAGACAAAAGTGTATAATGGGCCAGAATTGAAAATACAGCAACCACATTTTTGACCATTATCATTGGTCGAAAACAAGGAATTACAGAGAGAAATTCATGGGACTAAATTTAATTGTCCACAATCCAAACTGATCCACACTAGTCTAGAAACATGTACATTTAATACTTTAATTTATAACCTTATTTCGATTTTGCACCCTTAGTAGTTTGGTTCTGCATGGTCATAAACACAGGCTTTCCCAATATCAGTATTTCATAATTTATGGATTACATGGAAGTTCATATTTCCATATAAGTCTTGATGATGGACTTCTTCAAAGTTGACTTTTTGATATAAAAAGAAGAATTTGCCATTTGTTGATCTTATTATTGATGTCTTAATATTGCTAACACATTAACTCTAAAGGCCAAGACAAGAAATCCACTACATATAAATTACAGAAATTTGTGCTTGCATGGTGTTCAATAAATGGAGTGCTTCTCAGATAAAATGAGGACCCAGTCCCTTTGTGTAATATGAACTGACTTTCAAAAAGAGGAATACTTTCAATTTTGTTACAATTATAATCCGTACCTACACTGCAAAAATGCTGTAGTCATACATTACAGTCACATTTTTTGGCACAAAAAAACTATCCGAAAGTAGATACTCTAAAATAGTGGTTTAATTTTGTACCATTTTTGACAAATTGTGCCACATTTCTTCTGTATTCTCGATGACTATGATAGCTGATGGTTTTTTTTTTTCAATAACGTAATATCAGCCATTCGACGTGATGTTCAGATTTTCATACTGCGAGTGGAGACAGCTAATATTAGCCAAGCAAAGCCAACGTTACAGCCACATGACAATCGGACAAGTTGATTGAATTGTTACATCACGTATATTTCAACATCTTGTCTAAAAGGTCAACGATAACCAATATGTTAAGTCAAAACAACTTCATCAAAACCCATTTAAGACACACTTTTTTGGTAAACTATTGGTCAGAAATAGCAACGATATCTCAAATAGCACAGTCACTCGATCAGTGATCATCGCTAGCGGTGTTCCATTTATGATCAACGAATAGACTGCTGTAAGAATGTAATCCGGATGTTACCTTTCGCTTTTTGTGAAGGATAGAGTCTTTCTGCTTTGTTGAGAAATTTTAAAGCTTTTGATTTCTCGCCTTCCGCCAAATACTTCTTCGCAAGCGAAATACATCGCTCGCTTTCGTCCTTATTTCCATCCATTTTTGTTTTACATGTTACAGGAAGTGGAAAATTTCTGCAACAGGGAATTTGATTGGCCAGAACCGGTAGACTGTCTTATAACTCAATAGCAAGAAATTGCGATTAAGAAAAATAACCGATGGAAAACTGTGAAAAGAATGTATCATTTAATATTTAAAACACAATTTGAAAACTATTAATAACCCCAGTACTAGAAAATGGTCAAATAAAATACATTTCCAACTGTAAGACGAGAACATCGAATAGCCAATAGAAAACGCCGAGACATCGTCGTTCGGTACAACAGAAATGATGACGTTTCATTAGTTACCTCCCTTGATGTGGTCGTAATGTAGACTTGTAAAGTCAGCATCGACGGTGAAAATTTTGCAATTAAAAAAAATGCAAGTTACATTCAAGTTCATGAACCAAGGACACAATGACATCAGCGAGCTGTCTACAAAAAAGAGAACTTATTTGACAACAACGTAGCAAAACCTAGAAATGTATTTAAATTTCTGGCCAAGCCAACCGAAAATGCATTTTTCATTTATACTTGCTAACTGGCCTATAAATTTTCTAGACCTACTGTACAGTAGGTTTTAAAGTTTTTGGTATCTATGGCTTTTTTATTTATAAAATGAGGCTCTTCCTTGAGCGATTAATCTGTTTCATTTACTATCTATATTTTGCTTACAAAGATTTTGATCAAAATTATTTCAAAAAGTGAAATTTGATAATTGATTGCCCATATACTAGGTTGTTGATTATGGCTTAATGATAAGTATTATGTTTCCCAAGGTAGCCTATATATGTATGCATTTATCTACCGGTGATTTGGATAATGGGTCTATAACTCGCATGCGTTTACTAAATAATATAGTCTGTCTTACTGTTTTCAATGTATTTAGATTCTATTTAGATTTATTTTATTTTTCAACTTTTCAAAAAAACATCTGACGAATTACATTATTTCAGCAAATACCACAATATTAATATTGATCATCATTAAAGATTGACTTTATTCCTACATTTTATTTTTCACCATTTATTTTTTTCTGTATTATGCAATAGAAAGAGTTACCTCTCTTTGGCCTACAGCCAGAAACTTGAAGGCCTGATATAATATACTACATCAACTCGGTCAACGTTATATGGAAATGAAAATTATTTCATTCACTGATCAAAACTCCTACTTTAGACGCACACATAAGTAATCTTTCCAGACGAAGAAACAACCCAGTTTACTGGAAAAATCCAGCTTGCTAGACGAAAGCAGACGAATCATTTGTACTATTATTTATATAGCTAGTGAACATAATCCGCATCAATAGTATTAGTACTAGTGTTGGTGATGGGAGGCGAACAATAGTATTAGTGTTGGTGATGGGAGGCGAACAATAGTATTAGTGTTGGTGATGGGAGGCGAGCAATGGTATTAGTGTTGGTGATGGGAGGCGAACAATGGTATTAGTGTTGGTGATGGAAGGCGAACAATAGTATTAGTGTTGGTGATGGGAGGCGAACAATAGTATTAGTGTTGGTGATGGGAGGCGAACAATGGTATTAGTGTTGGTGATGGGAGGCGAACAATAGTATTAGTGTTGGTGATGGGAGGCGAACAATAGTATTAGTGTTAGTGATGGGAGGCGAACAATGATATTAGTGTTGGTGATGGGAGGCGGACATTAATGAGTGTTGATCATGGAAGGCGAATAAGTGTAAGTGTTGGTGATGAGAGGCGAACAATAGTAAGTTTTGATAATGGAAGACGAATAATAATAAGTGTTGAGGAAGGCAAACAATAGTAAGTGTTGGTGATGGAAGGCGAACAATGATATTAGTGTTGGTGATGTGATGCGAACAATAGTAAGTGTTGGTGATGGGAGGCGAACAATAGTAAGTGTTGATGAAGGCGAATACTACTAAGTGTTTGTTATGAAAGGCGAACAATACGAAGTGTTGGTGATGGGAGGCAGTGTTGGTGACGGGAAGCGAACAATAGTAAGTGTTGGTGATGGAAGGCGAACAATAGTAAGTGTTGGTGATGGAAGGCGAACAATAGTAAGTGTTGGTGATGGAAGGCGAACAATAGTAAGTGTTGAGGAAGGCGAATACTACTAAGTGTTTGTTATGAAAGGCGAACAATACGAAGTGTTGGTGATGGGAGGCGAACAATAGTAAGTGTTGGTCATGGAAGGCGAACAATAGTAAGTGTTGGTGATGGAAGGCGAACAATAGTAAGTGTTGGTGATGGAAGGCGAACAATAGTAAGTGTTGGTGATGGAAGGCGAACAATAGTAAGTGTGTGGAGGCGAAATATAGTTGAGAGGCGAACAATAGTAAGTGTTGGTGATGGAAGGCGAACAATAGTAAGTGTTGGTGATGGAAGGCGAACAATAGTAAGTGTTGGTGATGGAAGGCGAACAATAGTAAGTGTTGGTGATGGAAGGCGAACAATAGTAAGTGTTGGTGATGGAAGGCGAACAATGTAAGTGTTGGTGATGGAAGGCGAACAATAGTAAGTGTTGGTGATGGAAGGCGAACAATAGTAAGTGTTGGTGATGGAAGGCGAACAATAGTAAGTGTTGGTGATGGAAGGCGAACAATAGTAAGTGTTGGTGATGGAAGGCGAACAATAGAAAGTGTTGGTGATGGAAGGCGAACAATAGTAAGTGTTGGTGATGGAAGGCGAACAATAGTAAGTGTTGGTGATGGAAGGCGAACAATAGTAAGTGTTGGTGATGGAAGGCGAACAATAGTAAGTGTTGGTGATGGAAGGCGAACAATAGTAAGTGTTGGTGATGGAAGGCGAACAATAGTAAGTGTTGGTGATGGAAGGCGAACAATAGTAAGTGTTGGTGATGGAAGGCGAACAATAGTAAGTGTTTGGTGATGGAAAGGCGAACAATAGTAAGTGTTGGTGATGGAAGGCGAACAATAGTAAGTGTTGGTGATGGAAGGCGAACAATAGTAAGTGTTGTGAGGAATATAGTAAGTGTTGGTATGGAAGGCGAACAATAGTAAGTGTTGTGATGGAAGGCGAACAATAGTAAGTGTTGGTGACGGGAAGCGAACAATAGTAAGTATTGGTCATGGAAGGCGAACAATAGTAAGTGTTGGTGATGGAAGGCGAACAATAGTAAGTGTTGGTGATGGAAGGCGAACAATAGTAAGTGTTGGTGATGGAAGGCGAACAATAGTAAGTGTTGGTGATGGAAGGCGAACAATAGTAAGTGTTGGTGATGGAAGGCGAACAATAGTAAGTGTTGGTGATGGAAGGCGAACAATAGTAAGTGTTGGTGATGGGAAGGCGAACAATAGTAAGTGTTGGTGATGGGAGGCGAACAATAGTAAGTGTTGGTGATGGAAGGCGAACAATAGTAAGTGTTGGTGATGGAAGGCGAACAATAGTAAGTGTTGGTGATGGAAGGCGAACAATAGTAAGTGTTGGTGATGGAAGGCGAACAATAGTAAGTGTTGGTGATGGAAGGCGAACAATAGTAAGTGTTGGTGATGGAAGGCGAACAATAGTAAGTGTTGGTGATGGAAGGCCGAACAATAGTAAGTGTTGGTGATGGAAGGCGAACAATAGTAAGTGTTGGTGATGGAAGGCGAACAATAGTAAGTGTTGGTGATGGAAGGCGAACAATAGTAAGTGTTGGTGATGTGATGCGAACAATAGTAAGTGTTGGTGATGGAAGGCGAACAATAGTAAGTGTTGGTGATGGGAGGCGAACAATAGTAAGTGTTGGTGATGGAAGGCGAACAATAGTAAGTGTTGGTGATGGAAGGCGAACAATAGTAAGTGTTGGTGATGGAAGGCGAACAATAGTAAGTGTTGGTGATGGAAGGCGAACAATAGAAAGTGTTGGTGATGTGATGCGAACAATAGTAAGTGTTGGTGATGGAAGGCGAACAATAGTAAGTGTTGGTGATGGAAGGCGAACAATAGTAAGTGTTGGTGATGGAGCGAACAATAGTAAGTGTTGGTGATGGAAGGCGAACAATAGTAAGTGTTGGTGATGGAAGGCGAACAATAGTAAGTGTTGGTGATGGAAGGCGAACAATAGTAAGTGTTGGTCATGGAAGGCGAACAATAGTAAGTGTTGGTGATGGAAGGCGAACAATAGTAAGTGTTGGTGATGGAAGGCGAACAATAGTAAGTGTTGGTGATGGAAGGCGAACAATAGTAAGTGTTGGTGATGGAGCGAACATAGTGTGGAGGAAGGCGAACAATAGTAAGTGTTGGTGATGGAAGGCGAACAATAGTAAGTGTTGGTGATGGAAGGCGAACAATAGTAAGTGTGGTGATAGGAGGCAGTGTTGGTGACGGGAAGCGAACAATAGTAAGTATTGGTCATGGAAGGCGAACAATAGTAAGTGTTGGTGATGGAAGGCGAACAATAGTAAGTGTTGGTGATGGAAGGCGAACAATAGTAAGTGTTGGTGATGGAAGGCGAACAATAGTAAGTGTTGGTGATGGAAGGCGAACAATAGTAATGTGGTGATGGAAGGCGAACAATAGTAAGTGTTGGTGATGGAAGGCGAACAATAGTAAGTGTTGGTGATGGAAGGCGAACAATAGTAAGTGTTGGTGATGGAAGGCGAACAATAGTAAGTGTTGGTGATGTGATGCGAACAATAGTAAGTGTTGGTGATGTGATGCGAACAATAGTAAGTGTTGGTGATGGGAGGCGAACAATAGTAAGTGTTGGTGATGGAAGGCGAACAATAGTAAGTGTTGGTGATGGAATGGCGAACAATAGTAAGTGTTGGTGATGGAAGGCGAACAATAGTAAGTGTTGGTGATGGAAGGCGAACAATAGTAAGTGTTGGTGATGGGAAGGCGAACAATAGTAAGTGTTGGTGATGGAAGGAAGGCGAACAATAGTAAGTGTTGGTGATGGAAGGCGAACAATAGTAAGTGTTGGTGATGGAAGGCGAACAATAGTAAGTGTTGGTGATGGAAGGCGAACAATAGTAAGTGTTGGTGATGGAAGGCGAACAATAGTAAGTGTTGGTGATGGGAGGCGAACAATAGTAAGTGTTGGTGATGGAAGGCGAACAATAGTAAGGTGTTGGTGATGGAAGGCGAACAATAGTAATATTTGGTATGGAAGGCGAACAATAGTAAGTGTTGGTGATGGAAGGCGAACAATAGTAAGTGTTGGTGATGGAAGGCGAACAATAGTAAGTGTTGGTGATGGAAGGCGAACAATAGTAAGTGTTGGTGATGGAAGGCGAACAATAGTAAGTGTTGGTGATGGAAGGCGGAACAATAGTTAGTGTTGGTGATGGAAGGCGAACAATAGTAAGTGTTGGTGATGGAAGGCGAACAATAGTAAGTGTTGGTGATGGAAGGCGAACAATAGTAAGTGTTGGTGATGGAAGGCGAACAATAGTAAGTGTTGGTGATGGAAGGCGAACAATAGTAAGTGTTGGTGATGGAAGGCGAACAATATTAAGTGTTGGTGATGGAAGGCGAACAATAGTAAGTGTTGGTGATGGAAGGCGAACAATAGTAATGTGTTGGTGATGTGAGGCGAACAATAGTAAGTGTTGGTGATGTGAGGCGAACAATAGTAATGTGTCGGTGATGTGATGAAGGCGAACAATAGTAAATGTTGGTCGATGGAAGGCGAACAATAGTAAGTGTTGGTCATGGAAGGCGAACAATAGAAAGTGTTGGTGATGGGAGGCGAACAATAGTAAATGTTGGTCATGGAAGGCGAACAATAGTAAGTGTCGGTGATGTGAGGCGAACAACAATAAGTGTTGGTGATGGAAGGCGAACAATAGTCAGTATTGGTCATGGGAGGCGATTAATAGTAAGTGTTGGTGATGGAAGGCGAACAATAGTAAATGTTGGTGATGGAAGGCGAACAATAGTAAGTGTTGGTAATGGAAGGCGAACAATAGTAAGTGTTGGTGATGGAAGGCGAACAATAGTAAGTGTTGGTGATGGAAGGCGAACAATTGTAAGTGTTGGTGATGGGAGGCGAACAATAGTAAGTGTCGGTGATGTGAGGCGAACAACAGTCAACGTTGGTGATGTGAGGCGAACAACAGTCAGCGTTGGTGATGTGAGGCGAACACAGTAAGCGTTGGTAATGGAAGGCGAATAAGTAAAGGTTATTGCACGGCTTTCGAGTAATAAGGGATTTATTACACCCGGGCGAAGCTAGTAGTCAGTATTGGTCATGGAAGGCGAACAATAGTAAGTGTTGGTCATGAAAGGCGAACAATAGTTAGTGTTGGTCATGGAAGGCGAACAATAGTTAGTGTTGGTCATGGAAGCGAACAATGTTATGTGGTCATGGAAGGCGAACAATAGTAAGTGTTGGTGATGGGAGGCGAACAATACTTAGTGTTGGTCATGGAAGGCGAACAATAGTTAGTGTTGGTCATGGAAGGCGAACAATAGTTAGTGTTGGTCATGGAAGGCGAACAATAGTTAGTGTTGGTCATGGAAGGCGAACAATAGTTAGTTGTTGGTCATGGAAGGCGAACATGTAGTGTTGGTCTGGAAGGCGAACAATAGTTAGTGTTGGTTGGATAGTGTTGTCAGGAAGGCGAACAATAGTTAGTGTTGTCATGGAAGCGAACAATAGTTAGTGTTGGTCATGGAAGGCGAACAATAGTTAGTTTGTCATGAGGACATATTGTTGGTCATGGAAGGCGAACAATAGTTAGTGTTGGTCATGGAAGGCGAACAATAGTAAGTGTTGGTCGTGGAAGGCGAACAATAGTAAGTGTTGGTCATGGAAGGCGAACAATAGAAAGTGTTGGTGATGGGAGGCGAACAACAGTAAGTGTTGGTCATAGAAGGCGAACAGTCCCGAGTGACGAGAAATCTTCAATAACTGACTTACTGCATGCTTCTTAACCTCGAACAAAAGGACTGATGAAAAAACACACGTTTCCATCCCTTTACCCCCACTCTCCCATTGTTCTCTGTTTTGATTTACCTGTACCTATTTTGCTTGTGAGCACTTTTTAGTATTTGAGGTTCTTTGCTCAATGTTAATACACCAGTTTGTCATTGCCCATCGTAAGGAGCACAAGGAGTTTTGCCATTTGTAGAGATCAAAACTTTGTATCTACAAAATGCTGCATCAAAATGTTTTAGGAGATATGTACAGTATGAAGCAATTGGATTATTATCAAGCTCTGTTCAGCGATAGCAAGAACAATTAATTCCATCTGTGCTTTCAATTTATAAAATGTATATTTATTAATACCAAGGCATCATTTGTTGATATAAAGGTTCATGAGGAGTAAAAACTTTTTTTATAATGCGAAGTTACTATCATTTAATGATTAATTGAAATAATAATAAATGAAGCATTTTAATGTAGATTTCATAATGGGATTTTTTTATTGCATTGCATTTTTAAAAATCTTGTCAGCATTGGTTAGGTGGTCTATTGATTAATTCAATTATTAGAACAATGTGATTAGTGATTATCTCCCCTTTTCTGCAGCATTTTGTTACCATGGTTGACTGTACACAGGTCCAGCCCCTTCCATGTAATCCTGATTGGCCATGAAAGGGAGGATTCATCCCCTTTCATTGCCATGTAATCCTGATTGTTGGCCACGCTTTTCCTTTGTGAGAGGTCGGAAGTATGCTGTGATAGTAGGTGTTGAGGAAGGCGAACAATAGTAAGTGTTGGTGATGGGAGGCGAACATTATTAAGTGTTAGTGATGAAAGGCGGACATTAATGAGTGCTGGTTAAGGTCCAAGGAGGACATACATGTTCTCCCTTTACAAGTGCCTTAAATCTAATTTAGCAGAATCATTGATAAAGCAAGCTATTTTTGTCGTTTTCAAATGGTTTTATTCAGCAAATGCACGTTCAATTAATGAGAAAATAAATAATAATTCATAAAAAAATTGTGCAACATATGAAAACATGTAGAGATACCAACATAACAATATATTACCTCCTACAGTTTAATGTGACTGACGTCCACGGTTATTGTTTGGTGAGACAAAGGTAATTATATAATAACCCACCATCTAACCAAAGGTAATTATATAATAACCCACCATCTAACCAAAGGTAAATATATAATTACTCACCATCTAACCAAAGGTAGTTATATAATAACCCACCATCTAACCAAAGGTAATTATATAATAACCCACCATCTAACCAAGGTAATTATATAATAACCCACCATCTAACCAAAGGTAATTATATAATAACCCACCATCTAACCAAAGGTAATTATATAATAACCCACCATCTAACCAAAGGTAATTATATAATAACCCACCATCTAACCAAAGGTAATTATATAATAACCCACCATCTAACCAAAGGTAATTATATAATAACCCACCATCTAACCAAAGGTAATTATATAATAACTCACCATCTAACCAAAGGTAATTTTATAATAACCCACCATCTAACCAAAGGTAATTATATAATAACCCACCATCTAACCAAGGTAATTATATAATAACCCACCATCTAACCAAAGGTAATTATATAATAACCCACCATCTAACCAAAGGTAATTATATAATAACCCACCATCTAACCAAAGGTAATTATATAATAACCCACCATCTAACCAAAGGTAATTATATAATAACCCACCATCTAACCAAAGGTAATTTTATAATAACCCACCATCTAACCAAAGGTAATTATATAATAACTCACCATCTAACCAAAGGTAATTTTATAATAACCCACCATCTAACCAAGGTAATTATATAATAACCCACCATCTAACCAAGGTAATTATATAATAAGCCACCATCTAACCAAGGTAATTATATAATAACCCACCATCTTACCAAGGTAATTATATAATAAGCCACCATCTAACCAAATGTAATTATATAATAACCCACCATCTAACCAAAGGTAATTATATAATAACCCACCATCTAACCAAGGTAATTATATAATAACCCACCATCTAACCAAGGTAATTATATAATAACCACCATCTAACCAAATGTAATTATATAATAACCCACCATCTAACCAAAGGTAGTTATATAATAATCCACCATCTAACCAAATGTAATTATATAACCCACCATCTAACCAAATGTAATTATATATAATAACTCACCATCTATCCAAAGGTAGTTATATAATAATCCACCATCTAACCAAATGTAATTATATAAACCCACCATCTAACCAAAGGTAGTTATATAATAATCCGCCATCTAACCAAATGTAATTATATAAACCCACCATCTAACCAAATGTAATTATATAATAACCTCACCATCTAACCAAAGGTATTTATATAATAATCCACCATCTAACCAAATGTAATTATATAACCCACCATCTAACCAAAGGTAGTTATATAATAATCCGCCATCTAACCCAAATGTAATTATATAACCCACCATCTAACCAAAGGTAGTTATATAATAATCCACCATCTAACCAAATGTAGTTAATATAATAACCCGCCATCTAACCAAATGTAATTATATAACCCACCATCTAACCAAAGGTAGTTATATAATAACTCACCATCTGACCAAAGGTAATTATATAATAATCCACCATCTAACCAAATGTAATTATATAACCCACCATCTAACCAAAGGTAATTATATAATAATCCACCATCTAACCAAAGGTAATTATATAATAACCCACCATCTAACCAAAGGTAATTATATAACCCACCATCTAACCAAAGGTAATTATATAATAATCCACCATCTAACCAAAGGTAATTTTATAATAATCCACCATCTAACCAAAGGTAATTATATAATAACCCACCATCTAACCAAATGTAATTATATAATAATCCACCATCTAACCAAATGTAATTATATAATAACCCACCATCTAACCAAAGGTAATTATATAATAACCCACCATCTAACCAAAGGTAATTATATAATAACCCACCATCTAACCAAATGTAGTTATATAATAACCCACCATCTAACCAAAGGTAATTATATAATAATCTACCATCTAACCAAAGGTAATTTTATAATAACCCACCATCTAACCAAGGTAATTATATAATAATCTACCATCTAACCAAAGGTAATTATATAATAACCCACCATCTAACCAAATGTAATTATATAATAATCCACCATCTAACCAAAGGTAATTATATAATAACCCACCATCTAACCAAATGTAATTATATAATAACCCACCATCTAACCAAAGGTAAATATATAATTACTCACCATCTAACCAAAGGTAATTATATAATAACCCACCATCTAACCAAATGTAGTTATATAATAACCCGCCATCTAACCAAAGGTAATTATATAATAACCCACCATCTAACCAAAGGTAATTATATAATAACCCACCATCTAACCAAAGGTAATTATATAATAACCCACCACTAACCAAAGGTAATTATATAATAACCCACCATCTAACCAAAGGTACTTCTCCCATGAAGAGTAATGTGGCCCACTTAATGATTGACTTTGTGTTTTACAGCAGGTTGACAGCTGTGATAACTTAAGTGTATGTCAAGCTTCCGCAGTACACGAGATCTGCATTTCTTTATGAACAAACTTACATGGCGATGTTTACTGAGAGCCACGAACGTGGGATTCGGCTTCTATAAGATGAAGGAAGCTGTCGGTAGAATTTCCAAAACCTTAACCGCTCCATCAGTCTTCTGTTTGACATTTTCTCAAAATCGAAAGTGTCACACGAAAAGGAGTTCAAAAACATTCAAATTAATAAAAGGCATGAGGAATATTACTCATTTATACCATTCGTAACAAACACACGTTGATTTACTCTTTAACCATTTATTGATTCAGTAGTAACATCAATGTATCTGTTCCACACAAAGTCACACAATAATCGAGGCTAAGTAATTGATAAGTTGTCATTTATTAACGGAGCAAGGTTGATGTAAGGTGCCACATAAAGAAAGTGCATCCAAATTATACATTGTCTTATGAATAATCATATTTAACACTTTGCATCAAAATGGCTTCACGAATAAATGACAACCTGGCTTGCCATACACACGGATTCGTTAGTAGAAATGTATTGCACTAATATTTAAGGATTTAAGTATCTTTCTGATGGTTCTATCGAAGGATAAAGTTGAGTAAGCTATCACTATTTGGAATGGACCGCGACCATTGACCGTAAAATTTTGCCTATCACAAGAAAATACTCACCCGATAATACAATAAATAGCGTACGCTCTTACATCCAATGTATAATTGACAAATTATTTGATTCCAGAAGCGACTAAATGATTACCCTGTATTCTCCTAGCGTAAAATCTTGTACCACATAACTGAGCTTTGATAATCAACCAGAAGTTACAATATATATTGTTTATATTCTTCATAGTAAACATGCTCTTCTACGTGCAGATTTAGACCACTAGCCAATTATAACAAACATTATATCATATTAATTAGTGGTCGGATTTGTTTTCAATATTGCTTAATTTCTAAACAGGTATATGAAATTTTAGGGACTGTCAACTTTGCATGCGAGACTAATATTGTAACCGTTGCTCCGCCATCAAGACAATAGATTATACAAGACGACAGAAATATTTCCGGGTAAGTATGTCGTCCGTTCGTTGGTCTCCTGATTTCTAAGCCATGGTAAAGAGAGTATTTCACATCCTATGGCACGGGAACCAGCCGACCCACCACTAAACTGTTATACTGTACATGAAAATAAACCGATGATGTGAATCACGGAGGTCTCTTTTTGTCTTTTCTATAATACAAACCAGCAAGCTTTTCAACATCTTTGTTTGTATAAGTAACGTTTCTCGAGTCATAAAAGTGTCGAAATGCCAACGCCATGTGATGTGAATGAGAGTAAACATCGTCATAGCCTTTGTTATCTAATACATACTTTCCTAGTTCATTGAAACTCTTGGGTCGGGGACAGCCGTAGTGGTCCTTACTTGCTACTGAGATCACAGGGGAATTATTCTCATTTTCACGGCGCATGTTCTCATGAATATTTCGACATATAAAACATTCGAATCCAGCGAAATGATTATAAAACTTCTTGGAACGATCTCTTCCGCTCAAAGACCAGTCTCGATCATTTACAACCCGCAGTAGATTTTTATTAGTTATTCCATCTGTTTTGAAACCTGTGTATTCGTCGTACATAAAATCATTGTCATCCAAAAGTTTGATTTTTTCTGCCAGTTCCTCAACACTTCCGAAGTCTTCAACTACCAATGCAGACTTATCGCTGGGGAGGAACTCCTTAAACATAAGAAGTATACTTCAATTAATTTCGACATATAAAACATTCGAATCCAGCGAAATGATTATAAAACTTCTTGGAACGATCTCTTCCGCTCAAAGACCAGTCTCGATCATTTACAACCCGCAGTAGATTTTTATTAGTTATTCCATCTGTTTTGAAACCTGTGTATTCGTCGTACATAAAATCATTGTCATCCAAAAGTTTGATTTTTTCTGCCAGTTCCTCAACACTTCCGAAGTCTTCAACTACCAATGCAGACTTATCGCTGGGGAGGAACTCCTTAAACATAAGAAGTATACTTCAATTAGAAACTTTTCAGTTAGATAGGTTTAGTATCAAATACAGTTAGATTCTATATATCACGATAGATAAGAAACACGCAAATACTTATTGTACTTGTCATCCAAGAATAACGTTTTCTTCTTTACAGGAGTGTTTTCTGCAATTCATCATATTAAGCATTCTTCTGAAAAATAAATTAGCAACTAACTGATCGACATTTGATTTAATTCAAACTTCTAACTCCGAAGACACTAGAATATTAAACATACGATCCAATATGTATAAGCTTAGTTACCCGTTAAAGATAGGTCTGCTAAACTATGTTTAAAGTTTTAAAGGTTGCACGTATATGAGTTTACCTTGACCTTTGGTGACCCGAAGACGATGGGCACGACCCCTAGGTGCAGAGGTCGCCACAACTTCTCTGTCATGTAGTCCTCACAGACGGCGTTCTCAAAGGCGAAGGCAAACTTGTACTGGGCTATAAAACTAAAGAAGGCCTTATCCTGGTACTTCTCCATGCCCTGTAACCTGGAACGAAACACATCGATGATATCGGTAGGAATTTGATGGTTTTATAACGGCTACACATACTTTAAGTGTTCCACAACTTTATTCATTATCACTAGGATGTGTGGAACTGACCAGCCAATTATTATATATTAGATTGAATGGCGGTGTCTACAATACACAATTAGTTACTAAATAAGATATGTATGTAGAATATCAATTTTGGTTTCTTCAAATTACTTTGTAGACAGCTCTCAGAAGTCTTCGTTTTATACTTCCAGGAACTGATGCGCGTGTAAAACTTACTCTGAAGGTAGATCCTTGTTAGAGCCACATCTCCCGTAAACGTCCACTTGTATGAACTTCTGAAGTAACTTTAAATATGTATCTCGCCCAGATGGTACATGACAGTCGCTGTGGACAAATATAACCGGCGCTAGGCCTTTTGTGGTCTGCAAGTTGTTTTTCTCGCCAGAGGTCAAGAAGAACTCCTTACTCTGAAGCCACTCTAGACTTGGCAAAGCCATAGTCGATATGGGGTAGGAAGACTCCCGCTATAACATAACAACTTCATTGTATTAGGGAGTGACATTTTCTTTCATGGCATAAGTAGGACACATACTAATGGTATTCTCTGTTGTTTCTTCCGAAGTCTGTCTTTGAGTATTCCAAGATAATGTCTTAGTCTAACTAGTTTGTAAAACCAAGGCTTGACTGGAAATGTACCTTTCGATATTTGATAATATTTGACAGATGCTCTTATCTAAAAAACGACTCTATAGTTGCTAAACAAAATCATTTAATTTATGGGAAAGTCTCACAACATAACGTCAGATAATTCGATACTCTTATGTCACAACACATTGATCAAAATATTGTACATTCAGTTAAGCATTTTCGAATTCCCGAACATTTCGAAAAACAAAATGATACTTCTACTGAGTAGACCATTTTCGTACTAATTGCTTACCTTGAATGTTGACGTGAAGTTAAAGAGAGACATGACTTCCTCGTGTGAAAATATAAACTCATTATTCTTCGGTGATTCGTCATGCTCGAGTGCCCATATGTGATGTGGAAGGCGAGGTAAAGGCAGAGGACTGAACTCAAACTCTGTACCGTAAAACAGAAACGCCTGGAAGAATTCAAACATATTTCAAAAAGTTTCGACATATATCGTTATATCTTTCTAAATTATATATCATTCTGACAATAAAAAAATAATTAATTACGTAAAGGTTTGCGTTTTATGCCCTTTTTACTAAGCTTCTCTGGTCCTATCGTTCTTATCCATCAGAGTTACTTCCCTTCGTTGTACTCCTTTAGTACTGACATGGCGAAACAAATGAAAATAGCTGTTATAGAATCTAGATTAGAAAATGTACCGCTCATATGAAGCAAGACAGATTTATCATGCTGATGTTGCTTACATCTCCTCATTTATTTAGTGACAGCAGAACTGATGATTAGTACATTAAAGAGGATAACACAACATTTATCTTCTTGTTATGTAGTGTTTTGGAGTCACTTACCCGTACGTTCATATTGTTTTTCATTCCTCTTTTGACCGACACATCACATTTTACGTCATCACATGCAACCCCATGATCCGTCATACCGGAAACGGGGGCCCACCATACTATCAAGGGATGTTGGGGTGCACTTTTAACAACATTTTCGCCCCTGAATTTTGAATTCTTCCAATTTGATATCTTTGCGTCCATCGAGAACTTTTTCGTCTGTAGCACATATTGCTTAAGTATGTCTCGTTGTTGAGTGTTTTTGGCTGCAACTGAAACTACAAAAACATTTACGACTTTACGCGAAGAAACTTAGATATATATCTCTTAATAAATGCAGTTGTAATTCGAATACACATCGCTTTGTAAAAATATTAAATCTAGGTTCGTAGTGATATCTACATTCGACATGTACAATAAGAATAGTTTAACTTGTGTGTATGAGTTCAACAAATTACACAGGGACTGAACATTTCTAGAAGTCAACGTGATTAAATCCAATTATTAAATATATAGTATATAAAGTCGAAGCTTTTATGTGGTATTTGTAGTGAATTAAATTGTAATTCAAATTAAACATTTCAAATAAGACATCCATCAAAACATTGAACTGACCAGAGGAATACGAACCTTCCGCTTCGTCCCTCCTCTGAAACGCTGTCCATAAGGCGAACGGCATAACAGCCGAGAAGACTAGGAGCAGATAAAGAAGATGGCTGTTTCTGAAAAAGGATATAATGTGTCGTGTGTTAAATAAACTTATTTTGATTGGTACATGTAAGTCGTTCATCGCATTCCCCGCATTACTCTATGACAAATATGTGTACATTTGATATCTAGTAATGCTACTATCTGTTATTAAATATCCTAAGAAAAACTAACAAAAATCGCTCATGTTTTGTTCATAGCTTACCTTCTGCAAATCCTGCGTAACATCTCTAACGGTACAAAGAACTTCTTTCGTCTGAAATAGAGTGATATATTTTAAGATTTAAAAAATTCGCAAAAATGCAAAAGTCAATTATTTGAAGTAAGAAAGAAGCATAATTCTATAGAACAAAGTAAAACATACGTTTGTGAAGCGATGTCGAACTAACACTACATGTCACTTTAGAGTTTTCAGTACAGGTGATGAACTGACGAACGCACATTACACAAGTTTTCCATCACCGGTTATGAATGTTATGTGATGACGATACAAGGTTTCGTCGTCACATATGCATCAATAAATATGCAGTACTGCTGTGTTCATGATGAAATATACATTGATTACCGTGTTGATTATAGACCCAAACCTGCGCTCGTTTCCATGCATTGAGTCTAATCTAAGAAGCTATTTCAGCATCGTCTCAATCAATAAAATATACTGACGATAAAATACGAAGTCTTTATTATAAACAACTGTAAACAGCGATATTTTCACATAATTCACATATGTACATGTAGTGTTTCGTGACATCAGGACATTTCATTACCAACCGACCGAAAAATAAGAATAAATCATCAAATGAGGAAATGAATAATATAAAGTTCAGCGTGCTATACTGATACTGGTCGTCACACTACACTTTACACAGTTTCACCTATACCACTATACACGGGTACAAAACAAAGCTATTCACCTGTCAAATAAGGAAATGAATAATTCATTAATGTGGTAACGGTCGAAGTAACAGGAACATTACCATTCGTATGACAAGCATCGATAGACATAACCATGATACGATCCCGCTGGGTACATACAAAGTCACGTATAAGGAAGAGGATACTTAATTTATTTAGTATACATTTTCTCCTAGTGTATACTTCAGAATGTTTTTCTCCTAGAGGATAATTTATAACATAATTTCTCTAAGAGGATAATTTAGAGTATATTTTCTCCTAGAGGATAATTTAGAACATAATTTCTCTAAGAGGATAATTTAGAGTATATTTTCTCCTAGAGGATAATTTAGAGCATATTTTCTCCGAGAGGATAATTTAGAACATAATTTCTCTAAGAGGATAATTTAGAGTATATTTTCTCCTAGAGGATAATTTAGAACATAATTTCTCTAAGAGGATAATTTAGAGTATATTTTCTCCTAAAGGATAATTTAGAGTATATTTTCTCCTAGATGATAATTTAGAGAATATTATCTTCTAGGATACTTAAAAGAATATTTTCTCTTAGAGGATGATTTAGAGTATGTTTTCTCCTAGAGGATGATTTAGAGTATGTTTTCTCCTAGAGGATAATTTAGAGTATATTATCTTCTAGGATACTTCAGAGTATATTTTCTCTTTGAGGGTACTTTAGAGAATATTATCTTCTTGGATACTTCAGAGTATATTTTCTCTTAGAGGATGATTTAGAGTATGTTTCTCCTAGAGGATGATTTAGAGTATGTTTTCTCCTAGAGGATGATTTAGAGTATGTTTTCTCCTAGAGGATGATTTAGAGTATGTTTTCTCCTAGAGGTGTACTTTAGAGAATATTATCTTCTAGGATACTTTATTAATCTTTGATAAATCTAGAAGAAATATTTTCTTGTAGACGATAATGTAGAGTATATTTTCTCCTAGGGATGCTTTAGGGAATATTTTCTCCTAGAAGATAATTTAGAGATTATTATACCTCACTTCCATTTAAGATGTTCTGACTGGATTAAACTTGACCACATGACATTGAATAAGCTAGATGTTTCCCCGGAATTGGAAGGCGAGGGAAATAACCCCAGGGAAATAACCCTCTAGGGAAATAACCCCAGGGAAATAACCCCCGAGGGAAATAACCCCAGGGAAATAAACCCTTGAAAGCTCCGCACGTGACCGGAAGTTGACGTCATCTGCAACGTCAACCAACAATGGCAACGCTGTTGCTTATTTTTTGTAGCCTAACGAATTTAACAACGTTGTTGTTGGGAAATATCTTCATGGGTTCTTTTAACAGAGATTTTTTTTCTTTTAATTTTGTTCGGTATAATAAAATATTTTATATATAATTGATAATTAATATGGCCCTATGTGTCGAATACACAGAGGGCCATAATTGTATAGTATTATCTTTTATGATACTTTAGAATATTTTTTCTCCTAGACGATAATTTAGAGTATATTTTCTCCTAGGGATACTTTAGGGAATATTTTCTCCTAGAAGATAATTTAGAGTTGTTTTCTCCTAGGGATACTTTAGGGAATATTTTCTCCTAGAAGATAATTTAGAGTTGTTTTCTCCTAGGGATACTTTAGGGAATATTTTCTCCTAGAAGATAATTTAGAGTTGTTTTCTCCTAGGGATACTTTAGGGAATATTTTCTCCTAGAAGATAATTTAGAGTTGTTTTCTCCTAGGGATACTTTAGGGAATATTTTCTCTTAGAAGATAATTTAGAGCATGTTTTCTCCTAGGGATACTTGAGAGACTATTTCCTCCTTTAGAGTATACTTTTCACAATACTTTATACGAGTGACAAAGATTTTCCACCACTTTGATTTGAGTTTTTCTCCTCTTAATTTAGTTATTTTGCTGTAGTTTAAAGGTTTCATATTCTGACTGTTACGGTGAGTTAATGTAAATCATGAAGGTCGTTGTCAATGTGATATGGATTCTCAACGTCTTTTTTGACATGAAATTAAAACGACCACTTTTTTGATGATATACATCGTCCCCTATTAGCCATCATATTAACCCGCCTTCGGTAAATATTTCATTAGGTGATCTTTCAAGATCTGAAGCAACTATTGTAAACGATGCAAATCGGTGATTCTTTCAACATCTTTAGCAAAGGAAAGAAGCTTTCTATTCAAAGTTTATCGTTCAGACACTAGAATGAGAATATCATGGTTTTAATGAATTTCGTCGTGAAAAAGGGTCAACAAAACGACGGATTAGAACTTCAATTTTCACGATAAAAAGTAGATAAATAAAACTACACATTGGTACACGAAAACTATGAACAAATATAAGCATGGCTTCTTCTGATCATGTAAAGACATTAACACCACAGATAAAACATTAGACGTAAATAAAAGCCTAAAACTGGACCAACACCAGTACACCTATACAAACAATACACATGCTAATCCATACACGTATTGTGTATTTGGTCGCTGTAAGGGACTTACCTTATCTAGTAATGGCTGCATCGGTATTTTCTACTGCAGTATAGATTACCTGTAAATTATAGACCACTGTATAATATATCAAATATATTATCCATATGGGATCCCTGTAACTGGTCCCCAGGGAATGTGGAACCAGTGCTCCAGATAGCAATAGCCTGACGACAGCGGCACTACCTTAATTTACCTAGGCCCAGATATGTAATGTCGATATAGATACACATGTGTTTAAACTCGTGTCATGCGTGCTCGCCGAGTATTTAACACAAAAGAGTTCGAATTGCTACCATGATTTATTTACGTGTACATTCATTTATAAAACTTTTCAGGTTTTAGAACTCAGTTGATAGGTCGATATTGCGCAATATCAATTATTTATACACATTTGAGCCCCTTGACACCGCCTCACTTTTGGCCAGGAGACCGGCAATTGTCTATAGTAGGGCTAATTTCTTCTCCTGCCTAGCATTCAGTACAAAAGGAGTGGAATATTGTGACCGGGTGGGGTGTGCTATCCGATGTCTCTGGTGGTGTACTTCAGAGGGATAGCAAGAGTTAGTACTATTGTAAAAAGACACTACACGAACATACCACAGTCTCCAAAAATATGTAAATTCACACAAACATATTGCTTATGGGGATGCGTCTTTAAATTACCATAGATGTTAATATGACATAAATAAACCAATCAACAAGTCCACTCTCGCCTCCTTTCTCAAAGTCTTTGCCCTAGAAAACAGTCTACTCTTACCTCCTTTCTCAAAGTCTTTGCCCTAGAAAACAGCCCACTCTTTCCTCCTTTCTCAAAGTCTTTGCCCTAGAAAACAGCCAACTCTTTCCTCCTTTCTCAAAGTCTTTGTCCTATAAAACCACCCACTCTTTCCTCCTTTCTCAAAGTCTTTGCCCTAGAAAACAGCCCACTCTTTCCTCCTTTCTCAAAGTCTTTGCCCTAGAAAACAGCCCACTCTTTCCTCCTTTCTCAAAGTCTTTGCCCTAGAAAACAGCCCACTCTTTTCTCCTTTCTCAAAATCTTCGCCCTCGAACAGACAGGCTGTGTACATGTAGTAGCTGTTGGCTCTACCAATGAACAACAACTGGTTCCCTTACGAACAATCGTCACATGCCATCCTGTCTTTGATGCCCACATAACTCAACTCTTTACTTGAACACATTGATCATGTACTCAAGATGAAAAGGTCTAATGGATGTTTCAGATCTCCAAATTACCACACAAACAATACTTGTTGTATGAATGTTAGGAAGTTTGTTACATCACAATGTACAGACAGTAAGCGCCCATGTTTACACAGCAATCATATAACCGTCCTCTTACAATACCAGTACAGCAGGCAGTAACCTACAGTACTTTCACAGTATTTTCACTGCAGTATTATTATCTGGAATTAAGTTATATCTATTCCTCTGTTATAAAGTCTAGTTTAAGTGCTTCCCTTCAGTTAAATAGATGTTTTCTTCGTGTGTATGTGAATCACTTGATGTTTTATATTGATTATGAGCTCTCCTCATACTCACATTTTATTGCAGCACAAAGAAACATAGAAGTAATCGAATACTATTATCCCAGCAGTCTACCATCCGGCAGGTATTGTACTGGATCACCCTCTGTGCTTCTGTCTCTGTCCTCCACATGTCGACAAATGGTCGATCTACAAAATCATTAAACGTGTAAATACAATGTAATGTTAACAAAGCGGATAGAAATATTAAGATAGGCAAAACTATAGAGAAAGATGATATTTTCACAATTTGTAAACGAGGCTAAATAAGATGAGAAGACAAGAAATCTTTCAAAGTGACTTAAGAATTTGGATAGAAAAACTTGTAGTGACAAAAATATCTAGAGAAGGCGACATCTGGTGTCGGGATGTAATTATGTAGTTGAACATGTTTTGACGGTAAACGGCAGGCAATCAATTCATTGGTGTAGGTTAACATGTGGGGATGGAAATTAATTTGGTGTTTGAATGAAGAATAAATTATTAACTACATAACCCAATCTAATTAAAATTAAACTTGTAATTCTCCTCCAATATGATCGATATTCTACGTTACGCTCCAATACATTACAAATAGCATTTTTATGAACAGACCTGAATATTAAATAACCAACATATCTAAGAATCTGTATCATTATACTGAAATATAAAGGTTATGGTACGTGTATAAGATAATTTCCAATAAATTCTAGTCTTAGATTTGATAAAAAAAAAGAATAACAAAAAGATGTTCAAGTTGAATAAACAGCATATAGTGTCATATACGATATTGATAATTAGTAAAAATTGACCAAATACGCAAGATATAACCTAGAAATGGTTAACTTCTCGGTTTTCGATATTGCCAAACTTTTCACTATGTTGAATTATTATTTTGTAGTTTGCAAATACAAAACTATGTAGGTGTATAGTAACCGGAAGTGGGGGAGCTATTGAAAGAAAACTTTGACAAAATGAAAAAAAAATCTCCATATAATTTCCTTTCATTTTCTTATTGAAGCATCCAAAAGCTGCTATTTCACTATATATTTCAACACAAATTGTTTTGAGCATTAGATGAAACTTCAGTGATGTAATCATGAATATGTTTGAAAATAGATAATATTGTTTTCGTAATTAATTATAGATTGCGAGCAAAGTTGTATTATATGCTTCAAGTTTCTAAAATACACTCTCCAATAGTTTCATCTTTATATTCATATTTAGTGACAACTTTACCGGTTTCAAATTTCTCTTAAATTTCCATCATCTTTTGTTGACATATAGTCCAAATAACTGCAATTTCTTAGGTGTACAAGACCTGGAAGTGGGTGTACCATTTCGGTGAAAAAATGGCCTCCAAATTTGGTACTTGGTTTTGTTTAACATAATTCTACATTTTTAAGCAACATCGGTCAGTCACACTTTGCAGAAATATATACCTTTGAGAATATGATATCGTGTTACGAAATTGAACATTAATTTGATGGACCAAAAAGGGAACCCAGGGACACACCTCGGAAGGTAACATTAAATCATCCCTAGCCTGGGACCTTTTGAATTTTTTAAAGGTATCTTACAGGTTCTCTTTCATAATACTACAAAATGCACCTAGGTTTTGTTTATTTATTTCGTGGACAAAATTCAATGATAGCTGTAACAGGTCCTTTGGCGCGTGACAAAACAATAGGCAAGTTAAACAATCCATGAAGTTAATTTGTAGCTTAGTATCTCATTCTTGAACCATTAATTTCAGTGTAACTAGCCCACGCTATTCTGCATGGAGATTCTGAACTGTTTTTACTTGAACAATTTTCTGCTTGGTTATTTACATGACATTTTTTTTATATATATTTTATGTGTGTTTTCCTAAATTAGCATTTTTGGACTTTCGTATAGATATCAGGAAAGTGATTAGTACATATAGGTTAAAACTCTTAATATCTAATTGATGAAAAGAAACAATTACATGTGACATACAATTACTGTGTATTATGCCTAACAAATCTCCAGCGTAAGTGACTGTGTTTGGTAATAAATATATAGTGATACTCCATGGCAAGTTTATTGATTTTGAGGACTTGCAAAAACATCTGGTAAGGAACAAGTCCTTTCCCAATGTGTAAAAACATGACTATCGGAAAACGAGCCACCAAACATAAACATTGAATAATAGTGTTATTAAACAACAACATTTTTATAAAAAGTAAATATTACATATAATAAAATACGTGATGCAAAATTAAAAATATGATTAATTACAAGATGCGATATAATATAACAAAGACTGCAAAATGCGAGAACGGACATATGCAAAAATTTAGATTGTTTACAAAACCAAGCGTAATGGTGTTAACGATATCAGGTACTATTTTCAAATTGTGTTGGAGTGTTTGACAAGTAGACATTTGTATACTCTACATATATTATATTTGTATTTATAACACAAATACCACTAGCTACAGTCACGTGGAAATGTCGTTATTGGTGACACAGCATATCATCTTCTACCTTGAAGTATGGAACGCCATAGCTGCCTTAAGACTAGATGTTTTATTGCATCACGTCACCATGTCATAGCATCGTGTCACCATGTTATAACATCGTGTCACCATGTTATAAACATCGTGTCACATGTTATACATCGTGTCAGTTATATATAGCATCGTGTCACCATGGTATAACATCGTGTTACCATAATATAGCATCGTGTCACAATGTTATAACATCGTGTCACAATGTTATAACATCGTGTCACCATGTTATAATATCGTGTCACCATGTCATAACATCGTGTCACCATATCATAGCATCGTGTCACCATGTTAAAGCATCGTGTCACCATATCATGGCATCGTGTCACTATGTTATAATATCGTGTCACCATGTCATAACATCGTGTCACCATATCATAGCATCGTGTCACCATGTTATAGCATCGTGACACCATGTTATAGCATCGTGTCACCATATCATAGCTTCGTGTCACCATGTTATAATATCGTGTCACCATGTCATAACATCGTGTCACCATATCATAGCATCGTGTCACCATGTTATAGCATCGTGACACCATGTTATAGCATGATGTCACCGTGTTATTGCATCGTGTCACCTGTTAAAGCATCGTGTCACCATATCATGGCATCGTGTCACTATGTTATAGCATGATGTCACCGTGTTATTGCATCGTGTCACCATGTTAAAGCATCGTGTCACCATATCATGGCATCGTGACACCATGTTATAGCATGATGTCACCGTGTTATTGCATCGTGTCACCATGTTAAAGCATCGTGTCACCATATCATGGCATCGTGACACCATGTTATAGCATGATGTCACCGTGTTATTGCATCGTGTCACCATGTTAAAGCATCGTGTCACCATATAATAGCATGATGTCGCCGTTTTATTGCATCACGTCCCCATGTTATAGCATCGTGTCACCATATTATTTCATCGTGTCACCATGTCATAGCATCGTGTCCCCATATCATAGCATCATGTCACCATGTTATAGCATCGTGTCACAGAGTTATTGCATCGTGTCGTCATGTTATAGCATTATGTCACCGTATTATTGCATCGTGTCACCATGTCATAGCATCGTGTCGCCAAGTTATTAAGACGTTTTCTATTAAGACTACTCGGAATGCATAATTTGGATTTTACCTTACAGTCAAGCGAAAAGACGATCCCGATCACCATCTGCTAGCCGGAAATTATCTTCAGTGTTGTTTGGCGGGAGGACGTTTGGTAGGTATGATTAGATCTATGGTTAGATCTACAGCTACAAAATGACAATTTTCAAATGACTTTTTTAATGACTAATGAAATAGGTAGCGAATATATATTATGTTTCCTAATAGTTTCGTATCTTTGAAAAGGTGTCTCTTTTTTATTATGATACAGTCGCTTTTTTTGGCGGTGTACAGTCAAACAGAAGTGCTTAGTTTAAAAGGTCCCAGTGAAAAGACTATACACAACGGTTCTGTTTCTATTAAAATCCATGAAATATATTACGGCTTTGTTGTTTATTAATATTTCAACTGTTTACAATGTACGTTAAATAGTTCAAAGTATTGTGGTATGAAAGTACATGTACATGTAAATAAAACAATAGAGAGTAAAACGATCAATTAATGTTTATCGTGTTTTTCATCTTTCTTTTTTTCATATAATTGTCTTAAAATACTTAATTTATCTTAATGTCTAGAATTGATTTTTTATTGCTTCTGTAGTAATAATTATAAGCATAAATATATTTATCACATTTTGGCTGATTCGAAGGTATCAAGTGAACAAGTTCGGCCAAAATTTCGCTCGTCTCTCTAAAAAATCCTTCCTTGCAGTCAGTAGATAGAGAAAATGTGGAAAATATGGGTCAAATATAAAGTGTTTTTTTAAATTGCGTATCTCTATTATGAAACTGATGTCCGATAGTTGTTGTCTTCAAATTTCTTGTGGTACCGCGGCATTTTAGTTCTTCAACCTGTACAGATATACAGTCATTAACACTCAGGGGCGTAGGAGGCGGGGGCGACATTGCAAACATGTCCCCCCATTTACGCCAAGTGTGATGTTCTAAAAAATGCACATTGAATGCACATTGAAAGAAAAAAGTGTCATCCTGCACATTTTTCGTACTTCATTTTTAGAAAATTTTCCGCTGCGCGGCGTGTTTCCCAAAACTTTCAAGCATGTAATGTTCAAACCTTGTAATAATGATAACTAGATATACACAAACTAGACTAAAATGTCCATCAAGAGATAATAGTGTTTCAAAAAATGATTCTTAAAAGATTCGTTTGTTATATGTTTTAGCAAGACAATTAATTCATTATTATTTTTTGAGATACACAACAATGTGCCGATGGTGTGAATTTGGTATACATGTACATGTTCAGATCGAGCAGGGTTGCATAATGGTATGACGACATTCACAATTATCATTTCTAAATGCAGGTACTTTAAATCGAAAAATTACCGTGTTAGGAACGCTTTTAAATCAACAAAATACATTGTAAAACTCATCTCAGTCATTCTAAATCGTAATATTTTTTTCCCGAGGGACACCCCTGGACCCCACAAACAACAAAATCTTGCGCCTTCGGCGCTCGCAAAATCATCGTAAAACTCATCTCAGCCATTCTAAATCGTAATATTTTTTCGGAGACCCCTCGACCTTCCAAACAACAAAATCTCGCGCCTTCAGCGCTCCAAAATCATCAAAATACATCTTAAAACTCATCTCAGTCATTCTGAATCTTAATATTTTCTCCGGGGGATACCCCCAGACCCCCAAACATTCAAAATCTCGAGACTTTGGCGCTCGCACGCTACTTTGTGTATTCATTAATTTCCTGTTAGCGACGCTACTGTCTATAGATGTGTACAAGGGTTATATGTAATGATATATGAAATTTTTTTTATAAAGTATCCATGTGGGTGCGGGGCGCTTGGGGGGGTTACAAAATATAAAGTTGTATTTTCGGAGCGAAGCCTAGCGGAGAGTAGAAAAACTACGGCAGGCAATCCAGTCTAAATAGAAAACGTCTTAATAACTTGGCGACACGATGCAATAACGCAGTGACACGATGCTATAACTTGGTGACACGATGCAATAATATGGTGACACGATGCTATAACATGATGACACGATGCAATAAAATGGTGACATCATGCTATAATATGGTGACACGATGCTATAACATCGTGACATGATGCAATAACACGGTGACATCATGTTATAACATGGTGACACGATGCAATAATATGGTGACACGATGCTATAACATCGTGATATGATGCAATAACACGGTGACATCATGCTATAATATGGTGAATCGATGCTATAACGCGGTGACACGATGCTATAACATGGTGACATGATGCAATAATACGATGACATCATGCTATAACATGGTGACACGATGCTATGATATGGTGACACGATGCTATAACATGGTGACACGATGCTATACCATGGTGACATGATGCAATAATATGGTGACATCATGCTATAACATGGTGACACGATGCTATTATATGGTGACACGATGCTATAACATGGGGACGTGATGCAATAACACGGTGACATCATGCTATAACATGGTGACACGATGCCATGATATAGTGACACGATGCCATGATATGGTGACACGATGCTATAACATGGTGACACGATGCTATGATATGGTGACACGATGCTATAACATGGTGACGTGATGCAATAAAACACCTAGTCTTAAGGCAGCTATGGCGTTCCATATTGAAGCGAACAATTTTCCGCCATTTAGATAGCAACGGCAACTATGTTTGTGACGTAGTTTCCCCACCGTGTAGTCAGGTATGCCAGGTCACTGGTGCAGGCTATTCAGGAAATAGGAAATCATTCAACGGAAAAGTGATATCCTCGTTGTTTTGGATACACGTGATATCGTTCTTCTAACAATATCAAATTGGTAAATTACTAAAATTTGAATATATAAAATATAAAATATGGATGCCAATCAATGTATTAATATCTTACTCATTGCTACTCTTTTGTCAAAAGACAAATGTGAATAAGTCCTTGTTTGCAAAGTTTTAAATTGTACTCAGGAAATTAATTGAGATGAATCAGCTGTGACCAACATCCTTATCACAATTGTCGAAAGCTATCTGAATATGTGAAAATGCAAAACTGATAGAATTGCTGAAACACCAGGTGGGTTCCATTGCTAGTAGACTTACTAGGCAGATACCTCAGTAAAGATGTCATTACAGAAAGGCCATAAGTTGTAGCTGGTCTTAAATCAGCTGATGCAATACCTGGATTTATCATATGGAAACAATTCAATGCAAATGCGTAAAACCATTACTCCCGTTGCGTGCCTATGTTTTTTTTCGTCATATGAACGTTAACAAAAAATGGAGCAATATCAGGGATACCAAAATCATAATTGACTTTCACCGGCTTATGTAACATTATATAGATTTAGTATGCTTATTGTCTTATGCATTGCTTTGATCTACAAAAAAAAAAAAAAAAAAACAACAACAACTACACACCAAAGAATTAGTAACAACTGGGCTCGACCAGATCATACAACCAAAGGTAAGCTGTTAGCATCTCTATGGGTAAGGGACTGAAAATTGTATGGTTTCAAATGAAAAATACTCTGGAGCCTGAGAGGCGGGGTCAATGATAATATGTAAAAAATCCAATTAATATCCTGGCAGTATCCCTAGTAAGAGTAAAGATTAAATATTGCACAATTGGTTGGGTTGACTACCCCCCCCCCCCCCCCCCCCCCCCCCCCCCCAACCTTGGGAGGCGAGGCCTTAAAATGTAATACACATTTGACTAGTCTTGTTACACACGTAAGTGTGCCAGAGCGTGTAATAAAGAAATCTGAATTTGAAACCAAACTGAACAATCTCTGCTAGCCTAATATCACTTGTATTGTCTAGGTACGTATGGAATCCCTATTGGGTTGCCCAAAAGAAAACACAATTATGAAGGAATATTTCCCATATTTCAGATGGGGTATTTCTAAGGATTTTGGATTCAAAATTGTACAAATGACTTGTAATTGCTTACCCCCAAGGGCTTGTGGCCGGGGCAGGAAGGGGACAATTAGGCTATAATATATTCATGTCAATATTATCATAATTATAGATCTAATGATGTATTTCAATAAAAGTCCCAATATCCGTGTCTGTCTTATTTTTTCATAATTTAGAAGAATGTTGAAAAAATATTTTAGTAAATCATGCAGAGACAGGACTAAGTCGAAGTCACAATGAGCGATGATAATTCGGAAACTTTTGATAAAAATCAAATTAATATTGAACATCGCTGAGTGGGTCCCATTCAGTCAAAGAAACCGAAGTTAGCCGATATTGTAACATTAGATGTCTTTAAATAAATCTTATTTATTTAGTAAAAACTACATTTAACAATTTATTTTAATATTTTAGCATCACCTGAGAAGGTATACCTTTCATAAACTTAGCATATCACCCAAAGCTATCTACAAGTCTTACGGCCAACTTTGCCGCCAGATACATTATACGAAAATATCTCTAAATAATAACATAATAAAATCTAATAAAGTCTTTATTATTTCAATATTGTTTGAAAATTAATATGTGAGAAATATTTTGTTTTAATGTTAGAATTAATCTTAAATAGTTAGTCCTTAACCCTTGAAAAGCAAGGCTTCAGGGACTATTGTTTTTAATTGATTTTGGCGACAATCTTGGAAAATGGCCTTCAGTCATATCATAGGGTCAGAGATTTCTTTGGATAAAAATTTCATTTATGCAAAGTTTTGATACTATGTTAGATTTCCTTTCGTTTGATAATAGGCGCATCGTACAACTCCTATTTTCGTTCCGCTTCTTATATTAGATATCACTATCACTACCGGAAGTACTAATGCGTACACACGTGTGTATGTTGACACTGGAGCCGGTGAGCAGACGGCTCAGTTAAAATGCCGTCACAACGATGCCTGTTTAGATCCTTCCTCTATGTGGTCTGCTTCTCCGTCCTGATACCTTTCATCGTCTTTGTGTATGTGGAATATGTAAGTATACGTTACTATTTAACAGTGTAAACATTTCCAATCAATAAGGAAGTAACGATGTTACTAAGGTATACTTTAAAGTCTAGGTCTAGTCAGCTTAGTGTACGTGTGCGAACTCATATATTTACGAAACATATATCAACATGTATTTACTGTTTGTCGATGAAAAGAAATGTATGTTTCCATGTTTTCTGACATTGTACATAAAATAAACAAGTCGATGTCTATGTGTATACATGTATATAGACACATCCAAATGTACAAATGTATAATGTACATTTCACACAGGCTGAGTGTAAAGGCTAGGATATAGGGATCGCGAATATCTGATAAGAAAGCTGTGAATAAAATATAATTTATGTGCATGTCCAAAGGCTGGTAAAACTTTTCTGTTTTTGTTTTTTATCAGATAGTCTGCGTTATTCTGATTGTTTATCTTGTTAAGCCATGTGTTTACTAAAGTAAAACTGTTATCCCTTACAATGTACAGACTATTTTGACTACATGCAAAGCTGGTATTACCCGACTACTATGTAGCTAGAAGTTTAATAATGGCTGTCACACGTACCGTGCGATCAAGTTATTGTGTAATGGGTAAACTTTCAGTAAAGTAAATTTACCTGTCTGATTAGGTTCCTTTCTGTAAATATGCTCTACATGTCAAAAACCGGATATTTTAATCAAAATGTAATACTGTATTGTGAAGACCTTGGCTGTTCCAGACCTCTTGTTTGGAACATCACACTTGATCCTTGATTTTCAGTGTAACATATTAGGTAGACTGCCTTTCTAAAACCAAAGATCAGATGCCATTAAAGATAAATTTATAAAAAATTGAAACATTTCAAGGGTGTTGAAACTGTAAAATTTACAACTTTCGTAACGTTTCAAGTTTTTATTTGATGAAATGTATTATTTCTCAGGTGTGTATAGCAACTTTCATAAACAGATGTCAATACCTGTAGTTTTCATTGTTTTTTTTAGATTGACCGGTATTCCTATAGTATTCCTGACATTGAACTAGAAGGTATGTATGTTATAATCAGCATGACATCCATTGGTAAAATCCCCATTGATACTACTGGCAGCCGGTGTCATTCTTAGCTATTATACATGTAACTATCGTTATATCGTTGTAGTCTTATAATAACTCACATTGCCACTATCAATTAGATAAAGCCAGGGTATAAATTGTTATCATTTTATATATTGGAATCATTACTCAGTGATTAAATCTTTTAAATTATTTTGGATGTGCCCTTTTCAGTTTTCATGTTAATTTCGAAAACATTTGGTCCCACTGTGCTGAAAGCAACTATCTTCGGGAATTCTAAGCGTCTTTTCAAAATTGTATACATATGGAATTTGAAATAGTTTTATAAAAGCATATTGCAAAACTGCTTTAGGTATTTGCAAATAACATGTAAATGCCTTCATAACGTATTATTTGTTAATGACTATAAAGCTAGAATTAATGTATTATGTCTTGTAGTTAATTTGTAAATTTCGAAATGGATGGTATCTTCTCCTTCTTACAATCACGTTTCTGGATAACGGGAATGGCAACATCTTAAGCAGTGAAAATACTGATACATTTAAGTTTAAAACAACTTCATTTGAAATACTAAGCAGGTGAAACAAAAGAACGTCATGACCCGGCTGGCGAGTTGAGGGCACTTAAGGAAGTTATCACCGCTCCGATTATTCTCTGGTGGACACCATTTACTGGGGACCCTGGATCTTACAAACGATGTGGCAACCACAAGTGTTTCTTTACTGTTGATCGGCATTACCGACGCCATAACCAGACCAAGGTAGGTCGGGGTGAAAGTCACTTAACCAGTTAAGGTAGAAGAAATTCGCCACTCCAAAGTAGGGTAGAGAGAAATTAATTTACACCAATTGTATTTTTGATGGATGGAATAATCCAAAAAAAACGCTTTGAAGTTTGCCCTGTATTGAACTAATAGAAGTGGAATCGACTGCATGACATAGAACCAATGCTTCCACAAACACACACACAAACTGAGATCGTTTGATACTGGGCCTAACGTCCATTCTCAGTGAAACGATACCACGCGTGTCAAAAACAAGAACAGAAGGTCATTATGTACTACAAACATTTCCAATATTTTTTTCTATACCTTGTTCAGAAAGTTTACTTCTAAAAATGCCAGGTCAACAACGGATTGTGACTTTTTAAAGAAATAATAAGAAATCAAGACAATAATCTGTAATCCACATGCCAGTCAAAAAAAACCTAATCATTTTTTGTGGGGCCCCCTGTTTTAAGTTTTAACTTTAAATATCCTGATTTTTTAATAATTTTCCAAATTTTAATTATTATTGATGAAGGACAAATATTTCAAATAAAACGAAAAACTGGTATTTTTTGGAAAAAAAAATCACATGACTCTAAATCATATATACATCCATTCATCAGTCCATCCACCAAATACAAAAACTGTGAATGACAACATTCAATTTTTTACATTGAGTTGTTACCCCCTGTGAAGGTCATTTTATGTACATACAAAATATCCAATTTATGAAAGTTCTTTTCGAGCTAAACGGCATTGCACATTACCCCAAAGGGTCTTCAAATTTTGCTTTATAATTCCGTTAACCATTATTTTTCATCTAATGCCATTTTTATGTTGAAACGTCTATTGTGATTTTGAGCGTTCAAAGATTAAGCGTTATAAACCCAGTTAAAACAACGAATATGTGATAACTGATTTTAAGACATAAATCATTTGATCAATAATTTTATATGTGGCTAATAACTGTATTTTTTAAAATATATATTCATAGGTGGGTTTTCATGTGATGGAATATGAAATCTTGATTTACAGATGCTGAATATGTAGAATTGGTGATTTTCTTCCACCCAAACAGGTGTTGTAAACATAGATGTAACCCATTTTTCCCGAGCTTTTAATATTTATTTTTTGTCATTTGTCTGCATCGGTAGTAGTTTGCTCTGATCAGTAAACGAAAAACATACACTCAAAATTGATTGATGTAATGCCTTTACTGTCATACAAAAACATGCACTGAGTTTACAAAATCAAACAACATCATGAATTTGTAATGTGGTAATGTCATGAATGTTAACCATGAATGTAAAACCATTACAAAATCATCGTAACATCAATCATCATGAATGATAGTAATGCCACCGAAACACTACAAAATCATGAATGATAGTAATGCCACCGAAAACACTACAAAAATCATGAATGATAGTAATGCCACCGAAACACTACAAAATCATGAATGATAGTAATGCTACCGAAACACTACAAAATCATGAATGATAGTAATGCCACCGAAACACTACAAAATCATGAATGATAGTAATGCCACTGAAACACTACAAAATCATGAATGATAGTAATGCCACCGAAACACTACAAAATCATGAATGATAGTAATGCCACCGAAACACTACAAAATCATGAATGATTGTAATGCCACCGAAACACTACAAAATCATGAATGATTGTAATGCCACTGAAACACTACAAAATCATGAATGATAGTAATGCCACTGAAACACTACAAAATCATGAATGATGTAATGCCACGAAACACTACAAAATCATGAATGATTGTAATGCCACTGAAACACTACAAAATCATGAATGATTGTAATGCCACCCAAACACTACAAAATCATGAATGATTGTAATGCCACCGAAACACTACAAAATCATGAATGATTGTAATCCCACCGAAACACTACAAAATCATGAATGATTGTAATGCCACCAAACACTACAAAATCATGAATGATTGTAATCCCACCCAAACACTACAAAATCATGAATGATTGTAATGCCACCGAAACACTACAAAATCATGAATGATTGTAATGCCACCCAAACACTACAAAATCATGAATGATAGTAATGCCACCGAAACACTACAAAATCATGAATGATAGTAATGCCACTGAAACACTACAAAATCATGAATGATTGTAATGCTACCGAAACACTACAAAATCATGAATGATTGTAATCCCACCCAAACACTACAAAATCATGAATGATTGTAATGCTACCGAAACACTACAAAATCATGAATGATAGTAATGCCACCGAAACACTACAAAATCATGAATGATAGTAATGCCACCGAAACACTACAAAATCATGAATGATAGTAATGCCACCGAAACACTACAAAATCATGAATGATAGTAATGCCACTGAAACACTACAAAATCATGAATGATAGTAATGCCACCGAAACACTACAAAATCATGAATGATTGTAATCCCACCCAAACGCTACAAAATCATGAATGATTGTAATCCCACCCAAACACTACAAAATCATGAATGATTGTGATTGTAATCCACTGAAACACTACAAAATCATGAATGATTGTAATCCACCCAAACACTACAAAATCATGAATGATTGTAATCCCACCCAAACACTACAAAATCATGAATGATTGTAATGCCACTGAAACACTACAAAATCATGAATGATTGTAATGCCACCGAAACACTACAAAATCATGAATGATTGTAATGCCACCAAACACTACAAAATCATGAATGATTGTAATCCCACCCAAACACTACAAAATCATGAATGATTGTAATCCACACCAAACACTACAAAATCATGAATGATTGTAATGCCACCGAAACACTACAAAATCATGAATGATTGTAATACCACTGAAACACTACAAAATCATGAATGATTGTAATCCCACCCAAACACTACAAAATCATGAATGATTGTAATCCCACTGAAACACTACAAAATCATGAATGATTGTAATCCCACCCAAACACTACAAAATCATGAATGATTGTAATGCCACCCAAACACTACAAAATCATGAATGATTGTAATGCCACCAAACACTACACAAAATCATGAATGATTGTAATGCCACCTAAACACTACAAAATCATGAATGATTGTAATCCCACCCAAACACTACAAAATCATGAATGATTGTAATCCCACCCAAACACACTACAAAATCATGAATGATTGTAATCCCACCCAAACACTACAAAATCATGAATGATTGTAATCCCACCAAACACTACAAAATCATGAATGATTGTAATCCCACCCAAACACTACAAAATCATGAATGATTGTAATCCACCCAAACACTACAAAATCATGAATGATTGTAATCCCACCCAAACACTACAAAAATCATGAATGATTGTAATGCCACCAAACACTACAAAATCATGAATGATTGTAATCCCACGAAACACTACAAAATCATGAATGATTGTAATGCCACTGAAACACTACAAAATCATGAATGATTGTAATCCCACCCAAACACTACAAAATCATGAATGATTGTAATCCCACCCAAACACTACAAAATCATGAATGATTGTAATCCCACCCAAACACTACAAAATCATGAATGATTGTAATCCCACCCAAACACTACAAAATCATGAATGATTGTAATGCCACCGAAACACTACAAAATCATGAATGATTGTAATGCCACAAAACACTACAAAATCATGAATGATTGTAATGCCACTGAAACACTACAAAATCATGAATGATAGTAATGCCACCGAAACACTACAAAATCATGAATGATTGTAATGCCACCGAAACACTACAAAATCATGAATGATAGTAATGCCACCCAAACACTACAAAATCATGAATGATTGATTACAAAATCATAATGATGTAATCACGAAACACTACAAAATCATGAATGATAGTAATGCCACCAACACTACAAAATCATGAATGATTGTAATGCCACCAAACACTACAAAATCATGAATGATTGTAATCCCACTGAAACACTACAAAATCATGAATGATTGTAATCCCACCCAAACACTACAAAATCATGAATGATTGTAATCCCACCCAAACACTACAAAATCATGAATGATTGTAATCCCACCCAAACACTACAAAATCATGAATGATTGTAATGCCACTGAAACACTACAAAATCATGAATGATTGTAATGCCACCGAAACACTACAAAATCATGAATGATTGTAATCCCACCTGAAACACTACAAAATCATGAATGATTGTAATGCTACCGAAACACTACAAAATCATGAATGATAGTAATGCTACCGAAACACTACAAAATCATGAATGATTGTAATGCCACTGAAACACTACAAAATCATGAATGATTGTAATGCCACAAAAACACTACAAAATCATGAATGATTGTAATCCACCAAAACACTACAAAATCATGAATGATTGTAATCCCACCAAACACTACAAAATCATGAATGATTGTAATCCCACCAAACACTACAAAATCATGAATGATTGTAATCCACCAAACACTACAAAATCATGAATGATTGTAATGCCACCAAACACTACAAAATCATGAATGATTGTAATCCACCAAACACTACAAAATCATGAATGATTGTAATGCCACCGAAACACTACAAAATCATGAATGATTGTAATCCCACCCAAACACTACAAAATCATGAATGATTGTAATGCCACCGAAACACTACAAAATCATGAATGATTGTAATGCCACCGAAACACTACAAAATCATGAATGATTGTAAAGCCACCCAAACACTACAAAATCATGAATGATTGTAATCCCACCCAACACTACAAAATCATGAATGATAGTAATGCCACCGAAACACTACAAAATCATGAATGATTGTAATGCCACTGAAACACTACAAAATCATGAATGATTGTAATGCCACTGAAACACTACAAAATCATGAATGATTGTAATGCCACCGAAACACTACAAAATCATGAATGATTGTAATGCCACCGAAACACTACAAAATCATATGAATGATTGTAATGCCACTGAAACACTACAAAATCATGAATGATTGTAATCCCACCCAAACACTACAAAATCATGAATGATTGTAATGCCACCTAAACACTGCAAAATCATGAATGATTGTAATACCACTGAAACACTACAAAATCATGAATGATTGTAATCCCACCCAAACACTACAAAATCATGAATGATTGTAATCCCACCCAAACACTACAAAATCATGAATGATTGTAATGCCACCCGAAACACTACAAAATCATGAATGATTGTAATCCCACCCAAACACTACAAAATCATGAATGATTGTAATGCCACCCAAACACTACAAAATCATGAATGATTGTAATACCACTGAAACACTACAAAATCATGAATGATTGTAATCCCACCCAAACACTACAAAATCATGAATGATTGTAATCCCACCTAAACACTACAAAATCATGAATGATTGTAATCCCACCCAAACACTACAAAATCATGAATGATTGTAATCCACCCAAACACTACAAAATCATGAATGATTGTAATCCCACCAAACCTACAAAAATCATGAATGATTGTAATGCCACTGAAACACTACAAAATCATGAATGATTGTAATCCACCAAACACTACAAAATCATGAATGATTGTAATCCCACCAAACACTACAAAATCATGAATGATTGTAATCCCACCCAAACACTACAAAATCATGAATGATTGTAATCCCACCCAAACACTACAAAATCATGAATGATTGTAATCCCACCCAAACACTACAAAATCATGAATGATTGTAATGCCACCCAAACACTACAAAATCATGAATGATTGTAATCCCACCCAAACACTACAAAATCATGAATGATTGTAATCCCACCCAAACACTACAAAATCATGAATGATTGTAATCCCACCCAAACACTAAAAATCATGAATGATTGTAAAGCCACCAAAACTACAAAATCATGAATGATTGTAATCCCACCAAACACTAACAAAATCATGAATGATTGTAATCCCACCCAAACACTACAAAATCATGAATGATTGTAATCTCAACCAGCACTACAAAATCATGAATGATTGTAATCCCACCCAACACTACAAAATCATGAATGATTGTAAAGCCACGACAAAATGCCACCCAAACACTACAAAATCATGAATGATTGTAATCCCACCCAAACACTACAAAATCATGAATGATTGTAATCCCACCCAAACACTACAAAATCATGAATGATTGTAATCCCACCCAAACACTACAAAATCATGAATGATTGTAATCCAACCAAACACTACAAAATCATGAATGATTGTAATCCCACCCAAACACTACAAAATCATGAATGATTGTAATCCCACCCAAACACTACAAAATCATGAATGATTGTAATGCCACCCAAACACTACAAAATCATGAATGATTGTAATGCCACCAAACACTACAAAATCATGAATGATTGTAATGCCACCGAAACACTACAAAATCATGAATGATTGTAATGCCACCGAAACACTACAAAAATCATGAATGATTGTAATCCACCGAACACTACAAAATCATGAATGATAGTAATCCACCCAACACTACAAAATCATGAATGATTGTAATGCCACCGAAACACTACAAAATCATGAATGATAATGCCACCAAACACTACAAAATCATGAATGATTGTAATGCCACCGAAACACTACAAAATCATGAATGATTGTAATGCCACCGAAACACTACAAAATCATGAATGATTGTAATGCTACCGAAACACTACAAAATCATGAATGATTGTAATGCTACCGAAACACTACAAAATCATGAATGATAGTAATGCCACCGAAACACTACAAAATCATGAATGATAGTAATGCCACCGAAACACTACAAAATCATGAATGATTGTAATGCCACCGAAACACTACAAAATCATGAATGATTGTAATGCCACCGAAACACTACAAAATCATGAATGATTGTAATGCCACCGAAACACTACAAAATCATGAATGATTGTAATGCCACCCAAACACTACAAAATCATGAATGATTGTAATGCCACCGAAACACTACAAAATCATGAATGATTGTAATGCCACCCAAACACTACAAAATCATGAATGATTGTAATCCCACCAAACACTACAAAATCATGAATGATTGTAATGCCACCCAAACACTACAAAATCATGAATGATTGTAATGCCACCGAAACACTACAAAATCATGAATGATTGTAAAGCCACTACAAAACCATGAATGATTGTAATGCCACCGAAACACTACAAAATCATGAATGATTGTAATCCCACCGAAACACTACAAAATCATGAATGATTGTAATCCCACCCAAACGCTACAAAATCATGAATAATTGTAATCCTACCCAAACATTACAAAATCATGAATGATTGGAATGCCACCCGACACTACAAAATCAGGAATGATTGGATTGCCACCAACCGAAGTGGTTTCACTACAAGAAGCCGGATGTGTACCCAATATATCCTTCAACTCCTCGTATTCGAGTGCTGTATCCTCTAACAGCTCAGAAGTCACAAAATAAAGTTGATGGTTCTAAGTCTAGTACAAGTATTACATGTACTGATAGTAGATCCCATCAGAGCGGTTAACACCCAAACAAGTCTTCTATGGAGGACACACAAAAACCACCCTATTTGTTTACAAATATTGTCTTGATACATATCATCATCACATCATTAATGTTCTTCTGCAGATGGAACATTTCAGTATAACGATTGATGTTATACTGTTTATTCAGCGATTGCCAACTGTGCCTTGATGCACAATAATCCACATAACATAGACAAATACCGGTATCGTCAATATCAGGAGGACATTATAACAGGGCCTGATCATGCACAGGTACAAACTATCTCAACATATATTTCTTTTTTAAATCAAACTCTTACTTCCTGATGTGAGAAAGGTAATAACACATATATGTTTATATTGTAGGTTTTTATGTTCTATGGTACTGATCTGGATCACGTAGACCTACCAATACCCAGAAATCCAAACCAGCACTGGGGCCTGCTGCACGAGGAGTCCCCTAAAAACAACTACATTTACTCTCACAAGGCCATAGTGACTTTATTTAACCATACGTGTACGTTTAAAAGAGAATCTGACTACCCCATCTCCACACAATACCTCCCGAGTTTAGACTGGCTCTCCAGCACCAAGTACATAGTTCCTGTCGCAGAAAAGAACCGTTTGCAGAAAGCAGAGTTATCTCCCCTTCTCTATGTGCATAGTGACTGTGGTACGCCTAGTGATCGCGATACCTATGTTGAACTACTGATGAAGCACATGAATGTAGACTCCTACGGCAAGTGTCTCCACAACAAGGACCTCCCTCCACAGTAAGTCGTCATAGTAACCAATTCACATGGTGGTTTTCTCCTGTAACTAGTTTATATAATTCATAAGTCACATGTCTCATTTGTTGAATATTGTTTTTTCGGTGTAATGGAACTTTAAGAAATGAATATCGCAGTCAAAACTTCATTTAATATTTTTTCATCAGAGATCACGTTACAACAGAAAGGGACTTGGATTGGAAACAGGTCACTTTATCGGATATTCTATTGCGTTAAGATATAATTTTATTTGGAGTGTGGGTGTGCCTCCGTAACATTACTTGTCATGTCTGAAGTAATGATTGAAATAAGGATGACGTTAGTGGACTGATGAAGCTAGAACACGGTAGCAGGAGGATTAATATGGTCACATTATCGGATCTAATCGATCATTACAGCCTAATGATGTCTGTTCAATGTGACACTGAGCGCAGTAAGAACCATGTTATACCGTCACATTTATGGCGGACATCACTGATGATAGAAAAGCAGACTTAGTATAACGTATAATGTAGTTTGAATCGTGATGAATTTCTTCACAAATTTACATATCTCAAATGTTTTGTCATCCTCGACACCCTTGGGCATTTTCCGGTTGGACCTAGCTCTCCGTTCTGCATGGAATGTAACCAAATTTGACCAGAAATATCTTTGGGGGAAGGGGAACAGAGGTTGTGTGAACTTTGGTTCTGAACCCCCGGGGGCAAGAGGGGCGGGGCCCAATAGGGGTTTAGAGGTAAATCCTTTAAATTGCTACTAGTTATAGATTTCTACATGGATTTCAACCAAATTTGTCCAGAAACATCCTCGAGGGATATAGAACAGAGGTTATATAGATTGTGGGTTTGATCCCCGGGGGCAGGAAGGGCGAGGCCCAATAAGGAAATAGAGGTAATTCTGTTAAATCGCTACTATATAGTCATAGAGTTCTCATGGATTGTAACTCAATTTAGTCCGAAGCATCCTCTGGTGAATGGGAACAGAGTTTGTGTAAATTTTGATTCTGACCCCCATGGAGCATAAAGAGTAGGAACCAACAGTGAATTTAGAGGTAAATCTTTAAATCCCTTCAGAAAAGAAACAATGATCCTGTATCCAGAACATTACTTGGCATTACAAACCAGGTGAGCGATACAAGCCCTCTGGGCCTCTTGTTTTAATTAAAGACGAATCTGGTGATTTTATATTATTTTCAGAATATCAAGTGGAAAAGTAAATAACATAGATATCAGATGGAAACCGACGCATTATCATTTTCCGATAATCCAGGGTTTAAGTAGTAAATGAGATAAACGAACAACTACCAAAATCAAAGATTTTGTTTTAGCTTACAACACCCTATACAAGGCATGGACCACACCGACTTCTATAAGCTGATATCCAAATATAAGTTCTCGTTGGCGTTTGAGAATTCACTGTGTGATGACTACATGACAGAGAAACTATGGCGCCCTCTGATGCTGGGCTCTGTCCCGATAGTCATGGGGTCACCGAAGGTCAAGGTAGGTCGCTAATAAACATCAAACTACAGACTTATTTCTCATGTTGCATTTTTGTTATTTTACTTCAATGATTTATATTATGAAGTTAAATGTAGTTTTCTTCAATGTTTTATATCCGTTTTGATGTTTGTAATATCTGAGTATCTTCTGTAAATAATCTATTCACTCTATGTAGTAGTACTGGAAAGTGATGTTTTCATACAATTTGATATAGATATTTCAATAAAGGTAAAAAGTAAAATGTACTCACCTTCTCCACTGACTATTAATTCATCATTTACTTTTTGTAGGATTTCTTGCCTTCCAACCACTCAGCAATAATAGTGGATGATTTTAAATCCATTACAGAACTAGTTGAATATCTAAAATTTCTTAATGAAAATGACGACGAATATGAGAAATATCTTTCCTGGAAAAAGACAGGAATACAAAATAAGTATCTTATAGAATTGATGAAAAAACGCGAATGGGGAGTTGATGGATCTCATGGTACAAAATATCATAATTTTATCGATGGATTTGAGTGTTTCGTCTGCCAAAGGATCCACGAAAATGAATTAGCAATGAAGCATGGTGAAAAACCACGCACATACCTTTCTAGCCATAGTCACTACGGCTGTCCAGGTCCGACTGCCTATAACAGTGATGGTATTAGGTCTGATGGCAGTAACAGTTGGGACTACGAGTTCGCTAACAGTCAGTTTACCGCCTCGGCACTGAGGTACCATGTAGAAAAAGGTCTTCCGTATACAAATAAACAACTATTGGCGACGGCCAACATGATGAGAGATGGAAATTTTAATAAGGATCTGAAGAAGTAGGTCAAGTATAAGAAAGGGATATCATGTGTGGGAAAATCTGTAATCAAAATGCGAGGATCAGATAATATTTTGTTATTGATACAATATTAGATTGAAAGAGAGATACAAAGAGGTTGATGCTTGCTGTTATGTTATTAGCCCACCATCAACAGATGGTGGGCTGTTCAAATCGCTTTTCGTCCGTTGTTCCTCCGTCCGTTAACAATTCTTGTTACTGCTATTTCTCACTAAAATGCTTAATGGATCTTTCTCAAATGTTACATGTAGTTTCTCCTAGGGTCTTAGTTGTGCATATTGCATTTTGGGACTAATTTGGGAACAAGATGGCCGCCAGGCAGCCATCTTTGATCTTGATAGTTGAAGTTTGTTACCGCTATTTCTCAGAAAGAAATAAAGGGATTTGTCTCAAATTTCAGATGTAGGTTCCCCTAGGACCTTAGTTATGCATATTGCATTTTGGGACCAATTTGGGAACAAGATGACCGCCAGGCAGCCATCTTTGATTTTGGTAGTTGAAGTTTGTTACCGCTATTTCTCAGAAAGTACCAAAGGGATTTGTCTCAAATTTCAGATGTAGGTTCCCCTATGACCTTAGTTATGCATATTGCATTTTGGGACCAATTTGGGAACAAGATGACCGCCAGGCAGCCATCTTTGATTTTGGTAGTTGAAGTTTGTTACCGCTATTTCTCAGAAAGTACCAAAGGGATTTGTCTCAAATTTCAGATGTAGGTTCCCCTAGGACCTTAGTTATGCATATTGCATTTTGGGACAGATCGGTGAACAAGGTGGCCGCCAGGCAGCCATCTTGGATTTTGATAGTTGAAATTTGTTGCCGCTATTTCTCAAAAAGTACTGAAGGAACCGTTCTCAAATTTCATATTAAGGTTCCCCTTGGGCCCTTGTTGTGCGACTTGCATTTTGGGACCGGTCAATGAACAAGATCTTGGATTTTTATATATGAAGTTTCTTATCGGTATTTCTCAAAAAAGTACTGAAGGGATCTGTCTCAAGTTTCATGTACAGGCTCCTCTAGGACCATAGTTGTGCATATTGCATTTTGGGACCGACCGATGACCAAAATGGTCAACAGAATGCCATCCTGAATTTCGATAATTGAAGTTTGTTACCGCTATTTCCGAGAAAGGACTGAAGTGATCTGTCTCATATTTTATATGTAGTATGTAGTCAAAATTTGAAAAAGTTTGTCAGACATATATCATTCTTTGGTGGGCGCCAAGATCCCACTGGGATCTCTTGTTTTAGGCATGCCATCTTGTGGTTGGCGAGTGAATGAGAGAGCAAAGTTGTGATTTAGATCTATCGTCTTATTTGGCCGTCGACGGAAATCATGCCTGAAAATATTTGTAACAAAATACTGATTTTAAGAATATATTGGAACAATTTTATCAAACCCTATTCTCTGATCGTAATACTTCAGAGAGCGATGAAGCCAATAGACATCTTATAGAATAACTGCTTTTATGTGAACGAATTAGAAAATGAAAGTAAAAGGTGCAATTTATGTTTTTATGGGAATATTTATCGTGGATCACAAGTAAATGAGTAGACGTTGTATACGGGTGTGTATGGGTTAATATGATCATCAAGTTTTTATCTATACATAGTCATTTATCTATAGCTTGAGAAATCCTGGTCACTTATACATGTATCACTCTTGATAATATTTGAAGTTAATAATTGTATTCAAGATGTAATAGAAAGTGTAAGTTTACTTTATGTTGATTGACGTGTCATTCCACAATCCATATATCAACATCACAATTATTTGTATATATACATAATATATTTACATTCTGAGTGTTTCGTCACTATATGAATCAACCAACTGACGAAAACAAACATTTGCCTATGAAAACACTATGAATACACTATGAATACAACGATTCTCGTGCATCAATCAGCTGATTTCAAACATTACGCCAGTTTCATATCAATAGAAAATAGTCCCTCCCAATATTTTAATGTATAATCTTTAATGTGTTGTTTCTTGATATAGAATCAACTAAGGTTTACTGTTATAAGTCAATCAAATTTTATTTTAACTATATTTCTTGTTTATTGTTTGTCATTTGCGAAAAAAGGTCGACCGGAAGGCGGAAGCTTGAAAACCTGACGTTGTGAAACGAATTTGTCAATAAGCTGTTCCATTAATTTCGTTTCTCGTCGTATATGGGTATCATAATTTTAGATATAATATAATAACCTTTCAATAATTTTTATTTTTATTAATTATTCTAATGTAAATATATGGATTGAATGTATTTTTGTAATTTTCATAGCGGCTATTAATAGCAGAAGCTATATACATATCTTCCGAGGAGCGCTAACGCGCTCCACGTGATATGTAGATAGCTTCTGCTTTTCATAGCCGCTATAAAAATTACAAAAATACATTCAATCCCTATATAAAACAGTCATATTCGATAACAATTACCTATCTTATCAGATAATGAGAAAATGTCGTTTACTAGTCCTCCTATGTTATGTACAGCTAATGTATGGTTTATATCAAGTTATCAGGGAAATGTTATATGACTTCACTATTTATTGGTACATATCTCAATAAAACAATTGTATTGATATTGATAGAGCGACTTGTTAATTTACACCTACTTTTGGAAAAAAAATCTTTTATTGAGAAACTCACTATATACAGCAGACTAATTTTCTTTATAGATATCACTGCGAGTCCATAAATTTATCTTAGTCGAAAGTTTGTAAAACAGTTTGGTTGAAAATTGGGTCATAAAACGAACAAAGATCTAGTCTACCTTGAAATCCAGTTATTCTCTTTTTTTATTGTTATCTTATGAAATGTATACGGAACATTGATTATTCATCATATACTGTTGATGTTGATGACTTAATAAATGGTGCTATTCTATCGTCATGTGGGTAGCGTATCACTTAGTCCGCCAGTATGATTTACATTGTTTATGTACAAAACTGTATTACTTTAATTGATTGTATATATTTTTCATGCGCTGGAGATTACATATGTGAAGTGGTCCGTGAAATATTGTTAAATCTATTATAAGTTAAGTAAACCGGTAAGGATAAACGAGACAGACAATTTTTTGGTGATCCGAATTTTTCGTTTGTAACCTGATCAAATTAAAATAAGCAAAAAGCAAAAAATAAATGCTCTCATTTTGTTTAGCGCTGTGTTCCCAACCCTTTGTAGGGCTAGTGATATCATGTCGGGGATCCCAAATTATTCTCTAAAAGTAACACAATAAAAAAAAACAATCAAATTCAGTATTCATGTATTTTGTAATATCATATCATCATTGTCATCAGGATCCTCAGACATGATTTATTATTTTCTTATGGAGGCTTGTGCAAACAATAAATAGCCCACAGTATAAAGACAGGATTATCAATTGACTAAATGACACTATAATAAAGTTCATTAGTCATTGGTTCTTTTTTGTTGGTTCTTTTTCATTAAATTACACAAGTTTATGTAATCCGTTACAGGTTTGTATCTCTTCGCGAGTACGCCAATGTATACTAGACATGAAATAGAATAAATATTAATAATTAAAGTTTAATAAGATTAGCTAATCTCATCATAACTACTAGGTTTATGTTAATAAGAAAAGCTAATCTCCTAACATCTACTAGCTAATCTCATAATAACCACTAGGTTTCTGTTAGTAGCTGAAATCATAGTGGAAATGTAGCTACAGCAATTCCGTCTTTCCATATCACAGAGTTATCTCCCTTGCGGGAAGACATCGATTGACGTCATTTGTGAGCAAACTCGCGTCGAAAAGTATGACGTTACTCTCGCAAACACATTACGTTATTCCACAAAGTTGGTTAAAATGTCAATCAACAACGAAATGAAGTATGATGTTTTAGTTGATGTAATGAATTGGTGCCTCCATATCAGCCATCGTCCCATTAACCTTTGTGATACTGGGCGTTTGGATTTCACTGACACAAGAATCAAATCCACTAGCACATATTTTATTCATGACGTGTAACAATAATATTGAGGGAGTAACTAACAATTCTTTAAAAAATAAAGTATATAAATGGGGTATAGTAACGAGTAACACCAACAAAACATAAAATACATTCATAAGCATTGTATATATGTTAAATCTCGACCTTACTCTTAAAAATCTGTCATGCACTTCTGACAACATACTTTGAGATCGACAAAAGGATTGTTATACAATGTACAGTAGGTATATATAAAATATAGGGTGATGGTGATGGACACAGCATGTAGCTCTGATGTCACCTGGTAGTGCTACACCTGGATACCAATCCGTCATATTAAATAATGTTGTTTTGATCCTTACTCTCGCAAATGTTGATAAATAATATCCAAGTCTAGACAACCGCCATTAAGTAGAATAAAGTGAATTAGTTCGCATTGGAAAATGTGAAAGTTACTAGTATCCTCAAGTCAACCTGGATATTAACATAATACATCAGGAATGACAATGAACTAATTTGCACAACATGCGTCTAATTATTTGATCAGTGTATTTAAGGACGATGAATGTATAAAGTTTTCAAGAGTTGATTGAACATGTTAATAAGGTAATAAAAAGTCAAATTTCATCACAGATGAGGGTTAAATGGAAGGAATATCAAACAATGAATGGTCTTGATAAAGGGATGCTCATTAAAGCTTATAAAGGTGTAAAGGTCCCTGTCCCACAAAGTCGACAGGTAGTGTGGGTAAATGTCATTAGTCACATCTTATGGCCGATATTGAAATTCTTAACGAATTCAGCCAGACCAGTGAAATTTGTCCGTTACTTCCACACAGAGAGTAACATGTTGGTCATGGTAAGTTACCTCTGCCTCGGGCCTCTGGGATATCACCTTTCTCGGGTTAGCAGTTCCTCGTTTTAACCTATTGAAAGTCAATAGTTGTCTGTATTCCGGTTTTGTGTATAATTGCCGGATGTCTTAAGCGTCACTGTACATGTTTATCCAGAAATGTTTATGGTAGATGGATGAACTTGACACTACCACGCACTTTGACGGAAATTCAATATCCACAGTGATTGTTTCCAAATGGCGATGTTAAGCTTGTAAATCGCATAATACCTTGGTCTCATTGAAACATTGAAGGAAGGTTTTGCTCTTTTGACGCAATGTTTAGCACATCTCACACTATGGTACACATTTTTGACATCTTCGAGTCTGGATTTTGTTCTCGTCTGTGGATTTTTGGAATTCTGAACCTTGTTCGGTACGATTTCGGTGTTGACTTTGGTGGACCTTTGATTGGAGATAACTGCAAAAGAGTAACACACTCTGTGAGCAATCTGTGAATGGCCAGTTAAATAACGCTTATATAATGCTGTGTGTGAAAGCTGAGCAGCAACTTAAGGTGTGTATAAGTTTTTACCTTGATCATTTGAGGAAGGCTCGACACAGAACTCCGCTTTCTCTTTACTGGTAACTTTGGCACAGGAAACATCCCGGAATTACGATGCGGAAATGTATGCTTAGGGACTAGAGGTAAAATTCCTAGGGCATCTTAAAAATAAAATAAAAATATAAAAATCATCTTGCATTTTATTACATGGATTTTGCTAAATAATTTGAAGGTGTGGTGAATATAATATTTGACATCAAATGACCGTCTCAGTTTATTTTCATATCATTATTTCATGATCGGTAGTCTTCACTGTAATTCTATTTAGGGATCTGCTCTGGAGAGGTTTTTGTCTTGATGAAGTCTCGTTTCAACATTAATCAATGAGTTTCTGTGAATTTCAAGAACTGATTGTCATAATGTGTAGCAAATTGCCATAAACAAATTATTGCAAACAATTGGACTTCTATTGTTTGTAGATTTTTTATACACAGGAAATGATTAATTTGGCGGCCATTTTGAAAAAGGTGCATATTTTTTTACACTTTGTGGAGAGGTGACATTTCAACCCTTTTCCTTCAATATTTTTTATTTAACTCGCCGATGCGACAACATTTTTAATTTATTTTTTGCTTTAAATCTTTTTCTTTACATTTTAGTGACCATTAAGTTATTTAGAGTTTTAGCAAGAAGTGCTGAACATTAACAAATTTTGTAATGGGACAAAAAATCAAGCACACTGACCCCTATTTTATGATGGTTATAGAAAGACCAACTTCCTTCTTTTGAATAGCAGAATTTTAGAAAATAATATTCATACTTATCCAACTAATTTCCAAAATATTGCTTTAATTTGTCGTGTGTATGCTCAAAACAGTGAAATTTCGGTCAAATCACAATTTAGGTCAAATAGCTATATTTGATTTATGATAGCTCAAAATCAAGAACAACACCATAATATTTTTATTACATTTCCAAAAATCTATATTAGAAAAAGCTAGTCATCAGGAAATTTTGACTTTTCACCAGAGCAGATCCTTAAGCACTAGCATAACGAATCTGTCTATAAAAACAATAAAAATATTAAGCTATAACATGTCTCGAATCTTAAGGACTCTTTTGAACTTCAAGAAAACTAATTACGTGTAAGAAATTTATGAGCATATGAATATTTAATGAACATTAGTTCTAGTGATTGCTATGAAATCAATTGAATATATCGAATCTATTGAACGCATAAGATGTAAGATTCTGCAGAGCTGATATATGTTGAAAAATACTACCAATACTTTAAAAATATAAGAATTGTATTAAATCTGATTTATAAGAATTTCATTGATCAATAATTGATAATTTACTAATCTATAAGAATTTGTAGATCTAAAGTACATGTATTGAACTATAGAAAATATATTCAATTTAAACACTTATGTCTACCAATACAAAATCTTTTTAAACTATAAGAATTCTATCGCACTGAAAGAATTCTGGAGAAATCTAAGAATCTAAACTATCTTAATTTATGAACTCTAAAAGTGCTATGGACCAATAAAACATTATAGGAGCGATAATGAATCTTGCCTGCGATGGATGGTGTCCACTCGCTGTTTGAGTCCGGGTCGACAGGACTATTGTGTAGACACAGGAGAGGGACATGGTGGTCGTTCTCAAGGTGGACAATAATGCGCTTAGCGTCTGCTGTCGTCATGAAGTTCAACACTGGAATGTGCATCGACAGTAGCGTCACCTGCAGTCCATGTCGGAGACTCCACAACCGGATCGTGTGGTCACGTGACGCTAAAACAGTAGGACGAATGGCTAATATCAGTCTTAAAGCTAATAATGAAAGTTACAAAACATTCAATTGACAGTTTTAAGACATTTCTGTCTTCGAGGATAGACTTTAAGTTTCTCTCTCTACCACCCATGGTTTTTGAAACATGTTACTTCACTATATATACATGTATATATATATTTAAATCTCAAATGCATCCTTTTCTTAACTCGCAATGTCAGCTTAAAGGTGGGTGGTGTGGTCACGAGCGACTAAAGAACAATGTTTAGTAATGAAAATAAGATGAATTGTCTTTTTCAGTCTTAGGAGCTGGCGCAGACCATAGAATCAAGTCCATCAGTAAGAGGACTGTTATGGAGCGTGTGCCCTATCCTGTAAATCGTCTGATTAGTAGTTAACATGTCCGCTAACAAAAAGTTAAGAGTATATGTGATAATTTCCCCGATTTCACGAGATATTGATGTGGTCACGAAAATTTCTTAAACAAAACATATATAAAAGATAAATCACATGGACTTACCAAAGCCATATCAACAACATTTTGAATCACTGTTATTTTCAGTTTTTAGTGTAAATCGTCAAATTGACTTGTGAAAATAACCGACATCACGGCAGTATAAAGTTTTAATTTATCTTCTTTGATGAGAACCATTTTGGAAAGAATATGAGCAAAGTATACAAATAAATATATCAAACTGTATGTAAGGTTTGTTAACCTGGCCTGGATTTGTCATTGGTTAAGTCTAAACTTGAGAATGTTTTAGACTTACGACATGATCCAGGTTAAAACAAACGAAACTAATTGTCACCCTACCAGAGATAGCGAAGAGTCCGTCCTGTGTGATGCGGATTGTTGTGATACTGCCAGTATGACCTGTGAGGCGGTGACGGGGCTCTCCTATCGACAGGTCCCACACAAGCACCGTACCACGCTCAGACCCAGACACCACTTCCGTGTGTAAGGCCACCGCCGTCACCGCGCAGTCCTCCTCCACTAACACCTGTATAGATACGGGGAAGATGTAACACAAAGGTAGGCACAAGGATTGGGCTTCAGTTTATTTAGACAAATGGAAACATTAAGGTAGCTTCCCATCATCCAAATTGGAACCCCCATATAATACAACATTAGTTCGTCTTTACGTCAGGAAAGAAATGGATGAAAACAAAAACCTTTGACAATTTTGCATAACATGTTCCTTTTGGAACATATCAATGGTAAGAATACATTTAACACCATTCCTTATTTATCACATCTGAAACAAGATACGCGCCGATATCGAAAGCTTTATCTATATTACTTACATGTATTATGGCAGAGAGTTTTATTGGAAATTCAGCATAAATCCTACTCTACATCAATAGTTTTCATGATCCTCATGACGAAATAATTTGATCATGATTTGCGTATTAACATTTTAAGGTGGACATCCATCGTTCAGTCCGTTCAAGGTGCCTAAACAATTTTTGGATACCTGTGTTAGCTTTGCGGTGGAGAGTTCCCAAACTTTGAGAGATCCGTCCACTGCAGCGGTCACCAGGTATTGGTCATCGAATGAGCGTGCGACGCACGTGATCCTCTCAGTGTGACTTACACAGCCAATCAAAGAGCCATCATTTGTCTTCCATATCTTTCCACTACATGAAAATACGAAAGACTGAATAGCATGTGTTCCAAAATATCCAACTCTGATTTAACAATAAAATGGTTACTTTATATACAGCCGTAATATCCACACCTGGATGATGGCACGGCAAATCTGAAGGCTCTTCGATTACGGATGCCAGAAATAGTTTGATATACATTAAAAGAATCGTACATTGTGTGGTTTTGAATTTTGACGTCGTTCCCAGGAGTCTCTGATTTTTTTTCTCTCCTGAAATGTCTCCAATTCTGACATGATTTAGTCCAGGGGTAAATATCACCACATTAACCCCGGGAGTATCGTGAGTGACTTTTTACATATGTACAAACAATGCATCCAGTTACCAAGGTGGATCTTCTACAAGAATGTTATATAATGACCAACCAATCGCATGTAAATATTTTGTTCGTTTGGTTTAATTAGATTAGCGCTTAATGAAATAAACAATCATTGACAAAATAAAACATACATAGAGAGAACCTAAAATAAATACTTACCTCTGATCTCCGCGGCACGTTGCTAGGTATTGGCCGTCACTGGACAGGACGAAGCTGGCCACAGGGATATTGTAAGTCGTCAGGGTTACCCCGGTCTCCGCTTGCCATATATGGAAGTTACCTTGGACATCGTAGGACAAAATTCGTTCCTCGTCCACGTATTCCACACTTTGAATCATAAGGTCGTGGTGCTGTAAGTGTAAATTTGCATTGTTTATTGCAGAGTGTCAGACAATAGGTAAGTAACAGTTTAAGGACACAAAAGAGCACTGAAATTCAAATACAGGTATATTGTTTGGAAGACCTGATTATCTATTTGAGGGGTCCAGTGAGAGCCTAGACATGTGAGTTACATGTAACCCTAAATCAAATAATATTTACTTGAAAATGATATCAGACACACGCTCGTCACACGCATTACTGCATTATCGCAGTTACTGTAAACTAATAGTGTGCCTCTACTGCAATCATCAACCAGTAGGAAACGTTATTAAAACAAGACTATTAAAATCTAGCTGTAATAAAAGTCCCAAAACAAATAAGGAAAATCCAAGTATGAGGAACATTTTCGAAACCATTAAAGCACAAGTAATCATAAAGCAACACATTAGACATCACAAATGACATCTTGTACACAACCAAACCAAATGATTGACTGCTGAATTCGGAAATAATTGGCAACAATTTTGACACGTTTCGACGACAGAATGAAGAAATTATATTCATATGCAAGATCGTCAGATATCACACGAGTCGCCGCTAGCACAAAATGCATGTTTCATATTACCATTCCAATCCTACACATCGTGTATCATTAGTAGTAAGATAGACGGTCTACCTTGTAGGACAGTGCCCAGGTAAGGAGTTCTAGGCTCCAGAGTAAAAGGGTCCGGTCCCTAGAACCAGTCACACAGCAGGACCCGTCAGGGGATACTGCGATACAAGTAATACCAGCAGAATGTCCAAGAAGATTTTCCTTGAACTCATTTAATTCCAAATTCCACATTTTCAGTACGCCATCCTCTCCTCCTAAAAATTAAGTTATGTTTATAATACAAAATCATTACATAGAAAAAAGTACTCTATACGATTAATTCATAACCAGTCATTACAGAGAAATATTGTTAATTATTGCGAAAAAAGTAATACTTTCTATATGTATTTTTTTATAATAATACCATTATTGTCATAGAAGAAATTGTGGAGACATACGGTACGAAGTACTTTGAAATTACGTTTTGGTTTTATTATCCAAATCAAATATGTTGTCCATATAACACCATTTGACTTCATGAGGTGGGATAGTTCCTCTGTTTAAGAGCGTTGGTTTCAATAAATTCTATTTTAAAGACAGATGGCTTCTTAGAATATCTAGAGTTAACCGTACCAAGCATTAGTATAAGTGTGGAGGTCACTCTTTAAAAAATGCAGAAAGTGTACCCTTAATTTTAAATTTACAAAAATCTTTCATAAATTTAGAAAAGATAAAAAATATAAATAAAAATAGTCAGCTTGAAATCATAAAGTCTTTTATATATTTCATTTATATATTTCAAGTGTCTTTTAAAATATTGCGCATGTTACTGTTTTCTAGGTTGGAGGAATTTTCAAAACCACTAAATATACAAAATAATTTCTTTCGCTTGTCAAACCCGTTCAAACACGTAATATCCAATAATACTGAATGAAGGATGAAGGAATGAAGGATCAATACATTTTATAGAGAATTTAAGAAATGACCCATATGGCAGCCGTTTTGAAAATGTGTTTAGTTTTCGCTTTGAGTATAGTAAAAATTTTACCATTTTTTTGCTTAGATTGTTTTTACTTAAGTCATTACTAAGCCAGCATTGTTAGCTATATCGAGTTAATATTATCTGTACATCTTTTCTATGTTCATGGTAATTGAAATATTTAGTATTAATGTGTGAAATGATACACTTTTGTCATTTTACTTTTACTTTTAATGGTAATTTGAACACTTTTATTTTTTGCTCTATGATATCGAAAATTGAAAGCACACGGACCCCCTATTGTGCTGCCTGATTTAGAAAGAGCATCCATTTTCATATTGATATTCAAATTATTTACAAAAGTTTAATGCCAACTTTTTCTATGAAGGATGAAATCTGGCAAAAACAGATGAAAATGGTGGATTTTGGAGCTTAAAATGAAAGTAGCATGAATAATTTAATAAGTTATTATTCATAGAAAAAATATGTGTCTTATAAGACTTCTGTACAATTAATTCTGCAAACACTCATATACATATCAAACACCTCATTAGGAAATTATGGATTTAATTTATCGTATATACGCTAAAAACGGCAAAATTCCCATAAGACCCAATATTTTGTCAATTAGGCATTTTTGAGTGACAACAGCTCAAAACCTAACACGAACATATGTTTTCATCCATTTTCTTTTATGGTATAAACTCCAATTTCTAAAAATATATATAAGAAGAAAACATGAAAATTTTGACTTCTCAGAGGTGTACATCCTTAACTAGTCAAACCAGTCCAACCCCATAATATCCAATAATAATGAAATTTTTATATTTTATTACCATTGCGTATTTTATGAATATTGTTATATTTTCTATTTTGTGTTACCTGAAAGTGCGAACCGACCCTGCTCGTCCATAAAAACACAAGTTACACTGCCGCTGTGGTCATTCTCTGTCGCCTTATTCATAGTCTTCTTATACAGATTCCACACGTTGATCCTTGTCTGAAATCACACGTTGTAGACATGGTCAGGTTTCACAAACACCCTATTAAAGAGGCACAGTATTCCGTCTTTTATAATGGTCGACTACACTGAATGTTAAAGTCTAAATAGCTAATGACCGCAGTCTGTCCATGTTAGGAGTAGTCCAGATGAGTGGTTGATGGTACGATCTGTAGTACCTTTAAAGCACACCATCTATTTAAGATCAGCTTAGTCAATCAATTTCTTGTTATTTATAGACGAAATATCATTGATATTATCATAAATCGGAAGGGTTCGACAAGGAAATTGTAACGTAGGTTGAGTCGAACGTCATCACAAGGCAAAAATAGACAGACGAGGTTTAAGTTGTCATGGTAACTAAGTTTTTTTCTCTGTTGCCATAGCATCAGCCAAACAAAGTCGTTGTAAAGCCTTTAAAGTATTAACTAATTTTTCAGTAATTGATTGATCCTGTTATAACCACTGGCTATTACAGCTATTTCAAGAGTTTCTCACTATTTAATTTTCATTGATAAGATGAAAATAAGGAAAACGTTTGTGAATACATTATAAGAAATAGCATCGATATTAAAACAAATTATACTGTACACTTCGTCATATTCTAGAGATCGGGTGGCATGTCAAAGTGTTATGTTCATAGAAATCAAAGATGTATTTTGCTTTGAAATGGTTAATCGAGAATTGAAAAAGGAGTGGCAATGAGTAAAATCTATCAATTAATTCGAAATCATGAGAACATTGCGATCACGAATATCGTACGAAAACCTGAAGACTTGTAGTAAGGATATATAAATATAACTTAAACTGCTAAACATCAATCTCAAGCTATCAAATGGTTGATAAAGTATGAAGGTCATGATCTCAAATCTAGTCGCTTTTTACGATCACTTCTATGTTATTGGTAAGTACATAGATGTTCCTACAAGGTCTATGTTATTGGTAAGTACATAGATGTTCCTACACAGTTCTATGTTATTGGTAAGTACATAGATGTTCCTACACAGTTCTATGTTATTGGTAAGTACATAGATGTTCCTACACAGTTCTATGTTATTGGTAAGTACATAGATGTTCCTACAAGGTCTATGTTATTGGTAAGTACATAGATGTTCCTACACAGTTCTATGTTATTGGTAAGTACATAGATGTTCCTACAAGGTCTATGTTATTGGTAAGTACATAGATGTTCCTACACAGGTCTATGTTATTGGTAAGTACATAGATGTTCCTACACAGTTCTATGTTATTGGTAAGTACATAGATGTTCCTACAAGGTCTATGTTATTGGTAAGTACATAGATGTTCCTACACTGTTCTATGTTATTGGTAAGTACATAGATGTTCCTACACAGTTCTATGTTATTGGTAAGTACATAGATGTTCCTAACACAGTTCTATGTTATTGGTAAGTACATAGATGTTCCTACAGTTCTATGTTATTGGTAAGTACAGAGATGTTCCTACACTGTTCTATGTTATTGGTAAGTACATAGATGTTCCTACACTGTTCTATGTTATTGGTAAGTACATAGATGTTCCTACACAGTTCTATGTTATTGGTAAGTACATAGATGTTCCTACACAGGTCTATGTTATTGGTAAGTACATAGATGTTTCCACACAGTTCTATGTTATTGGTAAGTACATAGATGTTCCTACACAGGTCTATGTTATTGGTAAGTACATAGATGTTCCTACACAGGTCTATGTTATTGGTAAGTACATAGATGTTCCTACACAGTTCTATGTTATTGGTAAGTACATAGATGTTCCTACACTGTTCTATGTTATTGGTAAGTACATAGATGTTCCTACACGTTCTATGTTATTGGTAAGTACATAGATGTTCCTACACTGTTCTATGTTATTGGTAAGTACATAGATGTTCCTACACAGTTCTATGTTATTGGTAAGTACATAGATGTTCCTACACAGGTCTATGTTATTGGTAAGTACATAGATGTTCCTACACAGGTCTATGTTATTGGTAAGTACATAGATGTTCCTACACAGTTCTATGTTATTGGTAAGTACATAGATGTTCCTACAAGGTCTATGTTATTGGTAAGTACATAGATGTTCCTACACAGGTCTATGTTATTGGTAAGTACATAGATGTTTCTACACAGTTCTATGTTATTGGTAAGTACATAGATGTTCCTACACTGTTCTATGTTATTGGTAAGTACATAGATGTTCCTACACAGGTCTATGTTATTGGTAAGTACATAGATGTTCCTACACAGGTCTATGTTATTGGTAAGTACATAGATGTTCCTACACAGGTCTATGTTATTGGTAAGTACATAGATGTTCCTACACAGTTCTATGTTATTGGTAAGTACACAGATGTTCCTACACAGTTTTCAACCTTTGACCTATGGAACCATGAGCTCGAGGCAATTCGATGTTTTGAGTTTCATATAATATGCAGCTGCCCTAAAGTATTTTCATGCAAAATAATTAACTGACTGGACATAAAACTGCCCGAATGGATACTTCTTCCCGAGGACAAAGATAATAACAGAAATGTAGCACGAATACGTTATTCCTTGCGTACTGACAAGCTGCAAGACATAGACGGTGAATATTAAACATTGGGACAGGCGAACAATATTAATATGGGCACTGCTATCATCAATACTCCTAAATAACGGAGTCGGATTATGCAAACCAATTCGTTATGCAGAAAACAAAATCTTAAACTGTCCAACTGTTTACGTTTTAAAACCAAAAGAACAATTAGCGCAAAATAAGACATGAATATTTATTACCTCAGTCGCACTGAAAATGAAGAAATCGTCTCTTGAAATACAGACGTCTCGAACAGGGTCGCTAGGACTGCCTTTCAACGTCTGCAGAAGGTCGGTGGTACGCAAGTTATACAGGTACACGTTCCCATCTAAACATCCTACCACCACGTGAAAACAGTCATTAGACACGTCGATGCATGTCACCTGCAACAGGTAAATGATAAGGTAAGATGGTGATTTCTAGATACATTGAAAGATAGAAAAGTTACAAATGGTAAATTAATGATTGAAATCAGAAAATGACAAAGATCAAGTCTTAAATGCAACATATTGCCATTGGTAATGCATGGATAATAATGTAAGCAGTACATGATCTAGATTGCTATTAGCATCCAATCAATTACGGAAGCTTTATTCCTTGCCGCACAAATGACACAAAATGTCATGAAATGTGTATTGTGGATTGAGAGAAGAATAACATATGTATACTGACTTGGGGGCAGGACATCAATCAACAGAAAATATCTCCAGTCTCGTTTAGAGTACGAATTGTATATACTGACGCCTGACAACCATTGTCTACCTTACTATGTTATCAGGACTGTCGCATTATGTTTGTTATATACATGTTTTTATAACTTATAATTGATATACATATTTCATATTATATGTACCAAAATATTGATATTAAATATTAATTCGGTTTTATGACGAACAAAATCATGTAATATGACTATGAGACTAATGCTCCTGAATAAGCATGTTTTTGCCACTATCATTTATTATCTTTTGTAACGGAGACAAGAATCTTACGTGTACACGTCCGCAATTATCCGCAATGGCATGTTTTTCCGTTCCCAGGATTTTTACACTGCACAAAATTTTGTTTGCGGAAATCATTCGCATTAGATACGCTATTCGTACGCAATACATACTCAATACATGCTTACTATATGCGCTGTATATCCGCTGTTATTCTTGGATATCCGGAACTGACTGGGTTTTGCGACATTATAGCGAACTGGGACAGTGTGTAAAACGAATGTATAGCGTACCTATCACGTTGACATCACGAATTAAAATAATTTGTAGCGAATGCATAATGAGTTCAACGTTTGTATTGCGTCTATTTTGCATTCGATTTGAGAATAATTTGCGAATGTATAACAAACGTGTTACGTAAACCAAAACTACTGTATAAATATGGCAAAAATCGACATATTTTTCTATTATTTCCTGTCCGTCGAGAAGTACAGGTGTAATAATGGGTCATCGGCAATAATACCAATGCAGCGTAACAATGGTATCCAACAGCATATTAATCTACTTGTTCATGTCGTGAAATTGTTTCAAAGACAGAAAAGAAAAAGTTGTCTGCTTTGATTTGAATTTGAACCAGACAGGACCTTCTTTGTATCTGGAGGAGGTAGGATGAAAGTTGCAGCTTGCTTATCTCTGTTGCAGTCGTGTTGTTGTGAAAAGCGATACCGAAAGGCCCGAGCGCGCTTCTTTTACCTCCGTAATTCAGATGCCTTACATGCGCAATACAACTGTTCTTTCCGCTACATCTGTGCAATTTATTATTGATAGATTCGTAATATTTCTGTAACAATCGCAGTAATGCCGATCTGTTTCCTCAATATATGCGTTATATATTCGTAATTGTTTGATACGTATCCGCATTGTTGGATAATCTTACCGATTGTACACCTCACGGGAGAGCGTGCGTTCTCGTATTCGCTTGTATTCGTGAAATATCCGCATTTGTTCGTGAAATATCCGCATTTGTTCGTAATAAATTCGCAGAATGTTATTAATATATCCGTAATTTGTACTTGAAAATTTGTTATTTTAAGCCAATTTTGTTGCGGATGACAACGTACGGCCAAAATTTGTAAACTAAATTCATCCGTAATTAATCCGCTCTTCAGTGGGACCGGGCCGGTATTGGTGGCGGTTTTTAATTATCATGAATCTGATGCTGTTATCCATTGTCGTTCCTATAAACAGCACTTTTTAATAGTAAGGAGATAGAACAGGATACTTATTACTTCTGGTGTACGTTACTAATAGTAATGAGATAGAACAGGGTACTTATTACTTCTGGTGTACGTTACTAATAGTAATGAGATAGAACAGGATACTTATTACTTCTGGTGTACGTTACTAATAGTAATGAGATAGAACAGGGTACTTATTACTTCTGGTGTACGTTACTAATAGTAATGAGATAGAACAGGGTACTTATTACTTCTGGTGTACGTTACTAATAGTAATGAGATAGAACAGGGTACTTATTACTTCTGGTGTACGTTACTAATAGTAAGGAGATAGAACAGGGTACTTATTACTTCTGGTGTACGTTACTAACGTAGTAATGAGATAGAACAGGGTACTTATTACTTCTGGTGTACGTTACTAATAGTAATGAGATAGAACAGGGTACTTATTACTTCTGGTGTACGTTACTAATAGTAATGAGATAGAACAGGGTACTTATTACTTCAGGTGTACGTTACTAATAGTGATGAGATAGAACAGGGTACTTATTACTTCTGGTGTACGTTACTAATAGTAATGAGATAGAACAGGGTACTTATTACTTCTGGTGTACGTTACTAATAGTAATGAGATAGAACAGGGTACTTATTACTTCTGGTGTACGTTACTAATAGTAATGAGATAGAACAGGGTACTTATTACTTCTGGTGTACGTTACTAATAGTAATGAGATAGAACAGGGTACTTATTACTTCTGGTGTACGTTACTAATAGTAAGGAGATAGAACAGGGTACTTATTACTTCTGGTGTACGTTACTAATAGTAATGAGATAGAACAGGGTACTTATTACTTCTGGTGTACGTTATACTAATAGAAGAGATAGAACAGGGTACTTATTACTTCTGGTGTACGTTACTAATAGTAATGAGATAGAACAGGGTACTTATTACTTCTGGTGTACGTTACTAATAGTAATGATATACTATTATTCGACGTTTTAGAATAAACAGGGTACTTATTACTTCTGGTGTACGTTACTAATAGTAAGAGATAGAACAGGGTTATTACTTGGTGTACTTCTAAAGTAGAGATAGAACAGGGTACTTATTACTTCTGGTGTACGTTACTAATATAATGAGATAGAACAGGGTACTTATTACTTCTGGTGTACGTTACTAATAGTAATGAGATAGAACAGGGTACTTATTACTTCTGGTGTACGTTACTAATAGTAAGTAATAGAGACAGGGTACTTATTACTTCTGGTGTACGTTACTAATAGTAATGAGATAGAACAGGGTACTTATTACTTCTGGTGTACGTTACTAATAGTAATGAGATAGAACAGGGTACTTATTACTTCTGGTGTACGTTACTAATAGTAATGAGATAGAACAGGGTACTTATTACTTCTGGTGTACGTTACTAATAGTAAGGAGATAGAACAGGGTACTTATTACTTCTGGTGTACGTTACTAATAGTAATGAGATAGAACAGGGTACTTATTACTTCTGGTGTACGTTACTAATAGTAATGAGATAGAACAGGGTACTTATTACTTCTGGTGTACGTTACTAATAGTAATGAGATAGAACAGGGGTACTTATTACTTCTGGTGTACGTTACTAATAGTAATGAGATAGAACAGGGTACTTATTACTTCTGGTGTACGTTACTAATAGTAATGAGATAGAACAGGGTACTTATTACTTCTGGTGTACGTTACTAATAGTAAGGAGATAGAACAGGGTACTTATTACTTCTGGTGTACGTTACTAATAGTAATGAGATAGAACAGGGTACTTATTACTTCTGGTGTACGTTACTAATAGTAATGAGATAGAACAGGGTACTTATTACTTCTGGTGTACGTTACTAATAGTAATGAGATAGAACAGGGTACTTATTACTTCTGGTGTACGTTACTAATAGTAATGAGATAGAACAGGGTACTTATTACTTCTGGTGTACGTTACTAATAGTAATGAGATAGAACAGGGTACTTATTACTTCTGGTGTACGTTACTAATAGTAATGAGATAGAACAGGGTACTTATTACTTCTGGTGTACGTTACTAATAGTAATGAGATAGAACAGGGTACTTATTACTTGGACTGGTGTACGTTACTAATAGTAAGAGATAGAACAGGGTACTTATTACTTCTGGTGTACGTTACTAATAGTAATGAGATAGAACAGGGTACTTATTACTTCTGGTGTACGTTACTAATAGTAATGAGATAGAACAGGGTACTTATTACTTCTGGTGTACGTTACTAATAGTAATGAGATAGAACAGGGTACTTATTACTTCTGGTGTACGTTACTAATAGTAATGAGATAGAACAGGGTACTTATTACTTCTGGTGTACGTTACTAATAGTAATGAGATAGAACAGGGTACTTATTACTTCTGGTGTACGTTACTAATAGTAATGAGATAGAACAGGGTACTTATTACTTCTGGTGTACGTTACTAATAGTAATGAGATAGAACAGGGTACTTATTACTTCTGGTGTACGTTACTAATAGTAATGAGATAGAACAGGGTACTTATTACTTCTGGTGTACGTTACTAATAGTAATGAGATAGAACAGGGTACTTATTACTTCTGGTGTACGTTACTAATAGTAATGAGATAGAACAGGGTACTTATTACTTCTGGTGTACGTTACTAATAGTAATGAGATAGAACAGGGTACTTATTACTTCTGGTGTACGTTACTAATAGTAATGAGATAGAACAGGGTACTTATTACTTCTGGTGTACGTTACTAATAGTAATGAGATAGAACAGGGTACTTATTACTTCTGGTGTACGTTACTAATAGTAATGAGATAGAACAGGGTACTTATTACTTCTGGTGTACGTTACTAATAGTAATGAGATAGAACAGGGTACTTATTACTTCTGGTGTACGTTACTAATAGTAATGAGATAGAACAGGGTACTTATTACTTCTAATGTAATGAGATAGAACAGGGTACTTATTACTTCTGGTGTACGTTACTAATAGTAATGAGATAGAACAGGGTACTTATTACTTCTGGTGTACGTTACTAATAGTAATGAGATAGAACAGGGTACTTATTACTTCTGGTGTACGTTACTAATAGTAATGAGATAGAACAGGGTACTTATTACTTCTGGTGTACGTTACTAATAGTAATGAGATAGAACAGGGTACTTATTACTTCTGGTGTACGTTACTAATAGTAATGAGATAGAACAGGGTACTTATTACTTCTGGTGTACGTTACTAATAGTAATGAGATAGAACAGGGTACTTATTACTTCTGGTGTACGTTACTAATAGTAATGAGATAGAGATTACTCAGGGTACTTATTATTACTTCTGGTGTACGTTACTAATAGTAATGAGATAGAACAGGGTACTTATTACTTCTGGTGTACGTTACTAATAGTAATGAGATAGAACAGGGTACTTATTACTTCTGGTGTACGTTACTAATAGTAATGAGATAGAACAGGATACTTATTACTTCTGGTGTACGTTACTAATAGTAATGAGATAGAACAGGGTACTTATTACTTCTGGTGTACGTTACTAATAGTAAGGAGATAGAACAGGGTACTTATTACTTCTGGTGTACGTTACTAATAGTAATGAGATAGAACAGGGTACTTATTACTTCTGGTGTACGTTACTAAATAGTAATGAGATAGAACAGGGTACTTATTACTTCTGGTGTACGTTACTAATAGTAATGAGATAGAACAGGGTACTTATTACTTCTGGTGTACGTTACTAATAGTAATGAGATAGAACAGGGTACTTATTACTTCTGGTGTACGTTACTAATAGTAAGGAGATAGAACAGGGTACTTATTACTTCTGGTGTACGTTACTAATAGTAATGAGATAGAACAGGGTACTTATTACTTCTGGTGTACGTTACTAATAGTAATGAGATAGAACAGGGTACTTATTACTTCTGGTGTACGTTACTAATAGTAAGGAGATAGAACAGGGTACTTATTACTTCTGGTGTACGTTACTAATAGTAATGAGATAGAACAGGGTACTTATTACTTCTGGTGTACGTTACTAATAGTAATGAGATAGAACAGGTACTTATTACTTCTGGTGTACGTTACTAATAGTAATGAGATAGAACAGGGTACTTATTACTTCTGGTGTACGTTACTAATAGTAATGAGATAGAACAGGGTACTTATTACTTCTGGTGTACGTTACTAATAGTAATGAGATAGAACAGGGTACTTATTACTTCTGGTGTACGTTACTAATAGTAATGAGATAGAACAGGGTACTTATTACTTCTGGTGTACGTTACTAATAGTAATGAGATAGAACAGGGTACTTATTACTTCTGGTGTACGTTACTAATAGTAATGAGATAGAACAGGGTACTTATTACTTCTGGTGTACGTTACTAATAGTAATGAGATAGAACAGGGTACTTATTACTTCTGGTGTACGTTACTAATAGTAAATGAGAGATAGAACAGGGTACTTATTACTTCTGGTGTACGTTACTAATAGTAATGAGATAGAACAGGGTACTTATTACTTCTGGTGTACGTTACTAATAGTAATGAGATAGAACAGGGTACTTATTACTTCTGGTGTACGTTACTAATAGTAATGAGATAGAACAGGGTACTTATTACTTCTGGTGTACGTTACTAATAGTAATGAGATAGAACAGGGTACTTATTACTTCTGGTGTACGTTACTAATAGTAATGAGATAGAACAGGGTACTTATTACTTCTGGTGTACGTTACTAATAGTAATGAGATAGAACAGGGTACTTATTACTTCTGGTGTACGTTACTAATAGTAAGGAGATAGAACAGGGTACTTATTACTTCTGGTGTACGTTACTAATAGTAATGAGATAGAACAGGGTACTTATTACTTCTGGTGTACGTTACTAATAGTAATGAGATAGAACAGGGTACTTATTACTTCTGGTGTACGTTACTAATAGTAATGAGATAGAACAGGGTACTTATTACTTCTGGTGTACGTTACTAATAGTAATGAGATAGAACAGGGTACTTATTACTTCTGGTGTACGTTACTAATAGTAATGAGATAGAACAGGGTACTTATTACTTCTGGTGTACGTTACTAATAGTAATGAGATAGAACAGGGTACTTATTACTTCTGGTGTACGTTACTAATAGGAAGTACTAGGAGATAGTAACAGGGTACTTATTACTTCTGGTGTACGTTACTAATAGTAATGAGATAGAACAGGGTACTTATTACTTCTGGTGTACGTTACTAATAGTAATGAGATAGAACAGGGTACTTATTACTTCTGGTGTACGTTACTAATAGTAATGAGATAGAACAGGGTACTTATTACTTCTGGTGTACGTTACTAATAGTAATGAGATAGAACAGGGTACTTATTACTTCTGGTGTACGTTACTAATAGTATGGAGATAGAACAGGGTACTTATTACTTATTACTTCTGGTGTACGTTACTAATAGTAATGAGATAGAACAGGGTACTTATTACTTCTGGTGTACGTTACTAATAGTAATGAGATAGAACAGGGTACTTATTACTTCTGGTGTACGTTACTAATAGTAATGAGATAGAACAGGGTACTTATTACTTCTGGTGTACGTTACTAATAGTAATGAGATAGAACAGGGTACTTATTACTTCTGGTGTACGTTACTAATAGTAATGAGATAGAACAGGGTACTTATTACTTCTGGTGTACGTTACTAATAGTAATGAGATAGAACAGGGTACTTATTACTTCTGGTGTACGTTACTAATAGTAATGAGATAGAACAGGGTACTTATTACTTCTGGTGTACGTTACTAATAGTAATGAGATAGAACAGGGTACTTATTACTTCTGGTGTACGTTACTAATAGTAATGAGATAGAACAGGGTACTTATTACTTCTGGTGTACGTTACTAATAGTAATGAGATAGAACAGGGTACTTATTACTTCTGGTGTACGTTACTAATAGTAATGAGATAGAACAGGGTACTTATTACTTCTGGTGTACGTTACTAATAGTAATGAGATAGAACAGGGTACTTATTACTTCTGGTGTACGTTACTAATAGTAATGAGATAGAACAGGGTACTTATTACTTCTGGTGTACGTTACTAATAGTAATGAGAGATAGAACAGGGTACTTATTACTTCTGGTGTACGTTACTAATAGTAATGAGATAGAACAGGGTACTTATTACTTCTGGTGTACGTTACTAATAGTAAGGAGATAGAACAGGGTACTTATTACTTCTGGTGTACGTTACTAATAGTAAGGAGATAGAACAGGGTACTTATTACTTCTGGTGTACGTTACTAATAGTAATGAGATAGAACAGGGTACTTATTACTTCTGGTGTACGTTACTAATAGTAATGAGATAGAACAGGGTACTTATTACTTCTGGTGTACGTTACTAATAGTAATGAGATAGAACAGGGTACTTATTACTTCTGGTGTACGTTACTAATAGTAAGAGAGATAGAACAGGGTACTTATTACTTCTGGTGTACGTTACTAATAGTAATGAGATAGAACAGGGTACTTATTACTTCTGGTGTACGTTACTAATAGTAATGAACAGGGTACTTATTACTTCTGGTGTACGTTACTAATAGTAATGAGATAGAACAGGGTACTTATTACTTCTGGTGTACGTTACTAATAGTAAGGAGATAGAACAGGGTACTTCTGGTGTACGTTACTAATAGTAATGAGATAGAACAGGGTACTTATTACTTCTGGTGTACGTTACTAATAGTAATGAGATAGAACAGGGTACTTATTACTTCTGGTGTACGTTACTAATAGTAATGAGATAGAACAGGGTACTTATTACTTCTGGTGTACGTTACTAATAGTAATGAGATAGAACAGGGTACTTATTACTTCTGGTGTACGTTACTAATAGTAATGAGATAGAACAGGGTACTTATTACTTCTGGTGTACGTTACTAATAGTAATGAGATAGAACAGGGTACTTATTACTTCTGGTGTACGTTACTAATAGTAATGAGATAGAACAGGGTACTTATTACTTCTGGTGTACGTTACTAATAGTAATGAGATAGAACAGGGTACTTATTACTTCTGGTGTACGTTACTAATAGTAATGAGATAGAACAGGGTACTTATTACTTCTGGTGTACGTTACTAATAGTAAGGAGATAGAACAGGGTACTTATTACTTCTGGTGTACGTTACTAATAGTAATGAGATAGAACAGGGTACTTATTACTTCTGGTGTACGTTACTAATAGTAATGAGATAGAACAGGGTACTTATTACTTCTGGTGTACGTTACTAATAGTAATGAGATAGAACAGGGTACTTATTACTTCTGGTGTACGTTACTAATAGTAATGAGATAGAACAGGGTACTTATTACTTCTGGTGTACGTTACTAATAGTAATGAGATAGAACAGGGTACTTATTACTTCTGGTGTACGTTACTAATAGTAATGAGATAGAACAGGGTACTTATTACTTCTGGTGTACGTTACTAATAGTAATGAGATAGAACAGGGTACTTATTACTTCTGGTGTACGTTACTAATAGTAAGAGATAGAACAGGGTACTTATTACTTCTGGTGTACGTTACTAATAGTAATGAGATAGAACAGGTACTTATTACTTCTGGTGTACGTTACTAATAGTAATGAGATAGAACAGGGTACTTATTACTTCTGGTGTACGTTACTAATAGTAATGAGATAGAACAGGTACTTATACCTGGAGTACGTATTATTACTTCTGGTGTACGTTACTATAGTAATGAGATAGAACAGGGTACTTATTATTGGTGTACGTTACTAATAGTAAGAGATAGAACAGGGTACTTATTACTTCTGGTGTACGTTACTAATAGTAATGAGATAGAACAGGGTACTTATTACTTCTGGTGTACGTTACTAATAGTAATGAGATAGAACAGGGTACTTATTACTTCTGGTGTACGTTACTAATAGTAATGAGATAGAACAGGGTACTTCTGGTGTACGTTACTAATAGTAATGAGATAGAACAGGGTACTTATTACTTCTGGTGTACGTTACTAATAGTAATGAGATAGAACAGGGTACTTATTACTTCTGGTGTACGTTACTAATAGTAAGGAGATAGAACAGGGTACTTATTACTTCTGGTGTACGTTACTAATAGTAATGAGATAGAACAGGGTACTTATTACTTCTGGTGTACGTTACTAATAGTAATGAGATAGAACAGGGTACTTATTACTTCTGGTGTACGTTACTAATAGTAATGAGATAGAACAGGGTACTTATTACTTCTGGTGTACGTTACTAATAGTAATGAGATAGAACAGGGTACTTATTACTTCTGGTGTACGTTACTAATAGTAATGAGATAGAACAGGGTACTTATTACTTCTGGTGTACGTTACTAATAGTAATGAGATAGAACAGGGTACTTATTACTTCTGGTGTACGTTACTAATAGTAATGAGATAGAACAGGGTACTTATTACTTCTGGTGTACGTTACTAATAGTAATGAGATAGAACAGGGTACTTATTACTTCTGGTGTACGTTACTAATAGTAATGAGATAGAACAGGGTACTTATTACTTCTGGTGTACGTTACTAATAGTAATGAGATAGAACAGGGTACTTATTACTTCTGGTGTACGTTACTAATAGTAATGAGATAGAACAGGGTACTTATTACTTCTGGTGTACGTTACTAATAGTAATGAGATAGAACAGGGTACTTATTACTTCTGGTGTACGTTACTAATAGTAATGAGATAGAACAGGGTACTTATTACTTCTGGTGTACGTTACTAATAGTAATGAGATAGAACAGGGTACTTATTACTTCTGGTGTACGTTACTAATAGTAATGAGATAGAACAGGGTACTTATTACTTCTGGTGTACGTTACTAATAGTAATGAGATAGAACAGGGTACTTATTACTTCTGGTGTACGTTACTAATAGTAATGAGATAGAACAGGGTACTTATTACTTCTGGTGTACGTTACTAATAGTAATGAGATAGAACAGGGTACTTATTACTTCTGGTGTACGTTACTAATAGTAATGAGATAGAACAGGGTACTTATTACTTCTGGTGTACGTTACTAATAGTAATGAGATAGAACAGGGTACTTATTACTTCTGGTGTACGTTACTAATAGTAATGAGATAGAACAGGGTACTTATTACTTCTGGTGTACGTTACTAATAGTAATGAGATAGAACAGGGTACTTATTACTTCTGGTGTACGTTACTAATAGTAATGAATAGAACAGGGTACTTATTACTTCTGGTGTACGTTACTAATAGTAATGAGATAGAACAGGGTACTTATTACTTCTGGTGTACTTATAAATAGTAATGAGATAGAACAGGGTACTTATTACTTCTGGTGTACGTTACTAATAGTAATGAGATAGAACAGGGTACTTATTACTTCTGGTGTACGTTACTAATAGTAATGAGATAGAACAGGGTACTTATTACTTCTGGTGTACGTTACTAATAGTAATGAGATAGAACAGGGTACTTATTACTTCTGGTGTACGTTACTAATAGTAATGAGATAGAACAGGGTACTTATTACTTCTGGTGTACGTTACTAATAGTAATGAGATAGAACAGGGTACTTATTACTTCTGGTGTACGTTACTAATAGTAATGAGATAGAACAGGGTACTTATTACTTCTGGTGTACGTTCAGTGTAGAAGATATATATTAGGAATTTAATTCAAGTAAATCTCAAGAATAGAGATATTAATTCAAGTAAATCTCAAGAATAGAGACAAAATCAAAAACTAATTTATGTTTGATTGTTATGATCCTCATAAACGACTTTCGCCGATGTCAAGCTTTCCATGGTATCAGTTTATATATCTGTAAACATAATACATATATACATATATCGTTATTATTTATTTCCCATTATGTTGTTTAAATGTTGTTTAATTGTCTAAGCACATGACCTATCGTTACAGCTTACTATAAATAAATCATTTATGACCCATCTTGACCCCTCCGTGACCTCGCTGTATAAATGAACCATTCATGACCCATCATGAACCCTTCGTAACCTCGATGAATAGATAAATCATGACCCCTCCCTGACCTCGCTGTATAAATGAATCATTCACGACCCATCTTGACCCTTCATGGACTCGTTGTATAGATGCATCATTCACGACTAATCTTCGTGATCTCGTGGTATAAACAATTCATTCACAACCAATCTTGAGACCTTCGTGATCTCGTGGTATAAACAATTATCCATGATCCATCTTGACCTAGGGTTATAGAAAATTCATTCACGACCCATCTTGACCACTTCGTGGCCACAAGGTATAAACAATTATTCATGACCCATCTTGACCCCGTCTTGACCTCATGGTATGAACAATTATTCATGACCCATCTTGACCTCGTGTTATAGAAAATCCATTCACGACCAATCTTGACCACTTCGTTGCCTCAAGGTATAAACAATTATTCATGACCCGTCTTGACCTCGTGTTATAGAAAATTCATTCACGACCCATCTTGACCACTTCGTGGCCTCAAGGTATAAACAATTATTCATGACCCATCTTGAGCTCGCGTAATAGAAAATTCATTCACGACCCATCTTGACCACTTCGTTGCCTCAAGGTATAAACAATTATTCATGACCCATCTTGACCTCGTGTTACAGAAAATTCATTCACGACCCATCTTGACCACTTCGTGGCCTAAAGGTATAAACAATTATTCATGACCCATCTTGACTTCGTGTTACAGAAAATTCATTCACGACCCATCTTGACCACTTCGTGCCCTAAAGGTATAAACAATTATTCATGACCCGCCTTGACCTCGTGTTATAGAAAATTCATTCACGACCCATCTTGACCACTTCGTGGCCTCAAGGTATAAACAATTATTCACGACCCATCATAACTCCTTCTTGACCTTGAGCTCGCGTTATAGAAAATTCATTCACGACCCATCTTGACCACTTCGTGACCTCGTGGTATAAACAATTATTCATGACCCATCTTGACCTCGCGTTATAGAAAATTCATTCACGACCCATCTTGACCACTTCGTGGCCTCAAGGTATAAACAATCATTCATGACCCGTCTTGACCTCGTGTTATAGAAAATTCATTCACGACCCATCTTGACCACTTCGTGGCCTCAAGGTATAAACAATTATTCACGACCCATCATAACTCCTTCTTGACCTCATGGTTTAAACAATTATTCCAGACCCATCTTGACCCCTTTGTGACATCGTTGTATAAACAATTATTCATGACCCATCTTGACCTCGTGTTATAGAAAATCCATTCACGACCAATCTTGACCACTTCGTGGCCTCAATGTATAAACAATTATTCATGACCCGTCTTGACCTCGTGTTATAGAAAATTCATTCACGACCCATCTTGACCACTTCGTGGCCTCAAGGTATAAACAATTATTCATGACCCATCTTGAGCTCGCGTAATAGAAAATTCATTCACAACCCATCTTGACCACTTCGTGGCCTCAAGGTATAAACAATCATTCATGACGCGTCTTGACCTCGTGTTATAGAAAATTCATTCACGACCCATCTTGACCACTTCATGGCCTCAAGGTATAAACAATTATTCACGACCCATCATAACTCCTTCTTGACCTCATGGTTTAAACAATTATTCAAGACCCATCTTGACCCCTTTGTGACATCATTGTATAAACAATTATTCACGACCCATCTTGACCTCTTTGTGACATCATTGTATAAACAATTATTCAAGACCCATCTTGACCCCTTTGTGACATCATTGTATAAACAATTATTCACGACCCATCTTGACCTCTTTGTGACCTCATTGTATAAACAATTATTCACGACCCATCTTGACCCCTTCGTGACCACATGGTATAAATGAATCATTCATGACCCATCATGACCCCTTCGTGACCTCGCTGTATAAATTAATCACTCATGCCCCCCTTATGACCCCTTCGTGACCTTGCCTTATAAATGAATCAATCACACCCCCATCATGACACCTTGTATCACAAGATAAACACTACATTTAGCACTCCGATATGCGTTTTACTTACACCGACAGCATGTCCTCTAAGTTGGTGAATCCAAGAGCCGGTGATGAAAGAGACAACGTGAAGGGAATTGTCCTCACATCCTGAAACAGATTAATGCCTTGTAACCTGATCCAGTATAGAAGATCATTGTGTTTCGGTAACAGAACGTGCTCCGCACATTTCTATACATAGTCTACGGAACATCACCATCTCATGAAACTAGACCAATAAGATTCAAAATACATGTAATAGAACATCGTCTTAATGGAAAAAAAATGATGATATCGATCTCAAGACCATTTTAATTAATTACTTCTTGAGATAGCCAATCAACTATTTTCTGCAACCGACGCCACGACAGATTTTCGAAAATAGGGGAATTACTAAATAATCTATAGTTTTTGAAACATGTTTGGAAACACGATGACATAATATTGATTTAATTAGGATCAAATTTAAACTGTAAACTGGTCATATTTTAAGTTATGAACAACAGAATAACGTGATAATAAAGAGATTTCTTCCGACCTATAACAGTAAAGACATATTGTGAAAATAATATGTGTCCTTCGGAAAAACGAGATGACGACCTGGCATTCCAAAGGAGCTAGAGTCATAGTTCTGATCTCAGTTCTGTAATAAGCCATTCAACTTATTCCCTAAAAGACAAACAGAAATCCGATATATTGAAAATTATATACAGTGGAACTTCCCTAAACCGATAATGGTCGGTGCATAGAATTTCGGCCGGTTAAGAGAGGGTTCGGTTTGGAGAAGTGAACCGAATATCGATCATTACGATCCGGATTTTATTGATCGGAAGTCGCTTTCTAAACTACACTGTACTGCCTAGTGTTCTTTATAACCGACCGATATTAATTGTTAATGTAAATGTTATCACAAAAGAGAAAATCATACGATTAAAAGGTATGGTTTACAACAATCTTGACTTTGTTACCGCTTACAAACGTAGTTAGTTGCGTGAATGTTCTTGGGCATGTTCTCGTCTGAACTAACCTACGTACGGTCGACCGCTTCCGGTTACGTCAAGAATAAAATTAAATATGGTCTAATTACACGATGATCAGTCGATACCGGGCATTATATGGCAATACAATACACGGCTTCGGCTTCTTCATACAGATAATTTACGTTATCCGACGACTACATAAGTAAATAAATAACTCGTGTGAAAATTGAATACGAAATTTTCTGTTACAGCATACGGTTTGGAAGTCATTACAGAGCCTCAGGTGCAGCATGTCTTCACAGAATACCTATCCTGAAGAATGATTTCTATATACGCATTGGTCCTAGAAATGTGTCTATGTACAGATATGTTGATGATATGAGATCTGACTACTAGATACGGTTCATAATCATACAAATCTGTAAGACTTAATTGTGTCCGTTAACGCCGTAATCTCTATAAATCCTCTTCGTGAATATCTGGATACCATTGTTCGCCCCAATAGTAGTTTTGTCGTACCTTGTAATACAAAGACTACTACGATCAGCAATGATTATTTATCTAATGTGAAGTTAGTGTGGCTGTGCCTAGTGATGGGAGGGATCATTAAGGATAGTGTGGCTGTGCCTAGTGATGGGAGGGATCATTAGGGATAGTGTGACTAATGGATCGCCTTACACCTGCTATTTACCATACCTATTTACAGCAATACAGTATACATAGGGTGATTGTGTTGATGTATCTTGTTCCTGTGTAATCCTGAAAAATCTGCCGACCTTTCTAAATCATATAATGCTTAGCTTGTTGAATATTGATCAGTTTTTTTATCTGTAGGTACAAAGTAAGCCGTTAGTTTAAAGTCTTGGCGGAAAAAGTAAGCTTTTGTTGCTATATTCGAATCGATGCCTATGTTACATTCATCTCTTCACTTTACTTCTAAAATCCAGAAGATTAAAGCATCTGTGTATCTCGAACAAAGTACATCACGCAAGCGTTCTGTTGTGGCGGTTTTCAAAACATGCATTGTGATATTGAACTGTGTAGCATACAACACAGCAAAACCATCCAATTGAATCAGTAAAGACGGTCTGCTGTTGTGATAGACACACGTCAACGACAGTCGATACATCAAATTCCTTTTAAGAAAACGTCGACACAAATGCAATGTCCTAGACTATAAACGCAGGATTATACGCATATAAACGACATGAAACACACGACATATATAAATTCTGAATAGTTAATGAGATCCGTCCTTCTCCTAATGTTATATCTACAGTGTATATAAACACTAGAAAGACTCCTTCTCCTGATTAGTTGCTATGTATCAAAAGAAATGTCCAGCTGCCTGTTAAGGTCTGTGTGTCGTCCTACAGGTGCTTATACCATACGTGTAGTAAAGGCAAGGCGTCATTTATATAGTTCTGTCATGTAAATGTGATACTGTTGGAAGTGATGTCGATATCATCTATACTATCTTTTTCACAATGTCTCATTACAAGTCTCATCCTCATGCCGAATTTACTTGCTAGGCTTGCAGGAAACTGTAGGCGGTTTTATGTTTTAGATATTATAAAAACTATAAATAGATACTGGTCTGTCCATGGTGGTACATGAGCGTTACTAGAAAATCATACAAATAATATTTATTTTATTTTTTAAGATTTCATTTCTTATTTGAGGTGGGATTACACTTTTTGTCATGCATTTTACCGAAGTGATGAGGTTTTTTTTTCAGTTTTTCTTTTAATAGAATTTGACGAGTTATCGCCCTCGACATTACATTTGTTATGTAAAAGACTCAAAAGAAATCCCACTAGCGAATGATATAAAAAGATGAATGTAAATCGAAGAAGTTCCATAATGCCTCGAACTTAAAAAGGTAGCCATGCGCAAGGAATACTTCCTGCTCTTAAGATGAAAATATCAAAAATTATCTATTGCGTGCCGAAAAAAATCCATGGCACTCTGTCCTATATGATATGCAGTACTGACTGCACATGCACAAAGAGCAAAAAAAATTATTTTATATGTACTTTTATGTTAATTAGACACATATGTGTATGCTCTGTCGACGGTGGAGCATCTTTAAATCATCATCGCAGTATACACACATTACTTGCATGCCGCATCCTTAATGCTGTTGAAGGTATCCCTGCAGGTTGTGTTCGATACAAATGTCTTGTAATCTCAGACATAATTCTAACATCTTTTACAATATCCCACTAGGTATACTTACCTACAATGAGAAACGTGTTATCACAGGTAAGCTCCATACATGTTATTGGGGATGTAATATTGTCTGTAATACTGCCGAGCTTCACCAAGTCTTCAAGGCTCCATAGCACAATGGTTTTATCTCGGGAAGCTGTTAAAAGGAAACAGAATAGTGGGTAATTGGGTTAGGACATTCGACGAGTCTAATAAAGAAAGTAACGACAGCAGAAGGATGTTTAAATAGTAATTTCATTATAGGACCGCAGTTTTGACTTCGACATGTGGGACAGACAGTTCCCTTTAACTGTTTGCAAGTCGGTGATTATTTCCAGGTACTCTGCTTAATTTTATTGCACACTAATATACTTGAGATTTGTATTTACTGCAATACATAATTTGATTGTCCGTCTAAATCTCAGGACCGAAGTATCTTACTGAAGGCACCGTGATAGACGGAACAATATATTCATGTATCGTATTGTCTGGGGACGTACGAACACCCATATGAAATCAGATTATAGGAAAAAAACAAAACGTCATAATCAATTCATTCTATATATCCTTCAAACATGAATTTTATGCGTCATTTGTAATGAGCATTTTCATTCGCATAAAAATTTACTTCATCAGCCCCTAATGGTAAAAATTGCAACGTCGTTTCGGATAGGCTGGGATAACGCCGTAATGTTTTCATAGACAAAGAGTCCAGATTATTTGAATGGATTTTTTTATTTAATGGAGACCTGAGTGTACTATCATCATAAAACGCTTCGGGGTTTATTTAGAGTATACTCACATTTTTGTGTTATAGCTCAATAACATAAAAAAATCTATTAAAGTTAATCTTTGAGTATTGTTATTAGATGATGTTCAAAATCGTTTGGCTATACTATTACGTCACTATCGAGTGAGTAGCGCTATAATTTCAGTATAGTGCAATATTATCATTTAATGTAACAAATTAATGACATATAAACACTATATATTGGGCCTTGAAGTAGGTCAGTAATTTTATAAATATGACTTTTTAGTCTATGAAGAATATTTGCTTCCATCAAACCTGTGAACTCAGGAGATTTCTTTCAAATTGAAATTTTAGTCATTTTGACCCTGTTTTGTCCCGCCCCTTTGGTCCCGCAATGGGTCAGCGAGAACGGATATGAATGTTAAAATGCTATATCTCAGGCTAATAATTCTTATCAAGTTTGACTCATTTCCTGTGAAAATTGAGCAAATAATGTTCATAAATGTGCTTTTCCAATATAAACTAAAGTAAACTTGACCCTCTCCCCAGGGAAAAACGTGAGATCCCAGGGTCATATGATTCACAATATTTATAAAACACCTTCAGACTTCTTCATCTATGAAAAGTATTTGATTCTATCATTTCCAGAATTTTCAGAAGATTTTTGAAGTTTGAGCCTATTTGACCCTTCCCCAAAGGCCCCTGGGTCAGTCATAGAAAATTTGTTAATATGATTTAATGACAATCTCATACTGATACTCAAAAATGAATCTTTCCCATATAAACTATAGTAAACTTAACCCCTCCCTTGGGAGAAACAAGAGACCCTAGAGTTATGTAAGTCACGATTTTTGTAAAGGATCTTAGGCCTTTCTATTTATGAAGAATAATTGATTCTTTTGAATTCTTTAGCCAATTTTACCCCTTTTGGCCCCTCACACAGCCCCGTGGGGTGTGGGCACCATATAAATCACAATTGTGATTGAAACTGCTTCAACAGGTTTGGAAAATGTAAATTGTTTACAGACATACGACGGACGACGACGGACAAAAGGCGATTAGAATTCGTCTCAGAGGACCTAAAAATCTGGGGAAAATATGAGAATAATTCTGATATATATTACTAATTGCATGTAATATTATGACACTAAAAGGAAAGGGGAAATTGTAGGAGCCTTTGAACACCATCCATCAGCATTTAAATCTATACATTTTCAGTTGGAAGATGTATGATATCATATTTATATTCACTTCTACTATCTGTATAAACTTACAAAGTGACACCAAAACCGAGACCATTTTGAAGTCAATATAATACCGTGAACTGATCAAAATGGTTGTTCCATCTTGTGGAGTATACCGTCGTTGATAAACGGTTTTACAGGTCTAACTTATATAATTTTAATGCATACCTATCCAATTTAACATTAAGATATATGATATGTATAGGTGCCAGACTTTGCAGACAATCATTTCATAATGCGCTAGTTCGCATTATGAATATTGTCTGACTACATGTGTGGATTATTAATCCTCGTTATGAGTTCATTTCAGGGTTACTGTGGCCTACCTGATGCCAGGATGCTGTTGGAGCTATTGAGACGAACGCTCGTTACGCCTTTAATATGTGACTTTAACACGCAAATCTTCTTTCCCACATAACTACAGATGAGAACAGTGGTGTCGTCTGATCCGCTGATGACGTAATCGTATTTAGTGGCCACGATCACTGAATTCACGTCACCAGTATGTTCTCTGTAACCATACAAAACACATCAAATGATGACGTAATCGTATTTAGTGGCCACGATCAATGAATTAACGTCACCAGTATGTTCTCTGTAACAATACAAAACGTATAAAATGATGACGCAATCGTATATAGTAGTCACGATCAAGGAATTCACGTCACCAGTATGTTCTCTGTAACCATACAAATCTAATAAAATGATGACGCAATCGTATTTTATAGTCAGGATTCACTTAATTCATGTCAACAGTGATTCAGTGATACAGTGATGCAAAAAAACGTACCAGAAAAAGTGTTTTAAAACCAATCAATTTTACCTTCTGTTTCATATTACTTTCACGATTCAAGTATTTTACTATCTCAATCAATGGAATATCGAAACCCAGCCAAGGAAACGTAAAGGATTTAATGACTATCATAATTTTTTTCATTTTTTTTCAAATCTGTACCAGTACTGATACTTACTTATCTAAGAGAATGTCGATAAATCGTAGTGTTTGTAAATGACTAAACGCAAAAGCGAAATTAAAACTATATTCATGTTGAACATGAACACTTTTATTTATAAATCATAACCAATGTCTAATTCCTCAGAAAGAATGCATCGTTGTCTCCATTTCAATATAATTACAGTCCTTATGACAGAAATGACAGAGCATTCCTTTCAATCTCTTTCTATTTAAAATCTTTATGTTGTTCCATTTGGATATACAATAAGCAAATATATGTCATCCACTAACGACCCTTCGGTCACCATGGATACATTCTAACGACTGTGACGTCATCTAATGATCTTTTATCATTATCAGCAACAAAACCGACTAAAAGGCTAGCAGAGTACACATTTTTAATACATGATGTCTCTCCTTGAAGACGGCCGTACATTGTCTGACATTACGATGTGTACCCTTACCTGATGACAGTCGCACATTGTCTGACATTACGATGTGTAAAAATACCTGATGACGACCGTACATTGTCTGACATAACGATGTGTAAATTCTGACATAACGATGTGTACCCTTACCTGATGACGACCGTACATTGTCTGACATTACGATGTGTACCCTTACCTGATGACGACCGTACATTGTCTGACATTACGATGTGTACCCTTACCTGATAACGACCGTACATTGTCCGACATTACGTTGTGTAACCTTACCTGATGACGACCGTACATTGTCTGACATTACGATGTGTACCCTTACCTGATGACGACCGTACATTGTCTGACATTACGATGTGTACCCTTACCTGATGACGACCGTACATTGTCTGACATTACGATGTGTACCCTTACCTGATGACGACCGTACATTGTCTGACATTACGATGTGTACCCTTACCTGATGACGACCGTACATTGTCTGACATTACGATGTGTACCCTTACCTGATGACGACCGTACATTGTCTGACATAACGATGTGTACCCTTACCTGATGACGACCGTACATTGTCTGACATAACGATGTGTACCCTTACCTGATGACGACCGTACATTGTAAGACATTACGATGTGTACCCTTACCTGATGACGACCGTACATTGTCTGACATAACGATGTGTACCCTTACCTGATGACGACCGTACATTGTCCGACATAACGATGTGTAAATTCTGACATTACGATGTGTACCCGTACCTGATGACGACCGTACATTGTCTGACATTACGTTGTGTAACCTTACCTGATGACGACCGTACATTGTCTGACATAACGATGTGTAAAAATACCTGATGACGACCGTACATTGTCTGACATTACGTTGTGTAACCTTACCTGATGACGACCGTACATTGTCTGACATAACGATGTGTAAAAATACCTGATGACGACCGTACATTGTCTGACATTACGTTGTGTAACCTTACCTGATGACGACCGTACATTGTCTGACATAACGTTGTGTAACCTTACCTGATGACGACCGTACATTGTCTGACATAACGATGTGTAACCTTACCTGATGACGACCGTACATTGTCTGACATAACGATGTGTAACCTTACCTGATGACGACCGTACATTGTCCGACATTACGATGTGTACCCTTACCTGATGACGACCGTACATTGTCTGACATAACGATGTGTAAACTTACTTGATGACGACCGTACATTGTCCGACATTACGATGTGTACCCTTACCTGATGACGACCGTACATTGTCTGACATTACGATGTGTACCCTTACCTGATGACGACCGTACATTGTCTGACATAACGATGTGTAAATTCTGACATTACGATGTGTACCCTTACCTGATGACAGTCGTACATTGTCTGACATTACGATGTGTAAAAATACCTGATGACGACCGTACATTGTCTGACATTACGATGTGTAAAAATACCTGATGACGACCGTACATTGTACGACATTACGATGTGTACCCTTACCTGATGACGACCGTACATTGTCTGACATTACGTTGTGTACCCTTACCTGATGACGACCGTACATTGTACGACATTACGATGTGTACCCTTACCTGATGACGGCCGTACATTGTCCGACATAACGATGTGTACCCTTACCTGATGACGACCGTACATTGTCTGACATTACGATGTGTACCCTTACCTGATGACGACCGTACATTGTCTGACATAACGATGTGTACCCTTACCTGATGACGACCGTACATTGTCCGACATTACGATGTGTACCCTTACCTGATGGAGACCGTACATTGTCTGACATAACGATGTGTACCCTTACCTGATGGCATTCGCACATTGTCTGACATTACGATGTGTAAAAATACCTGATGACGACCGTACATTGTCTGACATAACGATGTGTACCCTTACCTGATGACGACCGTACATTGTCTGACATAACGATGTGTACCCTTACCTGATGACGACCGTACATTGTCTGACATAACGATGTGTAACCTTACCTGATGACGACTGTACATTGTCTGACATTACGATGTGTACCCTTACCTGATGGCATTCGCACATTGTCTGACATTACGATGTGTAAAAATACCTGATGACGACCGTACATTGTCTGACATAACGATGTGTAAATTCTGACATTACGATGTGTACCCGTACCTGATGACGACCGTACATTGTCTGACATAACGATGTGTACCCTTACCTGATGACGACCGTACATTGTCTGAAATAACGATGTGTAAATTCTGACATTACGATGTGTACCCTTACCTGATGACGACCGTTCATTGTCTGACATAACGATGTGTAAATTCTGACATTACGCTGTGTACCCTTACCTGATGACAGTCGTACATTGTCTGACATTACGATGTGTACCCTTACCTGATGACGACCGTACATTGTCTGACATTACGATGTGTACCCTTACCTGATGACGACCGTACATTGTCTGACATAACGATGTGTAAAAATACCTGATGACGACCATTCATTGTCTGACATTACGATGTGTACCCTTACCTGATGACGACCGTACATTGTCCGACATTACGATGTGTACCCTTACCTGATGACGACCGTACATTGTCTGACATAACGATGTGTACCCTTACCTGATGACGACCATTCATTGTCTGACATTACGATGTGTACCCTTACCTGATGACAGTCGTACATTGTCTGACATTACGATGTGTAAAAATACCTGATGACGACCGTACATTGTCTGACATTACGATGTGTAAAAATACCTGATGACGACCGTACATTGTACGACATTACGATGTGTACCCTTACCTGATGACGGCCGTACATTGTCCGACATTACGATGTGTACCCTTACCTGATGACGACCGTACATTGTCTGACATTACGATGTGTACCCTTACCTGATGACGACCGTACATTGTCTGACATTACGATGTGTACCCTTACCTGATGACGACCGTACATTGTCCGACATTACGATGTGTACCCTTACCTGATGACGACCGTACATTGTCTGACATAACGATGTGTAACCTTACCTGATGACGACCGTACATTGTCCGACATTACGATGTGTACCCTTACCTGATGACGACCGTACATTGTCTGACATTACGATGTGTAAACTTACCTGATGACGACCGTACATTGTCTGACATTACGATGTGTACCCTTACCTGATGACGACCGTACATTGTCCGACATTACGATGTGTACCCTTACCTGATGACTACCGTACATTGTCCGACATTACGATGTGTACCCTTACCTGATGACGACCGTACATTGTCTGACATTACGATGTGTACCCTTACCTGATGACGACCGTACATTGTCTGACATAACGATGTGTACCCTTACCTGATGACGACCGTACATTGTCTGAAATAACGATGTGTAAATTCTGACATTACGATGTGTACCCTTACCTGATGACGACCGTACATTGTCTGACATAACGATGTGTAAATTCTGACATTACGATGTGTACCCTTACCTGATGACGACCGTACATTGTCTGACATAACGATGTGTAAATTCTGACATTACGTTGTGTACCCTTACCTGATGACAGTCGTACATTGTCTGACATTACGATGTGTAAAAATACCTGATGACGACCGTACATTTTACGACATTACGATGTGTACCCTTACCTGATGACGGCCGTACATTGTCCGACATTACGATGTGTACCCTTACCTGATGACGACCGTACATTGTCTGACATTACGATGTGTACCCTTACCTGATGACGACCGTACATTGTCTGACATTACGATGTGTACCCTTACCTGATGACGACCGTACATTGTCCGACATTACGATGTGTACCCTTACCTGATGACGACCGTACATTGTCTGACATAACGATGTGTAACCTTACCTGATGACGACCGTACATTGTCCGACATTACGATGTGTACCCTTACCTGATGACGACCGTACATTGTCTGACATTACGATGTGTAAACTTACCTGATGACGACCGTACATTGTCTGACATTACGATGTGTACCCTTACCTGATGACGACCGTACATTGTCCGACATTACGATGTGTACCCTTACCTGATGACTACCGTACATTGTCCGACATTACGATATGTACCCTTACCTGATGACGACCGTTCATTGTCTGACATTACGATGTGTAAACTTACCTGATGACGGCCGTACATTGTCTGACGTTACGATGTGTACCCTTACCTGATGACGGCCGTTCATTGTCTGACATTACGATGTGTACCCTTACCTGATGACGGCCGTACATTGTCTGACATTACGATGTGTACCCTTACCTGATGACGACCGTACATTGTCTGACATTACGATGTGTAAATTCTGACATTACGATGTGTACCCTTACCTGAGGACGACCGTACATTGTCTGACATTACGTTGTGTACCCTTACCTGATGACGACCGTACATTGTCTGACATTACGATGTGTACCCTTACCTGATGACGACCGTACATTGTACGACATTACGATGTGTAAACTTACCTGATGACGACCGTACATTGTCCGACATTACGATGTGTACCCTTACCTGATGACGACCGTACATTGTCCGACATTACGATGTGTACCCTTACCTGATGACGACCGTACATTATCTGACATTACGATGTGTACCCTTACCTGATGACAGTCGTACATTGTCTGACATTACGATTTGTACCCTTACTGTTATATCGTAGCTAAAACCCGTTTCTAGTAGCTTACAACACAACGTGACATCATCATGGAGGTTTCCATCTTGTATTCAGTTTATTACAATGCGCATGCTCAGACATACAAGCGTGTAGTGAAACAGATTAACAGACTTACTTAAGTCCGAGTTATACAAATAACACTGTGTACCGTATTTACTACATTCCTCCCCTCTATTTAAAAAGTCAGTCTTTAAATGTCTATAATTTCACCATTAATTATTATAGGGGATATTTAGAGTATTTTTCTTTAAAGATACACAGTAAATTATAGACTTTAAATTTACTCATTTCTTTTAAATCATAAATGTCAATGTCAGTTTCTCAATTATACGACACTGTAGATGGATTTTTTAAAACACTCATTTTTAACTTTATGAAATGAAATAAAACACTTTAACAGTATAACATTGTCATTTTGTCATTAGACAAATTAAACAAAACTGAAACATTATAGAACCCAGGGGTTCTTAAGAGTCTGCACGCGGAGTTATTATGTCCCCAGAGCACAGTGCAGCTCTGACCTATACCTAGCTACAAATCTAAACGCGATGGAGCTTTCCTTCGTCGAGCTGGGTTTCGTCTCGGAGATGGTGCTGACACAGTCTTGCCCGAGGACACAGCCACAGGATTTTCCTACGGTGGAGGAGGCGTCGCGACATCGGATGGAGGTTGGATAGGGACTGTTTCTGAGGCCTTCGGTGTGATTGGTATTGGTAATTTGGGTGGTAAGTCAACAACGAGTTCAGGGATGGGTAATTTCCCTTTGATGATTTGATCGGTATGTCTCCGCCACACCGCTCCTCCATTACCAACATTTACTCGGTACGAAAGTGGACCTGTTTTCGATTCGATAGTTCCTGGGATCCACTTTTCTCCGCTTTGTCGATAATCACGTACATTTACCGTTTCTCCTTCGCTGAATTGTCGAGACGACTGATTTTCGTTTATCATCTTCTCCTGATTATTACGAACTGTACGACTCGTGCTCGGTCGGATAAGACTCAGGCGTGTTTGTAACGATCTTCCCATGAACAAATGCGCCGGGGTTTCGTTCGTTGTCGCATGTGGTGTCGATCTGTAGGCTAGTAGGAAATTACATAGTCTTTTATTTAACGTTCCTTCGTCCTTCCGCGATGCTTTCATGGCCTGTTTGAACGTTTGAACTAGTCGTTCCGCTAAACCGTTGGTACGAGGGTGGTATGGTGCGGACGTAGTGTGACGTATACCGTTGTATTTCATGAAGTGTTGAAATTCGTCAGATACAAATTGTGGGCCGTTGTCCGAAACTATACATTCGGGTAAGCCGTTCCTGGAGAACACTTCACGCATAACTTCGATCGTTTTCGACGCCGTCGTCGTTGACATTGGTATTATTTCCGGCCATTTAGAATGAGCGTCCACCATGAGGATGAACATGGACCCTTCGAAAGGTCCGGCGAAGTCGACATGGACTCGCTGCCATGGTAGTTGTGGCCATTCCCATGGGTGCACAGGTGCGGCGTTCGGGCTACTTTTGTGCATCACACACCCATGACACTTTTTAGCTTGTGTTTCTAAGTCACTGTCTATTCCTGGCCACCAGACGTAGCTCCTGGCTAGCGCCTTCATCTTGCTCGCACCAAGATGACCTTCATGTATTTGATCCATGACCTTGAGACGGAGATTTTCGGGAATTATTACACGTATCCCCCACATCAAACATCCGTCGTGTAACGATAGTTCCGTTTTACGGTTAGCATAGGCAGCTATGTCGGGGTCTGCCTTCACGTCATTATTCCAACCGTTTAATGTCATTTCATAGACTTTCGACAATACTGGGTCTCTCCTTGTACTTTGTCGCATTCTTTGACCGACACCGGTAGTGTGTCAAATTGAGTCGTCATGAACACATAGTCGACATCCGGCTCGTCGGTTTCTCGTTCCTTCACGATCGGTAAGCGCGATAGACCGTCAGCGTTTCCATGACTTTTCGTACCTTTGAAGTCAATCTTGTACTGAAAACCGGACAAATACAACGCGTATCGCTGAAGACGTGCGGCTGTCGTAGCAGGAATACCTTTCTGTGGGTGGAAAATAGACACCATGGGTTGATGGTCCGTTATTAGTGTGAACTCACGACCGTAGAGATAGGCGTAGAACTTTTTCACACCCCATACCATTCCCAGAGCTTCCTTGTCTATTTGCGAGTAGTTTTTTCAGCAGCAGTAAGGCTGCGCGAGGCATATGCTATTGGCTTTTCGTCGCCGTTCTGGAGACGATGAGACAATACAGCACCGATACCAAACGGAGACGCATCGCACGAGAGTACCACGGGTAATCGCGGGTCGTAATGCTTCAGAACTTCGTCCGATGTCATCATTTCCTTCACACGGTCGACGGCCTTCTGACATTCCTCGGTCCATTCCCATTCAGCATCCTTTTCCAGAAGTTTGTGTAGCGGGCTAAGTACGGTAGCAAGGTTTGGGAGAAACCTCGCATAATAGTTCACTAACCCTAACAGAGCTCGGAGCTCACTCACGGTTTTCGGAATCGGAGCGTTGACTACAAAGTTGACCTTGTCGTCGGTTTTGTGAATACCGTCCTTGTCGATTACATGACCGCAGAATTCGATCTTGTCGAGCATAAACGCACATTTCTCCTTGTTTAGGCGTAGACCAAATTTATCTAGGCGCTGAAGCACGGTTTCGAGGTTTCGCATATGTTCTTCCTCCGTTTCGCCGGTTATAATCATATCATCAAGAATACATTGGACACGACCTATCCCTTGAAGCACTTGGTCCATGGCACTTGCCAAATGGCAGGTGCCGAGGCTATACCAAACACGAGCCTCTGATATTGGAAAAGGCCAAGATGGGTATTTATAGTTAGGAATTTCCGATCCTCTGGTCTCACCTCCATTTGCAGGTACGCCTGCTTTAAGTCCAACTTTGTAAATTTCACACCTCCGGCTAACGAAGCGAATATGTCCTCAACTTTCGGTAACGGATACTGGTCCACGTCGAGTACCGGGTTGATTGTGACCTTGAAATCTCCACAAATTCTCACGGAATTGTCTTTCTTAGGGATTGGCACAATCGGTGTGGCCCATTCACTCGTTTCGACCTTCTTTAGGATACCAGCACCCATTAATCGTGTTATCTCAGTTTCAACTTTTGGTTTAATGGCGTATGCCACAGTTCTCGCCTTACAAAATTTCGGATTGGCCCCGGGGCGTACTTTGATCTGAGCGGTAATGTCCTTTAACGTACCCAACTCATCCTTGAACACGGCGGCATATTTCAGTTTGAGACCTTGTACTGTCATGTTTTCACATTTCTCGTGAAAGTTGAGTCGCCGAGCTTCCTTGATTGCCGTCCAATCAAGTGTCAACACATCGAGCCAGTTCCTTCCGAGTAATGGCGGACCTCTGCACTCCTCACTAACAACGTGTATCGGTAGCACTGCTTTTTGTCCGTTTAGGTTGACCTTCACCTTAATTTGACCTAGTGCCTTTATTTTCTCACCGACTAGCGTACGAAGTTTTAAATCTGTCGTTTCCAGTTTACAGTCACTGAAATGTCTCTTATAGACGGACACAGGAACGATGGTAACTGGAGAACCGGTGTCCAGTTCCATAGCGATTACTTTACCGTTCACTTCCGGTTTTACCCATATGACGTCACTGTCGAGGTTCTTTACCGTGAATGTTAAACTTCCAAGTAGACTGTCATCATCACTGCCATCGTGATCTAGAGAGTACACCTTCCCCTTTTTATTTCCAGAATTAGACTTCTTTTCTGTGTTTCGGCAGGCTCTCTGTATGTGTCCTTTTTCTTTACAAGCGTTGCACGAGTAGTCCTTGTAGAAACATTCCTCCGCACTATGATTTTTTCCGTTGCACCGAAAACATGGTTTCTGTGATTTCTTTTCATTCTTTAAGCCGCTTTGTTGAGTTTTTTTTTTCATTTTCTTGTTTGGGTTAACCTTGTTTATTTTGTTTACAATGTTTCGTGACTTTTCCCTCTGAAGTTCCACAGCATCTCGGGATGCAGTTTCCATTGCAATTGCAATATCTAACGCGTTTTTATAGGTCAGATTATCTTCAGACAGCAGTTTCTTTTGTATATTGTCATTACGTAGACCACACACTAATCTGTCTCTCAAAGTCTCATCCAAAGACTGTCCAAACCCACAATGCTCACTTAATTTTCGTATGGCTGCATTGAATTCTCTGATCGACTCACCCGACTTCTGGTATCTCTTGTGAAACCTAAAACGCTCGGCTATCTGTAGCGGTTCAGGGTTAAAATGTCCATTTAAGACGCCGACCAAATCTACATACGATTTATCACCCGGTAAATCTGGTGCAACCAAGTCATGCAGGATGGAATATGGTTTCCCGCCAATAACACTCAACAACACCGGAACTTTTTTTCCATTTGGCACCTCATTTGCCTTAAAAAATTGTTCCAGACGTTCCTGATAACACTTCCACGACTCGACGGAATCGTCAAAGTTGTCGATTTTCCCCATGCGTCCAGCCATCCTCGTCGCCAGAATGTTATATCGTAGCTAAAACCCGTTTCTTGTAGCTTACAACACAACGTGACATCATCAGTGAGGTTTCCATCTTGTATTCAGTTTATTACAATGCGCATGCTCAGACATACAAGCGTGTAGTGATACAGATTAACAGACTTACTAAAGTCCGAGTTATACAAATAACACTGTGTACCGTATTTACTACACTTACCTGATGACGGCCGTACATTGTCTGACATTACGATGTGTACCCTTACCTGATGACGGCCGTACATTGTCTGACATTACGATGTGTACCCTTACCTGATGACGGCCGTACATTGTCTGACATTACGATGTGTACCCTTACCTGATGACGACCGTACATTGTCTGACATTACGATGTGTAACCTTACCTGATGACAGTCGTACATTGTCTGACATTACGATGTGTAAACTTACCTGATGACGACCGTACATTGTCTGACATTACGATGTGTAAACTTACCTGATGACGGCCGTACATTGTCTGACATTACGATGTGTACCCTTACCTGATGACGACCGTACATTGTCTGACATTACGATGTGTACCCTTACCTGATGACGACCGTTCATTGTCTGACATTACGTTGTGTAAAAATACCTGATGACAGCGTACATTGTCTGACATTACAATGTGTAACCTTACCTGATGACGACCGTACATTGTCTGACATTACGATGTGTACCCTTACCTGATGACGACCGTACATTGTCCGACATTACGATGTGTACCCTTACCTGATGACGACCGTACATTGTCCGACATTACGATGTGTACCCTTAACTGATGACGGCCGTACATTGTCTGACATAACGATGTGTAAACTTACTTGATGACGACCGTACATTGTCTGACATTACGATGTGTACCGTTACCTGATGACGACCGTACATTGTCTGACATTACGATGTGTAAACTTACCTGATGACGACCGTACATTGTCTGACATTACGATGTGTACCGTTACCTGATGACGACCGTACATTGTCTGACATAACGATTTGTAAACTTACCTGATGACGGCCGTACATTGTCTGACATTACGATGTGTAAACTTACCTGATGACGGCCGTACATTGTCCGGCATTAGTATCCCACACCCTGACCACACCCTCATCATCGCCACTGACAAAATCGCGCCCGCCTCGACACACATGAATGCACTTCACGGTACCTTTGTGACCTGAAGTTAGTAACACAAAACACTAAACTCTACCTTATTTTGTTGGCTGTCCTGTTATAATATTTATTTTTCCCCAATTAGCGCTGCAGGTTTTGTTTTTTTTTTTCATTTTAGTGCATATTTTTTTTTATTCTACGGAGAACTATTCATAATAATATTTTGTTTGTTTTTTTACGTTTTGAAAACTTACCTGAGAACGCCTTGACAATCTTGCCAGTGGATACATGGTAAAGTGCGATATCCTGTTGTCTGACAGTACATATCACATGTTGGCTACTAAACACTGTGGTTATCACCTTACAGCCCCACACTTCCGGTATGGTGGTGGCGAGGGGCACGAAGGGGCTGGGTAGCCACGTAGTTAGGGGGATCAACAGGGGCTGGCTATAGGCGTCACACCACTGCATACACTGGGTAACTAGGGGCTCGAGATAGTCGAGGTACTGTTCTGTAACATAGAATTACCACGATGTATAATAAAATTAACATTAATAACTAGGGGCTAGAGATAGTCGGGGTACTGTTCTGTAATATAGAATTACCACGATGTATAATTTAATTAACATTAATAACTATGGGCTAGAGATAGTCAGGGCACTGTTCTGTAATACAGATAAATTAACACCATACTTTATTCAATAGTACAAAATTAATCTGAAAACGGGAACACCAAACTGCATTACAATTATAAGTATGTATTTTGGCATAGCCAATTACAGACGACTTTACAAAAAATTACGCGATTTTCTATTGGTTGTTTCGTAATCTTGGATATGTTATTAGAAGACGTTATTTCAAATGATTAGACTTTTTGATTGTGAGTTGTTAAATCTGATATCCTTGGTGTTATGAGAAGATGGCGCCTGGTACCTGTGCGTTATGTTTCCAGATTCAGCAGATGAGATGTAATGAGAGCTATTAGTGTACACAGTTATGTATGTTTTGAGGCGTCGTAAGTGATGGCTTTAACTCCTACAAGTGCGGTGTTAGAGTGGTGTTGGGAGACTGTGGTATATTTTGAGGCGTCGTAAGTGATGGCTTTAACTCCTACAAGTGCGGTGTTAGAGTGGTGTTGGGAGACTGTGGTAATTTTGAGGCGTCTAAGTGATGGCTTTAACTCCTACAAGTGCGGTGTTAGAGTGGTGTTGGGAGACTGTGGTATATTTTGAGGCGTCGTAAGTGATGGCTTTAACTCCTACAAGTGCGGTGTTAGAGTGGTGTTGGGAGACTGTGGTATATTTTGAGGCGTCGTAAGTGATGGCTTTAACTCCTACAAGTGCGGTGTTAGAGTGGTGTTGGGAGACTGTGGTATATTTTGAGGCGTCGTAAGTGATGGCTTTAACTCCTACAAGTGCGGTGTTAGAGTGGTGTTGGGAGACTGTGGTATATTTTGAGGCGTCGTAAGTGATGGCTTTAACTCCTACAAGTGCGGTGTTAGAGTGGTGTTGGGAGACTGTGGTATATTTTGAGGCGTCGTAAGTGATGGCTTTAACTCCTACAAGTGCGGTGTTAGAGTGGTGTTGGGAGACTGTGGTATATTTTGAGGCGTCGTAAGTGATGGCTTTAACTCCTACAAGTGCGGTGTTAGAGTGGTGTTGGGAGACTGTGGTATATTTTGAGGCGTCGTAAGTGATGGCTTTAACTCCTACAAGTGCGGTGTTAGAGTGGTGTTGGGAGACTGTGGTATATTTTGAGGCGTCGTAAGTGATGGCTTTAACTCCTACAAGTGCGGTGTTAGAGTGGTGTTGGGAGACTGTGGTATATTTTGAGGCGTCGTAAGTGATGGCTTTAACTCCTACAAGTGCGGTGTTAGAGTGGTGTTGGGAGACTGTGGTATATTTTGAGGCGTCGTAAGTGATGGCTTTAACTCCTACAAGTGCGGTGTTAGAGTGGTGTTGGGAGACTGTGGTATATTTTGAGGCGTCGTAAGTGATGGCTTTAACTCCTACAAGTGCGGTGTTAGAGTGGTGTTGGGAGACTGTGGTATATTTTGAGGCGTCGTAAGTGATGGCTTTAACTCCTACAAGTGCGGTGTTAGAGTGGTGTTGGGAGACTGTGGTATATTTTGAGGCGTCGTAAGTGATGGCTTTAACTCCTACAAGTGCGGTGTTAGAGTGGTGTTGGGAGACTGTGGTATATTTTGAGGCGTCGTAAGTGATGGCTTTAACTCCTACAAGTGCGGTGTTAGAGTGGTGTTTGGGAGACTGTGGTATATTTTGAGGCGTCGTAAGTGATGGCTTTAACTCCTACAAGTGCGGTGTTAGAGTGGTGTTGGGAGACTGTGGTATATTTTGAGGCGTCGTAAGTGATGGCTTTAACTCCTACAAGTGCGGTGTTAGAGTGGTGTTGGGAGACTGTGGTATATTTTGAGGCGTCGTAAGTGATGGCTTTAACTCCTACAAGTGCGGTGTTAGAGTGGTGTTGGGAGACTGTGGTATATTTTGAGGCGTCGTAAGTGATGGCTTTAACTCCTACAAGTGCGGTGTTAGAGTGGTGTGTTGGGAGACTGTGGTATATTTTGAGGCGTCGTAAGTGATGGCTTTAACTCCTACAAGTGCGGTGTTAGAGTGGTGTTGGGAGACTGTGGTATATTTTGAGGCGTCGTAAGTGATGGCTTTAACTCCTACAAGTGCGGTGTTAGAGTGGTGTTGGGAGACTGTGGTATATTTTGAGGCGTCGTAAGTGATGGCTTTAACTCCTACAAGTGCGGTGTTAGAGTGGTGTTGGGAGACTGTGGTATATTTTGAGGCGTCGTAAGTGATGGCTTTAACTCCTACAAGTGCGGTGTTAGAGTGGTGTTGGGAGACTGTGGTATATTTTGAGGCGTCGTAAGTGATGGCTTTAACTCCTACAAGTGCGGTGTTAGAGTGGTGTTGGGAGACTGTGGTATATTTTGAGGCGTCGTAAGTGATGGCTTTAACTCCTACAAGTGCGGTGTTAGAGTGGTGTTGGGAGACTGTGGTATATTTTGAGGCGTCGTAAGTGATGGCTTTAACTCCTACAAGTGCGGTGTTAGAGTGGTGTTGTGTGGAGACTGTGGTATATTTTGAGGCGTCGTAAGTGATGGCTTTAACTCCTACAAGTGCGGTGTTAGAGTGGTGTTGGGAGACTGTGGTATATTTTGAGGCGTCGTAAGTGATGGCTTTAACTCTGTTTACTCTACAAGTGCGGTGTTAGAGTGGTGTTGGGAGACTGTGGTATATTTTGAGGCGTCGTAAGTGATGGCTTTAACTCCTACAAGTGCGGTGTTAGAGTGGTGTTGGGAGACTGTGGTATATTTTGAGGCGTCGTAAGTGATGGCTTTAACTCCTACAAGTGCGGTGTTAGAGTGGTGTTGGGAGACTGTGGTATATTTTGAGGCGTCGTAAGTGATGGCTTTAACTCCTACAAGTGCGGTGTTAGAGTGGTGTTGGGAGACTGTGGTATATTTTGAGGCGTCGTAAGTGATGGCTTTAACTCCTACAAGTGCGGTGTTAGAGTGGTGTTGGGAGACTGTGGTATATTTTGAGGCGTCGTAAGTGATGGCTTTAACTCCTACAAGTGCGGTGTTAGAGTGGTGTTGGGAGACTGTGGTATATTTTGAGGCGTCGTAAGTGATGGCTTTAACTCCTACAAGTGCGGTGTTAGAGTGGTGTTGGGAGACTGTGGTATATTTTGAGGCGTCGTAAGTGATGGCTTTAACTCCTACAAGTGCGGTGTTAGAGTGGTGTTGGGAGACTGTGGTATATTTTGAGGCGTCGTAAGTGATGGCTTTAACTCCTACAAGTGCGGTGTTAGAGTGGTGTTGGGAGACTGTGGTATATTTTGAGGCGTCGTAAGTGATGGCTTTAACTCCTACAAGTGCGGTGTTAGAGTGGTGTTGGGAGACTGTGGTATATTTTGAGGCGTCGTAAGTGATGGCTTTAACTCCTACAAGTGCGGTGTTAGAGTGGTGTTGGGAGACTGTGGTATGTTTTGAGGCGTCGTAAGTGATGGCTTTAACTCCTACAAGTGCGGTGTTAGAGTGGTGTTGGGAGACTGTGGTATATTTTGAGGCGTCGTAAGTGATGGCTTTAACTCCTACAAGTGCGGTGTTAGAGTGGTGTTGGGAGACTGTGGTATGTTTTGAGGCGTCGTAAGTGATGGCTTTAACTCCTACAAGTGCGGTGTTAGAGTGGTGTTGGGAGACTGTGGTATGTTTTGAGGCGTCGTAAGTGATGGCTTTAACTCCTACAAGTGCGGTGTTAGAGTGGTGTTGGGAGACTGTGGTATGTTTTGAGGCGTCGTAAGTGATGGCTTTAACTCCTACAAGTGCGGTGTTAGAGTGGTGTTGGGAGACTGTGGTATATTTTGAGGCGTCGTAAGTGATGGCTTTAACTCCTACAAGTGCGGTGTTAGAGTGGTGTTGGGAGACTGTGGTATGTTTTGAGGCGTCGTAAGTGATGGCTTTAACTCCTACAAGTGCGGTGTTAGAGTGGTGTTGGGAGACTGTGGTATATTTTGAGGCGTCGTAAGTGATGGCTTTAACTCCTACAAGTGCGGTGTTAGAGTGGTGTTGGGAGACTGTGGTATATTTTGAGGCGTCGTAAGTGATGGCTTTAACTCCTACAAGTGCGGTGTTAGAGTGGTGTTGGGAGACTGTGGTATATTTTGAGGCGTCGTAAGTGATGGCTTTAACTCCTACAAGTGCGGTGTTAGAGTGGTGTTGGGAGACTGTGGTATATTTTGAGGCGTCGTAAGTGATGGCTTTAACTCCTACAAGTGCGGTGTTAGAGTGGTGTTGGGAGACTGTGGTATATTTTGAGGCGTCGTAAGTGATGGCTTTAACTCCTACAAGTGCGGTGTTAGAGTGGTGTTGGGAGACTGTGGTATATTTTGAGGCGTCGTAAGTGATGGCTTTAACTCCTACAAGTGCGGTGTTAGAGTGGTGTTGGGAGACTGTGGTATATTTTGAGGCGTCGTAAGTGATGGCTTTAACTCCTACAAGTGCGGTGTTAGAGTGGTGTTGGGAGACTGTGGTATATTTTGAGGCGTCGTAAGTGATGGCTTCTAACTCCTACAAGTGCGGTGTTAGAGTGGTGTTGGGAGACTGTGGTATATTTTGAGGCGTCGTAAGTGATGGCTTTAACTCCTACAAGTGCGGTGTTAGAGTGGTGTTGGGAGACTGTGGTATATTTTGAGGCGTCGTAAGTGATGGCTTTAACTCCTACAAGTGCGGTGTTAGAGTGGTGTTGGGAGACTGTGGTATATTTTTGAGGCGTCGTAAGTGATGGCTTTAACTCCTACAAGTGCGGTGTTAGAGTGGTGTTGGGAGACTGTGGTATGTTTTGAGGCGTCGTAAGTGATGGCTTTAACTCCTACAAGTGCGGTGTTAGAGTGGTGTTGGGAGACTGTGGTATATTTTGAGGCGTCGTAAGTGATGGCTTTAACTCCTACAAGTGCGGTGTTAGAGTGGTGTTGGGAGACTGTGGTATATTTTGAGGCGTCGTAAGTGATGGCTTTAACTCCTACAAGTGCGGTGTTAGAGTGGTGTTGGGAGACTGTGGTATGTTTTGAGGCGTCGTAAGTGATGGCTTTAACTCCTACAAGTGCGGTGTTAGAGTGGTGTTGGGAGACTGTGGTATATTTTGAGGCGTCGTAAGTGATGGCTTTAACTCCTACAAGTGCGGTGTTAGAGTGGTGTTGGGAGACTGTGGTATATTTTGAGGCGTCGTAAGTGATGGCTTTAACTCCTACAAGTGCGGTGTTAGAGTGGTGTTGGGAGACTGTGGTATATTTTGAGGCGTCGTAAGTGATGGCTTTAACTCCTACAAGTGCGGTGTTAGAGTGGTGTTGGGAGACTGTGGTATATTTTGAGGCGTCGTAAGTGATGGCTTTAACTCCTACAAGTGCGGTGTTAGAGTGGTGTTGGGAGACTGTGGTATATTTTGAGGCGTCGTAAGTGATGGCTTTAACTCCTACAAGTGCGGTGTTAGAGTGGTGTTGGGAGACTGTGGTATATTTTGAGGCGTCGTAAGTGATGGCTTTAACTCCTACAAGTGCGGTGTTAGAGTGGTGTTGGGAGACTGTGGTATATTTTGAGGCGTCGTAAGTGATGGCTTTAACTCCTACAAGTGCGGTGTTAGAGTGGTGTTGGGAGACTGTGGTATATTTTGAGGCGTCGTAAGTGATGGCTTTAACTCCTATAAGTGCGGTGTTAGAGTGGTGTTGGGAGACTGTGGTATATTTTGAGGCGTCGTAAGTGATGGCTTTAACTCCTATAAGTGCGGTGTTAGAGTGGTGTTGGGAGACTGTGGTATGTTTTGAGGCGTCGTAAGTGATGGCTTTAACTCCTATAAGTGCGGTGTTAGAGTGGTGTTGGGAGACTGTGGTGTATTTTGAGGCGTCGTAAGTGATGGCTTTAACTCCTATAAGTGCGGTGTTAGAGTGGTGTTGGGAGACTGTGGTATGTTTTGAGGCGTCGTAAGTGATGGCTTTAACTCCTATAAGTGCGGTGTTAGAGTGGTGTTGGGAGACTGTGGTGTATTTTGAGGCGTCGTAAGTGATGGCTTTAACTCCTACAAGTGCGGTGTTAGAGTGGTGTTGGGAGACTGTGGTATGTTTTGAGGCGTCGTAAGTGATGGCTTTAACTCCTACAAGTGCGGTGTTAGAGTGGTGTTGGGAGACTGTGGTATATTTTGAGGCGTCGTAAGTGATGGCTTTAACTCCTACAAGTGCGGTGTTAGAGTGGTGTTGGGAGACTGTGGTGTATTTTGAGGCGTCGTAAGTGATGGCTTTAACTCCTATAAGTGCGGTGTTAGAGTGGTGTTGGGAGACTGTGGTATATTTTGAGGCGTCGTAAGTGATGGCTTTAACTCCTACAAGTGCGGTGTTAGAGTGGTGTTGGGAGACTGTGGTATATTTTGAGGCGTCGTAAGTGATGGCTTTAACTCCTACAAGTGCGGTGTTAGAGTGGTGTTGGGAGACTGTGGTATGTTCGTGTTGTGCCTCTATGTAATAACGGAACTTTTGCTCTTTTCACTGATGAATATAAACAGTAACAAGGACTATGCACTCCCCATCTGGCCACATTGCACCGACAACAGGTAAACATGTCGTCTCATTTTCTGAAAGTTCAGGTAGGGCGTTAGAATTTTACCTGGGCTCAGTTTCATGAACATCTCTTAAATTTAAAGATGCTCCACCGCCGACAGAGCATAAATGATATTCATCACTTGAACAGTATTTGGTAGTTAATCGTGTATATATATGTATAATTAGCACAAAAAATGTAATAAAATAATTCATTTTGCCTTTGGTGCATAAGCAATCAGTATTTCATTCCATATAGGATATAGTGACATGGAATTTTTTCGGGATGCAATTAATTATTTTTTATATTTTTAACTTAAAGTAAAATTAGAAGCTCAAACTTTTCAATGGTGGTAATGGTGTAAAGTAAGTAACTTTTTTAACTGAAGAAAAATACTAAATCATCTGCTCATGTTTTTGATAGTGAAAAAATAACGTTTGTCAGCGGTGGAGCATCTTTAAGGAATTCCTTAACTTAAAATTATCCACAGGAAAGCATTACAGATTTTAAGGTAGGCTCCTTAACTTAAGATTTTTTCCTTAACTTTTGTAATGCTTTTCTGTGGGAAAATTTAAGTTAAGGAATTCCTTAAAGTTAAAGAATGTTCATGAAACTGGGCCCAGCTGCCTTTATTGCATGATCGTAAAGGGCGACTAAATTTAGGATATTATCTTTTCTCTTCTTCCTAACTAACTTTTTTCTTCCTAACGTCTCCCTTGGCCTTCTGTTGAGCGCTCGCCCCTGGGAGGTAGGCTCTGTCCCTTAGCCGAGACACACCATTTTTAAAGTTTAAAAAAGTGGTAGTTTGTGCTCCTGCTTAGCGCTCAGAATAAATGGAGTAGGACGGCTGGTTTGCACGTTGTCAGATAAATGTGATCGGTTGGAGTGTGTTGCTTGGTTTCTTCGGCAACATGCTTCAGTGATATAGCACTATAAAAAGGACAACAGTTTCACTATACAAGATGACAGAATGCGAATATACCGCAGTTCCCAAAGCACTCGCCGCAGACTATATACCCGCTACACACCGCATACATGGAAGGCCATCCTTTTATAGCCCTCGATGTTAATAAGTTTAATCAAACAAACGAACCCTGAAAACCGAGCGCTAAGCATGACACTATAGACAATGGCGTGGCTCGACCAAGGGCTAACCACAGAAACAAACCCTCACCTCATGGCCAAAAGCGATACCTCCTTGTGAAGGGAGACATTATGATGAAAATGCCAGTTAGAAAGATCATAAAAGATAATATCCCAAATTTAGTCGCCTTTTACTATCTTGTAATGAGGAGAAGTCAATAACTGTGTTGTAAGATTGAGATTCGGAGGTATAATGTATATGAAGTGTGGAGACATTGATACCCAAATTTTCATGAAGATAATAAACTTGGTACCTGTAATATGCCGAATTCGACCGATGAGCTCGTTAGCTAACTGGAGATAGTCATCCGTCAGAATCGCCCGAGACATATTTAGTGTGTTGGAAATCATGAGGATATCTGCGTCTAGCAGATTAGAAGTGGTCAGTCGGAGGTTCTCCAGTAAGGTGTCAGCAGACTTAGAATGGGCCATAGACAGCATGTACTCAAAGTTACAGAAGGTCTTCTCCTTTAGCATTGGGATACTACCTGCTCAAAATAAAACCAAATCCCAATATATCTCGAAATTGGGAGGGAACATAAGCATACATAGTCTACTGGAAACGTACAAGAAGGACATACCTACCTGTGTTTCTCAGAGTAGCAAGCGGTCGCGGTAAAATCATTTGTATAACAACTTCAATATCTATTTTTTATTTTAGATTTAAAAACCTTTCAAATTGTATATTTTACGTTTATTGCATATGACATAATCACAGATTTATCAACAACGACATTAAACGGAAGAAATACAGAACCAGAATTAAGACTATACATAGAAAACAGTGCACAGAGAATTATCCTCCATATTCCAGGGGTTACTATCACTAGCGTTATATCCACTCCTGTACAATATCATAACAAAGACCCTTTGTGCGACAACAGGTGAGGCGGGTAGTTTGGTCTTGTGATCAAACGAATCAAAAAGGGGTACACCTGTACAGCTTTGAAGATGGATGAAGCTTTCCGTAAATCTACATACGATGTCTATGTAGGCCTGTGACTGGGTAGACGACTTAACGACAATGATAGCAACTCCTGGAGCATCAAGGATGACAGAGAACCAGAAAGTACCTGACTGTAACAGCTGGATCCAGAGCATGTCGATCCTTCGCTGGTTATACTGGTGTTCATTATAGAGTAAAGGTTGTGGACATACGTAGCGAGACGCCCCGTCAATCAGCTGTACGCCTCGTTCTTTGTCTACCAGGGGTTTTCCCCTCACCCATGTGTCCATAAAGATATCAGCTAGCTCCACTTGGGCCTTACAGATGTTGTCCACGTGACACAGGTACTTTTTCCGCATGATATCCTGGATACTCGGATGTGCCCAGCGAAGTAAGTACTTTCCGTGTATCAGGCGCGTGCACAGCAGACTCCCTGGAACAAACATAACTGACTAGTTCCTAACCCCATAATGATAACAATTATCACACACCTACTTAAATAGTGAAATACACATAGTAAATACCATAAGTAGCATTGTCAAACTAGGCAGTCCTCACCAACATAGGGTCAAAAACATAGTGGTCAATGGTTCCACTGGCAGTACAAGTGACTTTTAAATCTACGCGGATTTACACAGCTCGCAAACAATTTTCCCACATTTATATGAACTTAAGAAAGTGACATAAATGCTTCAATGTAGTGGTATTTGGCATTGCCACATTTTCGTATCCTGTTTTGGTTGCAGTTCGATTCTTTTAAAATTGATTTCAATAAGAAGTGATTAAAGTTACCGAATACGATGAAGAACCATAGAATGAATAACTGCTAAAAGAAATCACAATTGAAATAATACACGTACCTAATTCCTCTTTGACATGTAGCCACTTGTGAAACGGGAACCTGAGGTTTTTTGTCAGTTCTATGGGAATTGTATCCAACAGAACATCATTGTTACACGAAAGAACGTCCAGTATTTCCATCTCACTCAGTCCGTCCTTGGACAGCGTAATGTACCTACATATCGCACGGATTAGCTTGGCACCAAGACTTTGCTCCAACCTCATCAAACGCTTCATGATCAGTTCCTCCACCGATATAGGAAGAGCCAAGCCCTCCGGCACGTAATGTGAAGGCATTCTGACGGCTGTTTCCAGTAACAGGTTCGTCATCATTGGGCTGCAATTTGAGGGAAGCAGCTCCCGGAAGAAGTTTTCTTGTTCCTTCGACAGAGTTCGCATTTTTGATTTGAGACTGGTATGGATCATTGATTTGATTTCATTCTCTGTGCTGTCTGAGAACTCGATCATGTGGTCGGTTGCTGGTGCCTTGTCTTCGAGACGTTGTGTAGCCGGGGTCAGTGGACTTGAGTCATAACTAACAAAAAAGTGGACTTTGGGAGGAAGCTTACTGACCACCCAGTCTAGCATGACGAATGGGTCGGTCTCTAACATTGGCACTTTCATTCTATCAATACTATCCACTGCTATTACAATATGGCGCTTCCCTTTTGATATTCTATTCAGTAAGCCGTGAAAATAATTTCTTAATTTGCTCATGTTGTAAGATTTCAACGATACATTCTGTTGTAAGATTTGATTTAAATGGCTACAAATGGATCTGAGAATATTTTCACAGCAGGTTGAAGCGTCTGTCAGTCCGACAAACCTAGCGATGAGGACTGTGTCTTTCCCGAACATTTCTCTCGCTTTATAACATAACTTGGATACAAACATAGATTTGCCAGAATGTACAGCTCCTTTAATCATGATGGCGTAGTGTTCATTTTTCGCTCCGTATGTCAGCAGTTTATGTACGGTCGCTATATGGTGGTCCATGGCGGTACCGCACAGAGACTTGTTTAACGTTTTACAATGATGCAAATGGAGCAATGTTTCGTTGTAAAATAATTGGTCTATAGTTTTAAAACACTGTGTTTTGTTGATATAGCTTTCAGCTAATTCTTTAATTCTTGTTGCCGCAGCACCAGCGAAGTTGTCCATATATTCGGCATGGTCCTGGCAGTTTTGAGGCGTGATTCCCTCTTCTCTGAACTTAATGAGAAATTCAAACCTGTTAGAAGACGACACGGCTGCGTTGATCTGGTTCTGTAGTTCCTCATACCGCTGTCGTCTGGCATTGGGTTCTTTAGCACCGAACACGGGATGGGCTTTATTTTCGGTGTCAGGAGAATCTACAAATCATACCACGGAATCTTGCTGAATGGATATTTTTTTTTGAATTCTCATATTTGAAATTATACACATTCTACAAACAATAAGTGACTTAATTTTGACATTTCATAATTATGAAATTCAAATAAAACATTGACCCACGAGGAAACATCCTTGATGATTATAATTGCACGATATTCTTTTCCGGTCAATTAAAATACGTGTACTTTCATCTCTGCATTACCCTCTAATTGTAGGATCGTCATTAGGCATTAAATCAATAAAATAGATCCGATCGTATACTACTACACGATAATATATACCCTACCTTAGATTATAGAATTATACCATGTGATCTATCAACTTACTTTCTATTGTTCTCTCGATAAAAATACAATCCTCCGGAGACAAATGTATTGCCTTCTGTATCTGCTGTTCCAACCCTGGAATTAAGACACATAATGGACATGGAATAATACATCTCAATGATTAATAATAATTAACTATATATGTACAACAATGTAGTTTAAAGTCAGATGTTGAATATTAAATTGCTAATCGGGATTCAGATTTATTTGGCAATAGAGAATTTAATGGAGATCTGCACGGAGGTTCGAAAGTACGCGATAATGCGACCATATTATCTGCGAGATATAAAACAAATTGATGTGATGTTGATAAGACTGAGATATAAAACAAATTGATGTTAGATGTTATACTCGAGAACGATATATAAAACAAATTGATGTTAGATGTTATACTCGAGAACGATATATAAAACAAATTGATGTTAGATGTTATACTCGAGAACGATATATAAAAACAAATTGATGTGAGATGTTATACTGGAGAACGATATAAAACAAATTGATGTTAGATGTTATACTCGAGAACAAGATATAAAAACAAATACTGAGAAGATATAAAACAAATTGATGTGAGATGTTATACTGGAGACTGAGATATATTAAAACAAATTGATGTTAGATGTTATACTCGAGAACGAGATATAAAACAAATTGATGTGAGATGTTATACTCGAGACGATATATAAAACAAATTGATGTGAGATGTTATACTCGAGACGATATATAAAACAAATTGATGTTAGATGTTATACTCGAGAACGAGATATAAAACAAATTGATGTTAGATGTTATACTCGAGAACGAGATATAAAACAAATTGATGTGAGATGTTATACTCGAGAACGATATATAAAACAAATTGATGTGAGATGTTATACTCGAGAACGAGATATAAAACAAATTGATGTTAGATGTTATACTCGAGACTGAGATATAAAACAAATTGATGTTAGATGTTATACTCGAGAACGATATATAAAACAAATTGATGTTAGATGTTATACTCGAGAACGATATATAAAACAAATTGATGTTAGATGTTATACTCGAGAACGAGATATAAAACAAATTGATGTTAGATGTTATACTCGAGACGAGATATAAAACAAATTGATGTTAGATGTTATACTCGAGAACGAGATATAAAACAAATTGATGTTAGATGTTATACTCGAGAACGAGATATATAAAACAAATTGATGTTAGATGTTATACTCGAGAACGAGATATAAAACAAATTGATGTTAGATGTTATACTCGAGAACGAGATATAAACATTGATAAAAACAAATTATATTGATGTGAGATGTTATACTCGAGAACGATATAAAACAAATTGATGTTAGATGTTATACTCGAGACTGATATATAAAACAAATTGATGTGAGATGTTATACTCGAGAACGATATATAAAACAAATTGATGTTAGATGTTATACTCGAGACTGAGATATAAAACAAATTGATGTTAGATGTTATACTCGAGAACGATATATAAAACAAATTGATGTTAGATGTTATACTCGAGAACGAGATATAAAACAAATTGATGTTAGATGTTATACTCGAGAACGAGATATAAAACAAATTGATGTTAGATGTTATACTCGAGAACGAGATATAAAACAACGAGATATAAAACAAATTGATGTGAGATGTTATACTCGAGACGAGATATAAAACAAATTGATGTTAGATGTTATACTCGAGAACGAGATATAAAACAAATTGATGTTAGATGTTATACTCGAGAACGAGATATAAAACAAATTGATGTGAGATGTTATACTCGAGACGAGATATTATAAAAACAATTATGTTAATGTTATACCAGATATTAAAACAAATTGATGTTAGATGTTATACTCGAGACGATATTATAAAACAAATTGATGTTAGATGTTATACTCGAGACTGAGATATAAAACAAATTGATGTGAGATGTTATACTCGAGACGATATATAAAACAAATTGATGTTAGATGTTATACTCGAGACTAAGATATAAAACAAATTGATGTTAGATGTTATACTCGAGACGATATATAAAACAAATTGATGTTAGATGTTATACTCGAGACGATATATAAAACAAATTGATGTGAGATGTTATACTCGAGAACGAGATATAAAACAAATTGATGTGAGATGTTATACTCGAGACGATATATAAAACAAATTGATGCGAGATGTTATACTCGAGACTGAGATATAAAACAAATTGATGTTAGATGTTATACTCGAGACTAAGATATAAAACAAATTGATCCTAGTTGTTATACTCGAGAGAGATAATTTTTAATCGACAACTAATTGCCCAGATGAGCAGCTCATGTTCACCCTCCACTTTCACATCCCCCCCTCCAAAAAAAAAGTCAAAGAGAGAAAATAAAATCCAATGTGGATTGATCTTATCCCAGTACGTAGGCTGACGTCACAATATGACGTCGGATAATACTGGGAAAATATCCGTTATTAAAAGTTTGTTAGCATTAGAAATAAAAGTGAAAATAAAGTATGCGTATATGAATACTGTAATTATTACGACTCACCTGAGATGAGATGTCTCTGTAAGGTTCTAGCTATATCCTGATGTTTAGAGGACTTAGACAAGCCATATTTGACAGCCATAGTAAGGATATCTAATAACAATCTGTAGATTCCATCTTTGTCTTTCCCCTCCGTGTCCTGTGTCACTTGTCTGCTACTAAAGCATTGAAACCCCTCAGATGAATGACCATTTTTGATATCGTAAGAGTCACTGTCATGATATCCACCTCTGGGCTATTTCATTGTAAAACTGAAGACATTTCATGAGAAAATCAACTGACATCTAAGGAAACTATATTTTTCAGGATCACAGAGGGTGAAGTCAAACTTCAAAGCTATACAGTGGACAGCTTTTTATTCTTCTGGTGCACATCAAAGGATCAAACTACTTGTCTCATCTGTTGTCACACACAGAACCTTCAGTTTTGCTGACATAGCCCAGGGGTGTATATAAAGACAATGATAGTAATTCATGGTATGTAGAGGATGATGACATTTAAAAAGGTGCATACATACACACACACGTTCCCTCACACACATACACCCTCACACACACACGTTCCCTCACACGCATACACCCTCACACACATACACCCTCACACACACACGTTCCCTCACACACATACACCCTCACACACTCACAATTCCGTTCATAAGTCGATTTTTATTGTAATTACGTAATAACACTAATGATTATATATTATGACGAAATAAACATGCATCAGTTAACAAAATGTTTATATGAAAAGTATGAACAATCACATAACATGTAATAAATGATTCAGATTGAAATGTTTATCGTAGTCAAGGCGTTAATTGACGTATTTAGTTTGATGTTTCAGCTTACCTTTGGAATGGGTCGTCAAAGGATTGCAGGTGGTATTGGGGAGGAATAGAGTTCTCGTCTAGAACGTACCATTTGTCTAAAACGCTGACATCTGTAAATACATTCGGTCTACACTCAGGGTGTTTCAACGTATCATTTTATTTTATTTGTCTGATTAAACACAGATATGTTAATTGTGTGTTTGTAAGAATTTATACTGATAAATATCATATTCATATTTTCTAAACACATAGCATAAAAAGTATGACCAGGCCACGCGAACAGCTGTTTTTCATCATTCTCACACCTCTATTCTGTATTTACATATTACAGACTAATCTTCCCTTGCGGATAGGTATTGATTGTGTCGCATAACGTCATACTTTAAAAGAAAACGACGTCACAATATTTACCTACCCAAAGGGAGGTAACTCTGTAATATGACGTAATACATTACGAAAAGCCATTTTATAACTTTGCCAAAACCTGCCAGTTTTAATAAAGACTAGTGTCAGTAAAAGCTCATTACAGAGTTAATAGTACTTCCTGGAAATATCCTCCACCCAATCATTGCCAGCGTGACAATTTGTGATATATCGCCTGGAGCTAGTACAGACGTGTTACATGATAACCTGGTACACTGATGGAACATTTTTTACTGAGAAATAACCGATATTACGATCACAAAACACATATATAATGCTACTTATTCATAATGTCGTTCATTCTTTTTGGTTTGCTAGAAGCTCTCTATTTATAACAAATCCACTTCAGAAATTATTGTAACACAAAGGTAAAATGAGCGTGAGGTAAAATGAATAAAACAAACTTTAGAATATAACCATATTTCTGCAAGCTCAAATTGAAAGAATAATATCATCTACTATCTTCTTACCATACAGATTCATTCAATCTTGGGAATACATCTGACCTTTAAGTGATTCACTCCCTTTGTACTTAGATATATGTGGGAGTTCAGGACTATGTCACTAATAGTGAATGAGACAGGTTCATGATTTCCTACATGTACGTGAAATCAAAGAGAATTATTTACCTTTCCCTTCGTCCGTGGCATATTTCCTTAAGTAAAGGAATTCTTTGGGAGACAGGGTCAGTGGTAGAGCTGCCTCTCCGTACGTGTTTCCGAACAGACACTATAGTATAAAATATAAAGAAAAGGCCTCACTTTTGTATGTTTTCTTACAAGAATCAAAACGCTTTTAGTGGCTAATTAACAATGGAAATATAAAAAAAGCCAGACACAAAAAGCAGTACCATATACCATGGGGATAAATGGGACAATTTAAACAACATCGGAGTTCATTATCGCGGGATACAGCGGTCCCCAGAACTATTGCGGTGTTGATTTATAACGGGGACTGACAAGTCCAACACCTTCATACTATTCCACACAGTGTCCTGTAGTAAATAATGTTACAGAGCTGTGAACAGCTGACTTCGTTACTGAGACATGATATTGTATCGTACGTCATAGGTACGTTATGTCATATTAACGTAAATAATGTTACAGAGGTGTGAACAGCTGACTTCGTTACTGAGAGATGATATAGTAATAGGTACGTCATAGGTACGTCATGTCATATTAACGTAAATAATGTTACAGAGGTGTGAACAGCTGACTTCGTTACTGAGAGATGATATAGTAATAGGTACGTCATAGGTACGTCATGACATATTAACGTAAATAATGTTACAGAGGTGTGAACAGCTGACTTCGTTACTGAGAGATGATATAGTAATAGGTACGTCATAGGTATGTCATAGGTACGTCATGTCATATTAACGTAAATAATGTTACAGAGGTGTGAACAGCTGACTTCGTTACTGAGAGATGATATAGTAATAGGTACGTCATAGGTATGTCATAGGTACGTCATAGGTACGTCATGTCATATTAACGTAAATAATGTTACAGAGGTGTGAACAGCTGACTTCATTACTGAGAGATGATATTGTAATAGGTACGTCATAGGTATGTCATAGGTACGTCATAGGTACGTCATGTCATATTAACGTAAATAATGTTACAGAGGTGTGAACAGCTGACTTCGTTACTGAGAGATGATATAGTAATAGGTACGTCATAGGTACGTCATAGGTACGTCATGTCATATTAACGTAAATAATGTTACAGAGGTGTGAACAGCTGACTTCGTTACTGAGAGATGATATAGTAATAGGTACGTCATAGGTATGTCATAGGTACGTCATGTCATATTAACGTAAATAATGTTACAGAGGTGTGAACAGCTGACTTCGTTACTGAGAGATGATATAGTAATAGGTACGTCATAGGTATGTCATAGGTACGTCATAGGTACGTCATGTCATATTAACGTAAATAATGTTACAGAGGTGTGAACAGCTGACTTCGTTACTGAGAGATGATATAGTAATAGGTACGTCATAGGTATGTCAAAGGTACGTCATGTCATATTAACGTAAATAATGTTACAGAGGTGTGAACAGCTGACTTCGTTACTGAGAGATGATATAGTAATAGGTACGTCATAGGTATGTCATAGGTACGTCATAGGTACGTCATGTCATATTAACGTAAATAATGTTACAGAGGTGTGAACAGCTGACTTCGTTACTGAGAGATGATATAGTAAAAGGTACGTCATAGGTACGTCATAGGTACGTCATGTCATATTAACGTAAATAATGTTACAGAGGTGTGAACAGCTGACTTCGTTACTGAGAGATGATATAGTAATAGGTACGTCATAGGTATGTCATAGGTACGTCATGTCATATTAACGTAAATAATGTTACAGAGGTGTGAACAGCTGACTTCGTTACTGAGAGATGATATAGTAATAGGTACGTCATAGGTATGTCATAGGTACGTCATGTCATATTAACGTAAATAATGTTACAGAGGTGTGAACAGCTGACTTCGTTACTGAGAGATGATATAGTAATAGGTACGTCATAGGTACTTCATGTCATATTAACGTAAATAATGTTACAGAGGTGTGAACAGCTGACTTCGTTACTGAGAGATGATATTGTAATAGGTATGTCATAGGTACGTCATGTCATATTAACGTAAATAATGTTACAGAGGTGTGAACAGCTGACTTCGTTACTGAGAGATGATATAGTAATAGGTACGTCATAGGTATGTCATAGGTACGTCATGTCATATTAACGTAATAAGAGAAAACTAAAACTATACATTATGTGTCCTACATCGTAAGTGTCTGATAAACGAAAACTAATTTTGATAATATAACTTTTCCCCCAACATTCACTGAAATTACTAAGTAAGATTCTGAAAAGAAGACATTAAAAAACACATATTTGATAATATAACTTAACCTCCGGTAATAAGAAAAAGGAAAAAAGAAAAGCCAATGTATATTTGCGAAAACGACATTTACGTGTAATTGTGATGTAAAGTATCGTTTGCGTATCTCTCAGGATGTGGTCAATTCTATTTAAAATTGTCAAGTTCTGCATTGATGTATGATGAGAGTAAAATGGGCCTTCCTGCATACAAATTGTGGGGATGCTGGGAATGACATTCCCGATAATAATGTAGATATAGATGTCAAAGCAATGATGTTAATTTTACATTCTAAAACGATAATCCAAAAATTGCTTAAAAGTTTCAATTTTCGATTATACTACGAAATAAGGTGCATACATTCATAATTAGGTGTTGTACTTATCAATGTTAAATTGATTCCAATACCTAAATACCAAAGTGTCTTTGTTTATCACTGGTTGTCATACGGAAACTCCTACGTTATAAAATAAACTTGATTATATAAACAACGCAACGAAAAAAAATAAACACTATGCTTTACCCAAATAATAACTCGATTTATCACATTATTTTACTATATTATCACATAGAGCTACATTCATTGCTACGCAGGGAATCCACAGGAAATTATAAACAATGAATCGAGTACGACATGAGCAAATTATTGTCCGTGTAGGATCTTGTTATACAGCATGCAGTTCACATAATTTCAAAATTTTATATCAGATTTTATTTTTGTTCGTCAAGGCTTACAAAAGTAAATATTTGTTTAGATATGTTTTATATAATGATTTGAAAGAAGAAACGTTCACCTAAAATCCTATTTGTCTGACATTACTTTCTTGAAATACATGAAATAATCAATGCATATTACAATTCAATGATAAATTGAAGCGTTTGAGAATAGAACACCGATAACAGTGACCACTTAGATAGATTAGACCATGCTGTAGAGATAGATTAGACCATGATGTAGAGATAGATTAGACCATGCTGTAGAGATAGATTAGACCATGCTGTAGAGATAGATTAGACCATGCTGTAGAGATAGATTAGACCATGCTGTAGAGATAGATTAGACAATGATGTAGAGATAGATTAGACCATGCTGTAGAGATAGATTAGACAATGATGTAGAGATAAATTAGACCATGCTGTAGAGATAGATTAGACCGTGCTGTAGAGATAGATTAGACCGTGCTATAAAGATAGATTAGACCATGTTGTAGACATAGATAAGACATAGAATAGATAAGACCATGCTGTAGAGATAGATTAGACCGTGCTGTAGAGATAGATTAGACCATGCTGTAGAGAAAGATTAGACCATGCTGTAGAGATAGATGAGACCGTGCTGTAGAGATAGATTAGACCATGCTGTAGAGATAGATTAGACCATGCTGTAGAGATAGATTAGACCATGCTGTAGAGAAAGATTAGACCATACTGTAGAGATAGATGAGACCGTGCTGTAGAGATAGATTAGACCATGCTGTAGAGATAGATTAGACCATTCTGTAGAGATAGATAAGACCATGTTGTAGAGATAGATTAGACCATGCTGTAGAGATAGATTAGACCATGCTGTAGAGATAGATTAAACCATGCTGTAGAGATAGATTAGACCATGCTGTAGAGATAGATTAGACCGTGCTATAAAGATAGATTAGACCATGTTGTAGACATAGATAAGACCATGCTGTAGAGATAGATTAGACCGTGCTTTAGAGATAGATTAGACCATGCTGTAGAGATTGATTAGATCATACTGTAGAGAAAGATTAGACCGTGCTGTACAGATAGATTAGACCGTGCTGTAGAGATAGATTAGACCATGCTGTAGAGATAGATTAGACCGTGCTGTAAAGATAGATTAGACCATGCTGTAGAGATAGATAAGACCATGCTGTAGAGATAGATTAAACCATGCTGTAGAGATAGATTAGACCATTCTGTAGAGATAGATTAGACCGTGCTGTAGAGATAGATTAGACCGTGCTGTAGAGATAGATTAGACCATGCTGTAGAGATAGATTAGACCATGCTGTAGAGATAGATTAGACCGTGCTGTAGAGATAGATTAGACCATGCTGTAGAGATAGATTAGACCATGCTGTAGAGATAGATTAGACCATGCTGTAGAGATAGATAGATGCTGTAGACCATGCTGTAGAGATAGATTAGACCATGCTGTAGAGATAGATTAGACCATGCTGTAGAGATAGATTAGACCATGCTGTAGAGATAGATTAAACAATGATGTAGAGATAGATTAGACCATGCTGTAGAGATAGATTAACAATGATGTAGATAGATTAGACAATATAACATGTAGAGATAGATTAGACCGTGCTGTGTAGAGATAGATTAGACCGTGCTGTAGAGATAGATTAGACCATGCTGTAGAGATAGATTAGACCATGCTGTAGAGATAGATTAGACCATGCTGTAGAGATAGATTAGACCATGCTGTAGAGATAGATTAGACCATGCTGTAGAGATAGATTAGACCATGCTGTAGAGATAGATTAGACCATGCTGTAGAGATAGATTAGACCATGCTGTAGAGATAGATTAGACCATGCTGTAGAGATAGATTAGACCATGTTGTAGAGATAGATTAAGTAGAGATAGATTAGACCATGCTGTAGAGATAGATTAGACCATGCTGTAGAGATAGATTAGACCATGCTGTAGAGATAGATTAGACCATGCTGTAGAGATAGATTAAACCATGCTGTAGAGATAGATTAGACCATACTGTAGAGATAGATTAAACCATGCTGTAGAGATAGATTAGACCATGCTGTAGAGATAGATTAGACCATGCTGTAGAGATAGATTAGACCATGCTGTAGAGATAGATTAAACCATGCTGTAGAGATAGATTAGACCGTGCTGTAGAGATAGATTAGACCATGCTGTAGAGCACGGGTGAAAAAAAAGCCTGTTCGTGCAATATGTTTTGTCACATCATCATCTGCCCAATATAACACCGACATCTTATCATTGTCTATGCTTTATAAGAAATATATTGGAGTTTTAATTACAGAAATTCAAGAAATGTGTGTTTATCGTTATTTATCTCGTTAATTAAACATGATTTGCTGAAGGGCAGTTTCATGATTGGATTCTGTCACCATGACGACGTTATACGTATTTACAGATTTTCGTTTTGCTTACCTACAATAAACTGACTAATGGTTTGTTGGTTTTGGTAATGTGTTATTAATGCTAATTCACTGACTGTATTGGTTTCTTTCCATTTTAGATTAACAAACAAGCAGTGGCAACCACAGACATAGATAAAGCCTCTTACCCTAATCATTTCGAATACTAACATGAATGCATTCAGTAAAAACACCACCAATATGCCTCTAGTTATAGGCACCACTCCTCATCGCCTAACGTGTCTAACGACTCAATTTGTAAAACAACTCTTGTTTATTAATCTTTAGATTGTAAAACAACACATGTTTATTAACCTTTAGATTGTAAAACAACACATGTTTATTAATCTTCAGATTGTAAAACAACACTTGTTTATTAATCTTTAGATTGTAAAACAACAGTTGTTTATTAATCTTCAGATTGTAAAACAACACATGTTTATTAATCTTTAGATTATAAAACAACCTCATGTTTATTAATCTTTAGATTGTAAAACAACACATGTTTATTAATCTTTAGATTGTAAAACAACACATGTTTATTAACCTTTAGATTGTAAAACAACACACTGTTTATTGATCCTTTAGATTATAAAACAACACATGTTTAACTTAGATGTAAACATTAATCTTAATTATAAAACAACACATGTTTATTAATCTTTAGATTGTAAAACAACACTTGTTTATTAATCTTTAGATTGTAAAACAACACTTGTTTATTAATCTTTAGATTGTAAAACAACTCTTGTTTATTAATCTTTAGATTGTAAAACAACACTTGTTTATTAACCTTTAGATTGTAAAACAACACTTGTTTATTAATCTTTAGATTATAAAACAACACATGTTTATTAATCTTTAGATTGTAAAACAACACATGTTTATTAATCTTTAGATTGTAAAACAACACTTGTTTATTAATCTTTAGATTGTAAAACAACTCTTGTTTATTAATCTTTAGATTGTAAAACAACTCTTGTTTATTAATCTTTAGATTGTAAAACAACACTTGTTTATTAACCTTTAGATTGTAAAACAACTCTTGTTTATTAATCTTCAGATTATAAAACAACAGTTGTTTTATAATCTTTAGATTGTAAAACAACACCATGGCTACTAGCAACAATAATTTGAAGGAATTGATTACCAGAAAGAACGGTCCAATTGATGATTTATGACTGGTCTCTATTTCCGACAGGTGTCTGAAGAAATCATGCGAATCCATCACGTGATCCGACTTTCGTCCATGTTGCACATCACCCCAGATAAGGTCAAGGCCATGTTGGACGCAGAATTTCTGGAGGTATGGAACAGCGTCATGCCACAAACGCGCTCGTTCTAATTCAAACTCTGCCCAAAACAATGTTAATCATAAAAAATGAGTGTCAGAACATTATATAAATGTAGCACAATAAATAATATAAAATGTAAAAATAAATGTCAAAAAAATCTGAATAATGGTTGATTTTTTTTTAAAAAGATATAAAAATATTATAAAGTATTAAAATATATTATTAATGCCTTTGGTTAAAATGATGAATAATAATTGAATCTCTATTTTAAATTCTCTTACTAAAATGATAAGTATCGTCTATATATCCTATAGTTTATTGAGAAGATATCTATGTCCTTATCGATTAACTAGCAATACGGCTCACATGGCATTCATTATCGAGTGTATTGGGTTGTGTTACATGGCTTAATTCAGTTACTTACCTGATTTGTTGCTGCAAATGTACACCTTGAGGGTTTTCGCTGGTAGAGGAGGCAGCAGATCCAATCGACCACACATCACACAGGCGGTTGTGTCTTTTTCTACACAAATGCTCTTTTTGCGGTCCATCCTCTAGATACAGCAACGACTGGGGAAAAAAATTAATAAAAGAGACTCGCCCAGCAATGTCATGCCTAGGGAGATTTGAAATGGCCGTCCTCGAAAAGGTTGATTGATTGGAGAGGCAGAAGCGGACGGAATTCCTTACTAATTGGGAGTGGATTTTGTCTGGGGACATATTGGGAGGGTCAAGGGACACAACTCACAGTCAACAGCGTCATCATACAAGTTCAGATGTGCCTCTACCCTGGGACGCATAATCGAGTATCAATCCACGCTATAGAAATCAATTTTAATCTAAACATAGTATTTAATTCAATTCCTAACTCATTGCCACTGGGGAGCAAATCGGTTCTCAAGTGTAAATTGTAATGATAAACATATCGATTGTTACCAAACCTACAGCTGGATCAGCCAGTCTCATCTAATATATATATGGAATTGGCACGGTGCTTCATTATATATTAAATTATTTTCCATGGATTTAGTCATCTCATTGAGTGTTATACCAGATAAAATAATTTTTAACAATAAACTTTTGTCGAAGTGTAGGCAATGTCTATCATTTCTGTGTAACTATTACACAACATGTGACGTCTTTTAGCGTTAGACAAACATATTTTGTATTATTTTTTTCTCTTAAGTCTTCCTTGCCCAGAGAATTGTGTCTCCTTTTCTGAGGCGTCATTTCGATTAGGTTTGACAAGTACCTGAGTTATCGGTCTTGTAATTACGTTTTAGTATTCGTTTTAATTACTGGATCCTAACTCTTGGTAATTAATCTGCCACGCCCAATCCGTCTGATTTATCATCGCTGACACATCACCCCCAGGATTCCACACGTCAGAATGGTCTTCGTGTGTTTTGTTATCCTAATGGAGCATTTCATCAAGATTTTAAATAGTATTTACACGAAATATCTAACACTTTTCAGGTTACACAACGAGTGGTTGTTGGATATGGAATTCATTTTACATGAGTGCGTTATTTTTTAAAAGTCGCAAAACACACGAGCTTTAGCAAGTAGATGCTCTATCTTTATTAACCTTTAAAATATAACTTACGAGTATGAAATGAATTCCATATCCAATAACCCCGAGTAGTGTGACTTGTTTCTACCACAATAAAATCATCTACAAGAAAGCCATAAACAAGATAACGATATTTGCCAACATATAAAAAGGTAGTGATAACATCATAAGCAAATTGGCACTCATTTGTATCCAGAAATCTTAAATGCTTAAATAATATATTAATAACAATTGAACAACTGTTCCATGTATTCCTACTCATCGAACGTCTTTTTGAATCTAGATTTATATAGGAACTTTAACAATAAACTAAGTATTGTCGAACAACATCCGACATGTTTACGGCAAAGTGACATCTACTTCCCGCCAAATAATCATTGCAATAATCATAATCAAATAAGCCATTGTAACCAAGTTAAAGTCAGGCCTGGGTGCGTTCATTCTACCACAATAAACCCAAAGGTCCTCATACGGTAATATGTACTAATAAACAAATGACAATTATGAATTTTGAGTCCAAAGTTAATGCTACGAATGAGAAAATAAGAAAAGGATTCACACATCCGGTTTCAACAGCATTTTGTTCTGCAAGCAGCGATCGGAATTCAGCAACATGACGTCATTCGATAATTGATGACGTTTTTCGGGTCAAAGTTTAAAATAAAGACCAATCGAAACGACGGAGGGTGTTATTCCACTATTGGAATATCAATCAATATATGTATCCAACACCCAGCACATTTATACAATGGCCTGATAGTAGAATACCACGATGTATTGTTGTAGAACACTTTACACGGCCTATGTAACAATTTGAAATAAACACACTATACACACAAAATATCTAACAATTTGGGAATATTACACTATTTACACGAACTATCTAAAATTTGGGAATATTACACTATTTACACAAAATATCTAACAATTTGGGAATATTACACTATTTACACAAAATATCTAACAATTTGGGAATATTACACTATTTACACAAAATATCTAACAATTTGGGAATATTACACTATTTACACAAAATATCTAACAATTTGGGAATATTACACTATTTACACAAAATATCTAACAATTTGGAATTATTACACTATTTACACAAAATATCTAACAATTTGGGAATATTACACTATTTACACAAAATATCTAACAATTTGGGAATATTACACTATTTACACAAAATATCTAACAATTTGGGAATATTACACTATTTACACAAAATATCTAACAATTTGGGAATATTACACTATTTACACAAAATATCTAACAATTTGGGAATATTACACTATTTACACGAATTATCTAAAAATTTGGAATTATTACACTATTTACACAAAATATCTAACAATTTGGAATTATAACACTATTTACACGAAACATCTAACAATGGAATTATTACACTATTTACATGAAATATCTAACAATTTGGAATTATTACACTACACAAAATATCTAACAATTTGGAATTATAACACTATTTACATGAACTATCTAACAATGGAATTATTCCACTATTTACACGAAACATCTAACAATTTGGAATTATAACACTATTTACATGAACTATCTAACAATGGAATTATTCCACTATTTACACGAAACATCTAACAATTTGGAATTAACATACTATTGACACTAAATATATAACAATTTGGGATTTACATAATTAACATTTCAAAATGTCTAACTAAATAAAAGTTGGCTACCAGTATGTGTGATTATTTGATTATATTATTATTGGTAATATGATAAAGGTTTGACCCCAAAATCATGAAAAAGTTTTATTCGTAAGTTTTTGCAAAGCCAATCTATAATGACGTAACGTTTTATAACGTCATCTGTGATTGGCTCAACATAAGACTAAATTAAGATTTTTGTTATTATGTTAGGGGCACTTTGTCTGATTTTAATGAGTTTTCTACATAAGCGTTGGTGCCGGATTCCCCTGCTAAACCTATTCTTCATTGGCATGCAAAATACAAGATGAATAATAGGTTTACAAGAGAGCACACACAAGGTGCTATCATGATAATTACTTCCTTTTGCGAAAGTAGATATTTTGTTTAAAATTTGACAAGTCAAACATAAATCGATACTTCTTGTCATCAGTTCCTGTGAAATCTCCCCATACATTCCTTTAGAGTAATGATAATGGACACATATAATGAGACAATAACTCACTGGAAACAAAGGCTCCACAATAATCCCAACGAGAAAATTAAATCTATTGACTACGTCATATTTTATTTCTGTGTTTATTAAAATACACGCTTAATATAGTGTAAATGGGAATATCGTCGTTTTGAATACTTTGGTGATGTTGTTCGTAAACAGCGTATCATCTTTAACGTAATCCCTTCATCCCAACATGCGGCAGGTCAGATAATAATACCCTGGGCCTTTTGGTTTTTGAGAAGTCGTTTAAAAGATTTTAGCCTGTTTGACCCCTGTGACCTTGAATGAAGGTCAAGGTCAATCATTTGAACAAACTTGGTAGTCCTTCATTCCAGCATGTCACAGGACAAATATCAGGTCTTTAGGCCGTTTTGTTAGTTACAAGAAGTTGATTAAAGATTGTAGCCTATTTGATCCCTGTGATCTTGAATGAAGTTCAAGGCCATTTATTTGACCAAATTTGATAGCACATTATCGCAGTATGTCACAGGCCCAATATCAGGGCTCTAGGCCTCTTAGTTATTCACAAAATGTTGTTTAAAGATTATAACCTTTTAATCCATGTGACCTTGAATGGAGGTCAAAATCATTTATTTGGAAATCCATGTGACATTGAATGGAGGTCAAAGTCATTTATTTGTTCGTTAGAAGTTGTTTAACAGATTTAGCCTATTTGAATGAAGGTCAAGGTCATTCATTTGAACAAAAAATTTGTAATCCTTCATTCCAGCATATCACATGCCAAATATCAGGTCTGTAGGCCTCTTAGTTATTCACAAGAAGTTGTTCGATATTTTGTCTCATAAATAATATAGTGATCAAGTACCATGAACTCATATAAAAGATGAAGCATTATTATTGAATTAACCTAAAATACAAAGATTATAAAATGTATATTGCATTCCACGGTACAACATTGACAAACCAATTTATTGTTGGAGCTTTTGCGGCTTGTTCAAAACTGACCTAACTGCAAAACGACAATGTTCAATTTTGAAACCCATAAATGCAATTTTCAAACTTAAATAAGAAGGAAACGTGATATACTACACAAATGTATTCCATGTATGTCACATCACAACACTGACAGCCAAGTTTAACATCCCTTGTTCTTTATCAGAAACTGGCCATAACGCAAAACCTTGTATGCTTCTTTTTATTATTTGCTTTGTTCAAACTGACATTTGACTTTTAAATTATTGGATGGCATTTAATCAAACTAACACCTAAATAAAGCTGATACTATCACACACACCAAAACCTATCCCCTTTATATCGCCTTCGAGACTTCATTGCAAACTTCGCAAAAATGGGTCAAGGACCACAACTATTTTTTTCATGAATTATTCCTAATTTGATTGTTTTTAGAAATCTTCATTATTCATCTCCTTTTTTATTATTTTGATTATATTTTTGATATGTATCTGGAACCAGAAAATAAAAAGCTATATACCGCGATAGAACGTCTCTCTTTGATAACATTAAAACCGGGTATGACATTCAGGGACTTTTCTTTTTTACTATTTTAAATTGCACTACGAAGTCACATTTTTCGCTTCATCTGCATGGAGTCACTAATATCATTTGATGTAGGATGGCAGTAAACTAGTTAAATAAGTGATCTAATCGATCTATGAAATCTAGTAATAGATCTGAATTGAGCAAGCCACCGGAAGTGACGTTACGGAATCCAACCAGATCTATTTTTGGCTTCTAAATTTTATATTATCGTTCCGGATTTAGTTTCAACTTTAGTTTTGTTACCTTTATCAGAAAATAAAATGAAATCCTCACATAGCCATTTGAATAAATCATTAGTGGTTTAGCGATAAATTTCTTGACTAAATTAAAAGAATCGATCGTAGCCGGATGTCTCTGCAATTACGGTTTATCACTGACGGTAGAGAAACACTAGTATGTTCTTCTCAGAAAGGCATTAGGGAAGAATGTAAATGTACTAGTCAGTCATAGCATCATCAATTATCATAGTAAATCCATGGAATCTTATCATTATTCCTCGTTATTTACAACCACACACAGTCAACATCTTCCAAGTCGACGTCAGCTGGAAGAATGAAAACGAGTCGTGTTCTAACATTAATGGAATGCAACGAGTTAGGTGATCGATTAAGGTTTTAGACCCTGTTTAAACTAGTAATATTTTGTACGGTTATACTTCTTAGGCATACTTGAACATAACTTAGTGTGAATGCATCAGGCCATCAGGGTTTATCATCTCATAAACTTGAAAACAAAATTAGGGGTTAATACTTATATTTAAAATATTTTCTTTGAACAATAAAATCAATCAGAACATCAGATGCAATCATTTACCGTGTGTTATTCGCCGTCAAAATTATACTGCCGTCATGTTTATCCGTGCACAACAGCCATTCAGAAAAAGCACGCTGTTGAAGAACAGCAAAGCTCGCCTATTCAGAAGAAGTTGATGTTCAAGTATTTACTATTTAAACATGGAAATATGACAAATTAACAGACTCAAAAAAACAACCCTAAAGGGCCCCAAATTGATTGTATTATCACGTTCAGCATCCATACACATTAGGAAAATAAAATCATAAACATTTATGATGACTTATGCTTAAACAATTGACAAAATAGAAACTTGCTCAAAAACTTTAACATGGAAATATGACAAATTAACAGACTCAAAAAACCCCTAAAGGACCCCAAATTGGTTGTATTATCACGCTCAGCATCCATACATTTATGATGACTTAAGCTTAAACAATAGACAAAATAGAAACTTGCTCAAAAACTTTAACATGGAAATATGACAAATTAAAAGACTCAAAAAAACCCTAAAGGGCCCCAAATTGGTTGTATCATCACGTTCAGCATCCATACACATTAGGAAAATAAAATCATAAACATTTATGATGACTTAAGCTTAAACAATTGACGAAACAGAAACTTGCTCAAAAACTTTAACGTGAAATGGGACGCCAACGCTGACGCCGACGGATCCGACGCCGACGCCGACGCCGGGGTGACAACATTAGCTCCCCCTGTTCTTCGAATAGGCGAGCTAAAAAGCAGAAAAAGCGCGCCATTGACTGACATCTTAATCTCGCCCCTTTTCTCCAGGAAATAACAATAAATAGTTTCTATATATCAGTTATTTTATTCGGGTCACATAGCAATAACATATACTTGGTACTGAAGATCCCTATGGAGAGTTACCAGTATGGGTATATATACTTGGTACTGAAGATCGCTATGGAGAGTTACCAGTATGGGTATATATACTTGGTACTGAAGATCCCTATGGAGAGTTACCAGTATGGGTATATATACTTGGTACTGAAGATCGCTATGGAGAGTTACCAGTATGGGTATATATACTTGGTACTGAAGATCGCTATGGAGAGTTACCAGTATGGGTATATATACTTGTTACTGAAGATCCCTATGGAGAGTTACCAGTATGGGTATATATACTTGGTACTGAAGATCCCTATGGAGAGTTACCAGTATGGGTATATATACTTGGTACTGAAGATCGCTATGGAGAGTTACCAGTATGGGTATATATACTTGGTACTGAAGATCCCTATGGACAGTTACCAGTATGGGTATATACTTGGTACTGAAGATCCCTATGGAGAGTTACCAGTATGGGTATATATACTTGGTACTGAAGATCGCTATGGAGAGTTACCAGTATGGGTATATATACTTGGTACTGAAGATCCCTATGGAGAGTTACCAGTATGGGTATATATACTTGGTACTGAAGATCCCTATGGAGAGTTACCAGTATGGGTATATATACTTGGTACTGAAGATCCCTATAGACAGTTACCAGTATGGGTATATATACTTGTTACTGAAGATCCCTATAGACAGTTACCAGTATGGGTATATATACTTGGTACTGAAGATCGCTATGGAGAGTTACCAGTATGGGTATATATACTTGGTACTGAAGATCCCTATGGAGAGTTACCAGTATGGGTATATATACTTGGTACTGAAGATCCCTATGGAGAGTTACCAGTATGGGTATATATACTTGGTACTGAAGATCCCTATGGAGAGTTACCAGTATGGGTATATATACTTGGTATTGAAGATCCCTATAGACAGTTACCAGTATGGGTATATATACTTGGTACTGAAGATCCCTATGGAGAGTTACCAGTATGGGTATATATACTTGGTACTGAAGATCCCTAAGGACAGTTACCAGTATGGGTATATATACTTGTTACTGAAGATCCCTATGGAGAGTTACCAGTATGGGTATATATACTTGGTACTGAAGATCCCTATAGACAGTTACCAGTATGGGTATATATACTTGGTACTGAAGATCGCTATGGAGAGTTACCAGTATGGGTATATATACTTGGTACTGAAGATCCCTATAGACAGTTACCAGTATGGGTATATATACTTGGTACTGAAGATCCCTATGGAGAGTTACCAGTATGGGTATATATACTTGGTACTGAAGATCCCTATAGACAGTTACCAGTATGGGTATATACTTGGTACTGAAGATCCCTATGGAGAGTTACCCTATGGGTATATATACTTGGTAGAAGAATTACCTATGGTATATACTATGAAGACCATGAAGTTACCAGTATGGTATATATACTTGGTTGAAGATCCCTATAGACAGTTACCAGTATGGGTATATACTTGGTACTGAAGATCGCTATGGAGAGTTACCAGTATGGGTATATATACTTGGTACTGAAGATCCCTATGGAGAGTTACCAGTATGGGTATATATACTTGGTACTGAAGATCCCTATGGAGAGTTACCAGTATGGGTATATATACTTGGTATTGAAGATCCCTATGGACAGTTAACAGTATGGGTATATACTTGGTACTGAAGATCCCTAAGGACAGTTACCAGTAAATCTACTTCCGGTCATACGAAGTGTGCGAATTCTAAATGACGATGATGATCTAGTTAAATCTCTACTTTGAGGGACATTAACTCAATAGAAATCACTCTGGATAATTGGAAATACATTATGATGGAATCAGCAAAGACAATATATACAATGAAGACAGTCCTCATGCATTGGTTATTATGAGATACATGTACCAGTACTGACAATCGTTTAACTTCAGTCATTGACAGTTAATAACTGCAATATCTAACTCACTGTACATATCTTTTTTCTATCTAATTTTTTTCCTGTTTTGAGTTGAGTTGTACAAATTATCAATCTTCACAAGTTGGAGGAAATAAAGATATTCATTCATTTATTTATTATGGAGAGTTACCTGTATGTGTATATACTTGCTAATCACAATACAAAAGATAAAGAAAGGTGTTGTGTTCACACATTAGCTGAGCGATAATCAGATCCCGCGCCTCGGTTATCTGATCTGTCTCAGTTGTCAATACGATGGTTTCAACATGATAAGGCAGTTCTTATTTCGGTTATTATGTGTATCTCAGTTATAACCCAACTTACTGGGAGATATCTCAGTTATAACAAAACCCAACTTACTGGGAGAAATAATGATACGGTTATTATGTATATCTCAGTTAAAACAAAACCCAACTTACTGGGAGAAATAATGATACGATTATTATGTATATCTCAGTTATAACAAAACCCAACTTACTGGGAGAAATAATGATACGATTATTATGTATATCTCAGTTATAACAAAACCCAACTTACTGGGAGAAATAATGATACAAACTGTCAACAAACTCACAAACAATATTTAGAATCGAATTATAACATATTTAACCTTTGATCAAATTAACTTCGAATATTGGAACTGAATCTGGGAAAAAAACAAAGAATACTTAGTACATATATGCCTTTTTTGCCGAGAATAGTAAACATTCAGCGTTTATTTGAATTGAAGTTGGTGGTACGACTTATATCTTTATGTACCATATAATTTAGCTAAAGACGTGTGTGGACGTTCCACTTATATATGTCCACCAAAGATTTACTGACAATAACTTATAATCACGTGTACACAGGGTTGTGTAGGAGAGATAGTACAGGAGTTACAACGTAAATATGCCAGGTATTGTCTTGTCGGTCCGTGTTCTAATATTATACATTGCATAACACCGACGAATCACGTGATTAAATTCAAAAACAAATAGCAGTTTCCTAGAAACTTTCCCAAAAATTAAAATCACACCTAAGTCCCAAAAGTGGCACCATCAGAATCATATCACGTTAAGCGTAATTGAACTTATTTTTCAGTCTCACAGAACATTCCATGTAAATAATACCCCTGTCTCACAAACCACACAACTCCAAAACAACAAATTAAAACATACTTCAGTACGAAATCAACAACATATACGACAGGTTATCAAAACGCATACATACATATATACCTCAGTTAGCGATAGGATGTCCTGTTTCACCTCTAATTAGCTATGTACTGTATCATTAAATTCCCACTTTATATTGTTACAAGGACATTATACTGAACGTGCTTCTTAATTAGCTGCTAACGTAAAGGCTTAAAGGCTAACACATAATTCTTTTGTTGTACAACATGTATACTCACCACTTCCTACACGGATATGGACCCTTCGTCACGTGTTGATCGAATACCATAACAACACTAAGTAAAGCATCCTTCTGTGTGCATCAAATTGTGCACCACGGATAAACTGAGTTGTCTTCAGTAACACGCTTCAATTTCACATAGTTTTGGTTGTAAGCATCTCAGATAGAAATCAATAATTCCAAAAATGAGAATATTAACCATGAATTTGAACAAAACATGGAAGTTTTCACTCTAAATTATCCCACTGGTTTATACCACTCCGGGACACTTATTACCAAGGGAAATTTACAATGTTTGATAATAGTCAAGTAATAGCGTTGCTTCTCCACGAGTGCTTGCACACGAGTCTGCCGAGTCTGTTGTGTGGCTATCAGTCTGTGGACCACTTCTCGCTATGTCCACTATCCAGTCCTTACATGTATATACTAGTATAATGATGCTTAAGCCGTGTCACACCAGCCAGACCAGGCTATACTGAACTCCAAGGCCTAGCATGTAATAAAGAGTACGTCACCGTACACGTCACTAGCCTGGCACGGCCTCTTGTTGTAATGGCAGGTACTAGTCAGATGGAATCAGCTTGAGATGTACAAGTATATAGTGCTCCTTATATTATCTTTAATATAGACCAATGAAATGCGTTTGAAAATGGAAGCAATGTACTGCACATAATATATATATCGGCCTTCAGGTCAAACTGCATCGGTCTTATTAATTTATAATGCTTATTAATGCATCTTTTCATTCTTACCCGGCTTATTTTTCTGAGCCCCAAGCGATGATTAGAAAAGAGATTAATTCCTAGTGAAAACTAGTAAGTATATCAGTTTACATTTACTGCTCACGGAATCATACCGTCATTTGGTATCAGCTTCTTGGTAACCATTCCTCGTGTACTGCATCTTCTGTGTTAATCTGTGACATGACAATATTAAGTAGGAGGTCATATAACTTTAATGTTTGTCCGAGAGAAACCCGCTAACACTCTTACCCAATGTCTCATATATATACACATCAAAGGCATGCAGCTAGACCGTTAGATCTTAAAGGGCGACTAAATTTAGGATCTTTTTTTTTTCTTTCCTAACTGGCTTTGTTCCTCATATCGTCTCCCTTGAAACCACCTTACCTTTGGTCTTCAGTTGAGTGATCGCCCCTGTGAAGACAGCTCTGGGTTCTGTCTCCTGGCCGAGAAATACCTAGTCAATAAAAGTGGTAGTTTCTGCTCATGCTTATCGCGCAGCATTAAGAGAATAGGGCGATTGGTTTGCCCGTTGTCAGTAGTATATTGTGACCGGATGGGGTTTGTTGCTTGGTGTCTTTGGCGTCATGCGTCAGTGAGTGATATAGCACTATAAAAAGGGCAAGAGTTTCACTATACATGAAGACACAACACGAATATACCACAGTCTCATATACATACGCATCTAGCAATTTACAAACAAAGAAAACCACATACAAGGGAGGGCGTCCTTAAATGACCATGACTGTGAGGACTTTAACCTACTAAACCAAACCAGATATAACCTATGAAATCATTTTTTGTTCGCTCCCTGATTTATTATATGTCATGTAAAATTATACGACAATCACATATTTGTATACGTAGTCTTTGACGTTAGTTCCCCTGGAACAATGCACTGATATCAAGGCTTAACATATTAAGTATAAAGAAACACATTGATTATTAGATCAAAGCTTTCTTTTTCTCAATGAATATTGTTTATCAATTAATTTCATCTTTAATGATTTACAATCACATATTTACAACTAGCCACGTAACTCTAAAATGACAATATGTAGACGTGAAATCTTGGAGTCTTTTTTACAAACACGTTTTATTTTGGACCATATATGCATGGTGCATTGAACATAGTGTCACATATTTCCATGTGACGTTCTAAGCATGTTGGACACAGAAGACATTCAGTACCCTGTTTATAACTATATATTTATATATCCGTTTTTTTCTTTGCTATATAACCTTACCAACTGCGAAATCGTTTACTCTTGCGTAAACGCGGTGGTTGCCGCGCAAGAATCCACACACCGGAACACTGACTTCCGCAAGTAGTGAGAATGCGCATCCAATTAGACCTATTGTATCTGTATGACAAATCTTCAATATGCTGCATGTATGAATGTAATGAAAATCTTAAATTATATATCAGCAAATAAAATATTCAACAAATATTGTAAAAATGGAATGAAAAAAAATAAAGTTAATGTGGAACTATATATTGTGTACTCTCTTAATTTGATAACATTTCCCGCCAAATTGAAGCAAGCTGTTCCGGGATTCCATCAATTGACCGGCTGTTCCAACAATCGTATGACAGTTTTATTTTATTTGAAATGGTCGGTCGAAATGTAAATATAAGGAACCACTCCGATGTGTAAATGACCCCAGACAGACAGTCTCTATACCAACCACTCCGATGTGTAAATAAACCCAGACGGACACAGTCTCTATACAAACCACCCCGATGTTTAAATGTTCCCAGACGGACACAGTCTCGATACCAACTACTCCAATGTTTAAATGTCCCCAGACAGACACAGTCTCTATACCAACCACTCCGATGTGTAAATGACCCCAGACAGACAGTCTCTATACCAACCACTCCGATGTGTAAATGACCCCAGACAGACAGCCTCTATACCAACAGCTCCGATGTGTAAATGACCACAGACAGACAGTCTCTATACCTACCTTTCCGGTGTTTAAATGACCCCAGACAGACAGTCTCTATACCAACCACTCCGATTTGTAAATTACCCCAGACAGACACAGTCTCTATATCAACCACTCCGATGTTTAAATGACCCCAGACGGACAGTCTCTATACCAACTACTCCAATGTTTAAATGTCCTCAGAGAGACACAGTCTCTTTACCAACCACTCCAATGTTTAAATGACCCCAGACAGTCAGTCATTATACCAACCACTCCGATGTTTAAATGACCCCAGACAGACAGTCTCTATACCAACTACTCCAATGTTTAAATGTCCCCAGACAGACACAGTCTCTATACCAACTACTCCAATGTTTAAATGTCCCCAGACAGACAGTCTCTATATCAACCACTCCAATGTTTAAATGACCCCAGACGGACACAGTCTCCATACCAACTACTCCGATGTGTAAATGACCCCAGACAGACAGTCTCTATACCAACCACTCCGATGTGTAAATGACCCCAGACAAACAGTCTCTATACCAACCACTCCGATGTGTAAATGACCCCAGACAGACAGTCTCTATACCAACCACTCCGATGTGTAAATGAACCCAGACGGACACAGTCTCTATACAAACCACTCCGATGTTTAAATGTTCCCAGACGGACACAGTCTCGATACCAACTACTCCAATGTTTAAATGTCCCCAGACAGACACAGTCTCTATACCAACCACTCCGATGTGTAAATGACCCCAGACAGACAGTCTCTATACCAACCACTCCGATGTGTAAATGACCCCAGACAGACAGCCTCTATACCAACAGCTCCGATGTGTAAATGACCACAGACAGACAGTCTCTATACCTACCTTTCCGGTGTTTAAATGACCCCAGACAGACAGTCTCTATACCAACCACTCCGATTTGTAAATTACCCCAGACAGACACAGTCTCTATATCAACCACTCCGATGTTTAAATTACCCCAGACAGACACAGTCTCTATATCAACCACTCCGATGTTTAAATGACCCCAGACGGACACAGTCTCTATACCAACTACTCCAATGTTTAAATGTCCTCAGAGAGACACAGTCTCTATATCAACCATTTGGGTGTTTAAATGTCCCCAGACAGACACAGTCTCTATACCAACCACTCCGATGTTTAAATGACCCCTGACAGACAGTCTCTATACCAACTACTCCAATGTTTAAATGTCCCCAGACAGACACAGTCTCTATACCAACTACTCCAATGTTTAAATGTCCCCAGACAGACAGTCTCTATATCAACCACTCCAATGTTTAAATGACCCCAGACGGACACAGTCTCTATACCAACTACTCCGATGTGTAAATGACCCCAGACAGACAGTCTCTATAACCAACCACTCCGATGTGTAAATGACCCCAGACAAACAGTCTCTATACCAACCACTCCGATGTGTAAATGACCCTAGACAGACAGTCTCTATACTAACCACTCCGATGTGTAAATAAACTTAGACGGACACAGTCTCTATACAAACCACTCCGATGTTTAAATGTTCCCAGACGGACACAGTCTCGATACCAACTACTCCAATGTTTAAATGTCCCCAGACAGACACAGTCTCTATACCAACCACTCCGATGTGTAAATGACCCCAGACAGACAGTCTCTATACCAACCACTTCAATGTTTAAATGACCCCAGACAGACAGTCTCTATACTAACAACTCCGATGTGTAAATGACCCCAGACAGACAGTCTCTATACCAACCACTCCGATGTTTAAATGACCCCAGACAGACAGTCTCTATACCAACCACTCCGATGTGTAAATTACCCCAGACAGACTCAGTCTCTATATCAACCACTCCAATGTTTAAATGACCCCTGACAGACAGTCTCTATACCAACCACTCCAATGTTTAAATGTCCTCAGAGAGACACAGTCTCTATATCAACCATTTGGGTGTTTAAATGTCCCCAGACAGACACAGTCTCTATACCAACCACTCCAATGTTTAAATGACCCCAGACAGACAGTCTCTATACCAACCACTCCGATGTGTAAATGACCCCAGACAAACAGTCTCTATACCAACCACTTCAATGTTTAAATGACCCCAGACAGACAGTCTCTATACCAACCTCTCCGATGTGTAAATGACCTAGACAGACAGTCTCTATACCAACCACTCCGATGTGTAAATGACCCCAGACAGACAGTCTCTATACCAACCACTCCGATGTGTAAATGAACCCAGACGGACACAGTCTCTATACAAACCACTCCGATGTTTAAATGTTCCCAGACGGACACAGTCTCGATACCAACTACTCCAATGTTTAAATGTCCCCAGACAGACACAGTCTCTAGACCAACCACTCCGATGTGTAAATGACCCCAGACAGACAGTCTCTATACCAGCCACTCCGATGTGTAAATGAACCCAGACGGACACAGTCTCTATACAAACCACTCCGTTGTTTAAATGTCCCAAGACAGACACAGTCTCTATACAAACCACTCCGGTATTTAAATGTCCCCAGACAGACAGTCTCTATACAAACCACTCCGGTATTTAAATGGCCTTAGACGGACACAGTCTCTATACCAACCACTCCGATGTGTAAATGACCCCAGACAGACAGTCTCTATACCAACCACTTCAATGTTTAAATGACCCCAGACAGACAGTCTGTATACCAACCACTCCGATGTGTAAATGACCCCAGACAGTCAGTCTCTATACCAACCACTTCAATGTTTAAATGACCCCAGACAGACAGTCTCTATACCAACCTCTCCGATGTGTAAATGACCTTGACAGACAGTCTCTATACCAACCACTCCGATGTGTAAATGACCCCAGACAGACAGTCTCTATACCAACCACTCCGATGTGTAAATGAACCCAGACAGACAGTCTCTATACCAACCACTCCGATGTGTAAATGACCCCAGACAGACAGTCTCTCTTACCAACCACTCCAATGTTTAAATGACCCCAGACAGACAACAGTCTCTATACCAACCACTCCGATGTGTAAATGACCCCAGACAGACAGTCTCTATACCAACCACTCCGATGTGTAAATGACCCCAGACAGACAGTCTCTATACCAACCACTCCGATGTGTAAATGACCCCAGACAGACAGTCTCTATACCAACCACTCCGATGTGTAAATGACCCCAGACAGACAGTCTCTATACCAACCACTCCGATGTTTAAATGACCCTAGACAGACAGTCTCTATACAACCACTCCGATGTGTAAATGCCCCCAGACAGACACAGTCTCTATACAAACCACTCCGATGTTTAAATGTTCCCAGACGGACACAGTCTCGATACCAACTACTCCAATGTTTAAATGTCCCCAGACAGACACAGTCTCTATACCAACCACTCCGATGTGTAAATGACCCCAGACAGACAGTCTCTATACCAACCACTTCAATGTTTAAATGACCCCAGACAGACAGTTTCTATACCAACCACTCCGATGTGTAAATGAACCCAGACGGACACAGTCTCTATACCAACCACTCCGATGTGTAAATGACCCTAGACAGACAGTCTCTATACTAACCACTCCGATGTGTAAATGAACCCAGACGGACACAGTCTCTATACAAACCACTCCGATGTTTAAATGTTCTTAGACGGACACAGTCTCGATACCAACTACTCCAATGTTTAAATGTACCCAGACAGACACAGTCTCTATACCAACCACTCCGATGTGTAAATGACCCCAGACAGACAGTCTCTATACCAACCACTTCAATGTTTAAATGACCCCAGACAGACAGTCTCTATACCAACCACTCCGATGTGTAAATGAACCCAGACGGACACAGTCTCTATACAAACCACTCCGTTGTTTAAATGTCCCCAGACAGACACAGTCTCCATACAAACCACTCCGGTATTTAAATGTCCCCAGACAGACAGTCTCTATACAAACCACTCCGGTATTTAAATGACCTTAGACGGACACAGTTCACCTTAGACGGACACAGTCTCTATATCAACTACTCCGATGTTTAAATGACCGCAGACGGACAGTCTCTATTCCAACCACTCCGTCCGTGTTTAAATGTCCCCAGACAGACAGTCTCTATACCAACCACTCCGATGTGTAAATGACCCCAGACAGTCAGTCTCTATACCAACCACTTCAATGCTTAAATGACCCCAGACAGACACAGTCTCTATACCATCTACTCCAATGTTTAAATGTCCCCAGATAGACACAGTCTCTATACCTACCTTTCCGGTGTTTAAATGACCCCAGACAGACAGTCTCTATACCAACCACTCCGATGTGTTAAATGACCCCAGACAGTCTCTACAACCACTCATGTTTAAATGACCCCAGACAGACAGTCTCTATACCAACCTCTCCGATGTGTAAATAGACTGACAGACAGTCTCTATACAACACTCATGTGTAAATGACCCCAGACAGACAGTCTCTATACCACCACTCCGATGTTTAAATGTTCCCAGACGGACACAGTCTCGATACCAACTACTCCAATGTTTAAATGTCCCCAGACAGACACAGTCTCTATACCAACCACTCCGATGTGTAAATGACCCCAGACAGACAGTCTCTATACCAACCACTCCGATTTGTAAATTACCCCAGACAGACACAGTCTCTATATCAACCACTCCGATGTTTAAATGACCCCAGACGGACACAGTCTCTATACCAACTACTCCAATGTTTAAATGTCCTCAGAGAGACACAGTCTCTATATTAACCATTTGGGTGTTTAAATGTCCCCAGACAGACACAGTCTCTATACCAACCACTCCAATGTTTAAATGACCCCAGACAGTCAGTCAATTTACCAACCACTCCGATGTGTAAATGACCCCAGACAGACAGTCTCTTTACCAACCACTTCAATGTTTAAATGACCCCAGACAGACAGTCTCTATACCAACCACTCCGATGTGTAAATGACCCCAGACAGACAGTCTCTATACCAACCACTCCGATGTGTAAATGACCCCAGACAAACAGTCTCTATACCAACCACTCCGATGTGTAAATGACCCTAGACAGACAGTCTCTATACAAACCACTCCGATGTGTAAATAAACCCAGACGGACACAGTCTCTATACAAACCACTCCGATGTTTAAATGTTCCCAGACGGACACAGTCTCGATACCAACTACTCCAATGTTTAAATGTCCCCAGACAGACACAGTCTCTATACCAACCACTCCGATGTGTAAATGACCCCAGACAGACAGTCTCTATACCAACCACTTCAATGTTTAAATGACCCCAGACAGACAGTTTCTATACCAACCACTCCGATGTGTAAATGAACCCAGACGGACACAGTCTCTATACCAACCACTCCGATGTGTAAATGACCCTAGACAGACAGTCTCTATACTAACCACTCCCGATGTGTAAATGAACCCACGGACGGACACAGTCTCATACCAACATCACTCCGTCCCCAGACGGACACAGTCTCTATACAAACCACTCCGATGTTTAAATGTTCCCAGACGGACACAGTCTCGATACCAACTACTCCAATGTTTAAATGTACCCAGACAGACACAGTCTCTATACCAACCACACTCCGATGTGTAAATGACCCCAGACAGACAGTCTCTATACCAACCACTTCAATGTTTAAAATGACCCCAGACAGACAGTCTCTATACCAACCACTCCGATGTGTAAATGAACCCAGACGGACACAGTCTCTCTATACAAACCACTCCGTTGTTTAAATGTCCCCAGACAGACACAGTCTCCATACCAACCACTCCGGTATTTAAATGTCCCCAGACAGACACAGTCTCTATACAAACCACTCCGGTATTTAAATGACCCCAGACAGACACAGTCTCTATATCAACCACTCCGATGTTTAAATGACCCCAGACAGGACAGTCTCTATACCAACTACTCCGTGTTTTAAATGTCCCCAGACAAACACAGTCTCTCTATACCAACTACTCCTATGTTTAAATGTCCCCAGACAGACAGTCTCTATACCAACCACTCCAATGTTTAAATGTTTCCAGACGGACACAGTCTCTATACCAACACTCACTCCGATGTTTAAATGACCCCTGACAGACAGTCACTATACAACTACTCCAATGTTTTAAATGTCCCCACAGACACAGTCTCTATACCAACTACTCCAATGTTTAAATGACCCCAGACAGACAGACAGTCTCTATATCAACCACTCCAATGTTTAAATGACCCCAGACGGACACAGTCTCTATACCAACTACTCCGATGTTTAAATGACCCCAGACAGACAGTCTCTATACCAACCACTCCGATTTGTAAATTACCCCAGACAGACACAGTCTCTATATCAACCACTCCGATGTTTAAATGACCCCAGACGGACACAGTCTCTATACCAACTACTCCAATGTTTAAATGTCCTCAGAGAGACACAGTCTCTATATCAACCATTTGGGTGTTTAAATGTCCCCAGACAGACACAGTCTCTATACCAACCACTCCAATGTTTAAATGACCCCAGACAGACAGTCTCTATACCAACCACTCCGATGTGTAAATGACCCCAGACAGACAGTCTCTATACCAACCACTCCGATGTGTAAATGACCCCAGACAAACAGTCTCTATACCAACCACTCCGATGTGTAAATGACCCTAGACAGACAGTCTCTATACTAACCACTCCGATGTGTAAATAAACTTAGACGGACACAGTCTCTATACAAACCACTCCGATGTTTAAATGACCCCAGACGGACACAGTCTCTATACCAACTACTCCAATGTTTAAATGTCCCCAGACAGACACAGTCTCTATACCAACCACTCCAATGTTTAAATGAACCCAGACAGACAGTCTCTATACCAACCACTCCAATGTTTAAATGACCCCAGACAGACACAGTCTCTATACCAACCACTTCAATGTTTAAATGACCCCAGACAGACAGTTTCTATACCAACCACTCCGATGTGTAAATGAACCCAGACGGACACAGTCTCTATACCAACCACTCCGATGTGTAAATGACCCTAGACAGACAGTCTCTATACTAACCACTCCGATGTGTAAATGAACCCAGACGGACACAGTCTCTATACAAACCACTCCGATGTTTAAATGTTCTTAGACGGACACAGTCTCGATACCAACTACTCCAATGTTTAAATGTACCCAGACAGACACAGTCTCTATACCAACCACTCCGATGTGTAAATGACCCCAGACAGACAGTCTCTATACCAACCACTTCAATGTTTAAATGACCCCAGACAGACAGTCTCTATACCAACCACTCCGATGTGTAAAATGACCCCAGACAGACAGTCTCTATACCAACCACATCCGATGTGTAAATGACCCCAGACAACACAGTCTCTATACAAACCACTCCGATGTTAAATGTTCCCAGACGGACAGACCAACTACTCCAATACTTTAAATGTCCCCCAGACAGACACATGTCTCCTGTAGACCAACCACTGTGTAAATGACCCCAGACGAACATAGTCTCTATACCAACCACTCCGATGTTTAAATGTCCCCAGACGGACACAGTCTCGATACAAACCACACCGATGTAGTTTAAATGTCCCCAGACAGACAGTCTCTATTACATAACCACTCCGTATTTAAAATGACCTTAGTACCGGAACACAGTCCACTATACCAACCACTCCGATGTGTAAATGTTTTTCCCCCAGACAGACAGTCCTGCGATCACCCAACTAGCTCCAATGTAAATGACCAAGACCAGTCTCTAGACCAACTGTATTAAATGACCCCAGACAGACAGTCTCTATACCAACCACTCCGATGTGTAAATGACCCAGACAGACACAGTCTCTATATAAACAACCACTCCGATGTTTAAATGTCCCCTCCAGACAGACAGTCTCTATACAAACCCTCAATGTATTTAAATGACCTTCCAGAAGGCTGACTACAGTCTCTATACCAACCACCGATGTTGTAAATGACCCCCAGACAGACAGTCTCTATACCAACCACTCCAATGTTTAAATGACCCCAGACAGGAACAGTCCTCTATACCAACCACTCCGATGTTTAAATGACCCCAGACATCAGACCACAGTCTCTATACCCCTGAAAGACACAGTCTCTATACATCTACTCCAAATGATTAAATGTCCCAGACGCTGACACACAGTCTCTATACCAAACCCACTCCTGATGTTTAAATGACCCCAGACCCAGACAGTCTCAATACCAACCACTCCGATGTGTAAATGACCCCAGACAGACAAGCCTCTGTACTAACAGCTCCGATGTGTAAATGACCCACAGACAGACAGTCACTCTATACTAACCACTCCGATTTGTAAATTACCCCAGACAGACACAGTCTCTATATCAACCACTCCGATGTTTAAATGACCCCAGACGGACACAGTCTCTATACCAAACTACTCCAAATGTTTAAATGATGTGTCCTCATACGAGACACAGTCTCTAATTAACCATTACTGGGTGTTTAAATGTCCCCAGACAGACACAAAGTCTCTATAACCAACCACTCCGATGTTTAAATGACCCCAGTACAGTCTAGTCCAATGTCATTATACCAACCACTCACAATCCGATGTGTTAAATTGACCCCAGACAGACAGTCTCTTTACCAACCACTTTCAATGTTTAAAATGACCCCCAGACAGACAGTCTCTATACCAACCACTCCGATGTTTAAATGACCCCAGACAGACAGTCTCCTATACCACCACTCCGATGTGTAAATGACCCCAGACAAACAGTCTCAATACCAACCACTCCGATGTGTAAATGACCCTAGACATGACAGTCTCTATACAAACCACTCCGATGTGTAAATAAACCCAGACGTGACACAGTCTCTATACAAACCACTCCGATGTTTAAATGTTCCCAGACGGACACAGTCTCTATACCAACTACTCCAATGTTTAAATGTCCCCAGACAGACACAGTCTCTATACCAACCACTCCGATGTGTAAATGAGACCCCAGACAGACAGTCTCTATACCAACCACTTCAATGTTTAAATGACCCCAGACAGACAGTTTCTATACAACCACTCCGATGTGTAAATGAACCCAGACGGACACAGTCTCTATACCAACCACTCCGATGTGTAAATGACCCCTAGACAGACAGTCCTCTATACTAACCACTCCGATGTGTAAATGAACCCCTAGACGGACACAGTCTCTATACAAACCACTCCGATGTTAAATGTTCATTAGACGGACACAGTCTCGATACCAACTACTCCAATGTTTAAATGTACCCAGACAGACACAGTCTCTATACCAACCACTCCGATGTGTAAATGACCCTAGACAGACAGTCTCTATAACCAACCACTTCAATTGTTTTAAATGAATTTGCCGCAGACAGACAGTCTCTATACCAACCACTCCGATGTGTAAATGACCCCAGACAGTCAGTCTCTATACCAACCACTTTGAATGCTTAAATGACCCCAGAATGACACAGTCTCTATACCATCTACTCCAATGTTTAAATGTCCCCAGATAGACACAGTCTCTATACCTACCTTTCCGGTGTTTAAATGACCCCAGACAGACAGTCTCAATACCAACCACTCCGATGTGTAAATGACCCCAGACAGACAGCCTCTGTACTAACAGCTCCGATGTGTAAATGACCACAGACAGACAGTCTCTATACCAACCACTCCGATTTGTAAATTACCCCAGACAGACACAGTCTCTATATCAACCACTCCGATGTTTAAATGACCCCAGACGGACACAGTCTCTATACCAACTACTCCAATGTTTAAATGTCCTCAGAGAGACACAGTCTCTATATTAACCATTTGGGTGTTTAAATGTCCCCAGACAGACACAGTCTCTATACCAACCACTCCGATGTTTAAATGACCCAGACAGTCCCAGTCATTATACCAACCACTCCGATGTGTAAATGACCCCCAGACAGACAGTCTCTTTACCAACCACTTCAATGTTTAAATGACCCCAGACAGACAGTCTCTTAGTACCAACCACTCCGATGTGTAAATGACCCAAGACAGACAGTCTCTATACCAACCACTCCGATGTGTAAATGACCCCAGACAAACAGTCTCTATACCACCCACTCCCGATGTGTAAATGACCCTAGACAGACAGTCTCTATACAAACCACTCCGATGTGTAAATAAACCCAGACGTTTGACACAGTTCTCTATACAAACCACTCTCCGATGTTTAAATGTTCCCAGACGGACACAGTCTCGATACCAACTACTCCAATGTTTAAATTGTCCCCAGACAGACACAGTCTCTATACCAACCACTCCGATGTGTAAATGACCCCAGACAGACAGTCTCTATACCAACCACTTCAATGTTTAAATGACCCCAGACAGACAGTTTCTATACCAACCACTCCGATGTGTAAATGAACCCAGACGGACACAGTCTCTATACCAACCACTCCGATGTGTAAATGACCCTAGACAGACAGTCTCTATACTAACCACTCCGATGTGTAAATGAACCCAGACGGACACAGTCTCTATACAAACCACTCCGATGTTTAAATGTTCTTAGACGGACACAGTCTCGATACCAACTACTCCAATGTTTAAATGTACCCAAGACAGACACAGTCCTCTATACCAACCACTCCGATGTGTAAATGACCCTAGACAGACAGTCTCTATACCAACCACTTCAATGTTTAAATGACCGCAGACAGACAGTCTCTATACCAACCAGACTCCGATGTGTAAATGAACCCAGACGGACACAGTCTATATACACAAACCACTCCGTTGTTTAAATGTCCCCAGACAGACACAGTTCCATACAAACCACTCCGTTATTTTAATGTCCCCAGACAGACAGTCTCTATAGTACAAACCACTCCGGTATTTAAATGACCTTAGACGGACACAGTCTCTCTATATCAACTACTCCGAGGTTTAAATGACCGCAGACGGACAGGTCTCTATTCCAACCACTCCGGTGTTTAAATGTCCCCAGACAAACAAAGTCTCTATACCAACTACTCCAATGTTTAAATGTCCCCAGACAGATAGTCTATATACCAAACTACTCCCAATGTTTAAATGTTTCCAGACGGACACAGTCTCTATACCAACCATTCCGATGTTTAAATGACCACTGACAGACACAGTCTCTATACCAACTACTCCAATGTTTAAATGTACCCAGACAGACACAGTCTCTATATACCAACTACTATCCAATGTTTAAAATGTCCCCAGACAGACAGTCTCTATATCAACCACTCTCAATGTTTAAATGACCCCAGACGGACACAGTCTCTATACCAACTACTCCAATGTTTAAATGACCCCGAGACAAACAGTCTCTATACCAACTACTCCCGATGTTTAAATGACCCCAGACAGACAGTCCTCTATACCAACCACTCCGATTTGTAAATTACCCCAGACAGACACAGTCTCTATATCAACCACTCCGATGTTTAAATGACCCAGACGGACACAGTCTCTATACCAACTACTCCAATGTTTAAATGTCCACAGAGAGACACAGTCTCTACACTCAACCATTTGGGTGTTTTAAATGTCCCCAGACAGCCACAGTCTCTATACCAACCACTTCAATGTTTAAATGACCCCAGACAGACAGTCTCTATACCAACCACTGCGATGTGTAAATGACCCCAGACAGACAGTCTCTATACCAACCACTCCGATGTGTAAATGACCCCAGACAAACAGTCTCTATACCAACCACTCCGATGTGTAAATGACCCTAGACAGACAGTCTCTATACTAACCACTCCGATGTGTAAATAAACTTAGACGGACACAGTCTCTATACAAACCACTCCGATGTTTAAATGTTCCCAGACGGACACAGTCTCGATACCAACTACTCCAATGTTTAAATTTCCCCAGACAGACACAGTCTCTATACCAACCACTCCGATGTGTAAATGACCCCAGACAGACAGTCTCTATACCAACCACTTCAATGTTTAAATGACCCCAGACAGACAGTTTCTATACCAACCACTCCGATGTGTAAATGAACCCAGACGGACACAGTCTCTATACCAACCACTCCGATGTGTAAATGACCCTAGACAGACAGTCTCTATACTAACCACTCCGATGTGTAAATGAACCCAGACGGACACAGTCTCTATACAAACCACTCCGATGTTTAAATGTTCTTAGACGGACACAGTCTCGATACCAACTACTCCAATGTTTAAATGTACCCAGACAGACACAGTCTCTATACCAACCACTCCGATGTGTAAATGACCCTAGACAGACAGTCTTATACCAACCACTTCAATGTTAAATGACCCCAGACAGACAGTCTCTATACCAACCACTCCGATGTGCAAATGAACCCAGACGGACACAGTCTATATACAAACCACTCCGTTGTTTAAATGTCCCCAGACAGACACAGCCTCCATACAAACCACTCCGGTATTTAAATGTCCCCAGACAGACAGTCTCTATACAAACCACTCCGGTATTTAAATGACCTTAGACGGACACAGTCTCTATATCAACTACTCCGAGGTTTAAATGACCGCAGACGGACAGTCTCTATTCCAACCACTCCGGTGTTTAAATGTCCCCAGACAAACAAAGTCTCTATACCAACTACTCCAATGTTTAAATGTCCCCAGACAGATAGTCTATATACCAACTACTCCAATGTTTAAATGTTTCCAGACGGACACAGTCTCTATACCAACCATTCCGATGTTTAAATGACCCCTGACAGACAGTCTCTATACCAACTACTCCAATGTTTAAATGTACCCAGACAGACACAGTCTCTATACCAACTACTCCAATGTTTAAATGTCCCCAGACAGACAGTCTCTATATCAACCACTCCAATGTTTAAATGACCCCAGACGGACACAGTCTCTATACCAACTACTCCAATGTTTAAATGACCCCAGACAGACAGTCTCTATACCACTCCGATGTTTAAATGACCCCAGACAGACAGTCTCTATACCAACCACTCCGATTTGTAAATTACCCCAGACAGACACAGTCTCTATATCAACCACTCCGATGTTTAAATGACCCCAGACGGACACAGTCTCTATACCAACTACTCCAATGTTTAAATGTCCTCAGAGAGACACAGTCTCTACATCAACCATTTGGGTGTTTAAATGTCCCCAGACAGCCACAGTCTCTATACCAACCACTTCAATGTTTAAATGACCCCAGACAGACAGTCTCTATACCAACCACTGCGATGTGTAAATGACCCCAGACAGACAGTCTCTATACCAACCACTCCATGTGTAAATGACCCCAGACAAACAGTCTCTATACCAACCACTCCGATGTGTAAATGACCCTAGACAGACAGTCTCTATACTAACCACTCCGATGTGTAAATAAACTTAGACGACACAGTCTCTATACAAACCACTCCGATGTTTAAATGTTCCAAGACGGACACAGTCTCGATACCAACTACTCCAATGTTTAAATGTCCCCAGACAGACACAGTCTCTATACCAACCACTCCGATGTTAAATGACCCCAGACGGACAGTCTCTATACCAACTACTGCATGTTAAATGACCCAGACAGACAGTTTAAAACCACTTCAATGTTAAATGACCCCAGACAGACAGTTTCTATACCAACCACTCCGATGTGTAAATGAACCCAGACGGACACAGTCTCTATACCAACCACTCCGATGTGTAAATGACCCTAGACAGACAGTCTCTATACTAACCACTCCGATGTGTAAATGAACCCAGACGGACACAGTCTCTATACAAACCACTCCGATGTTTAAATGTTCTTAGACGGACACAGTCTCGATACCAACTACTCCAATGTTTAAATGTACCCAGACAGACACAGTCTCTATACCAACCATTCCGATGTGTAAATGACCCCAGACAGACAGTCTCTATACCAACCACTTCAATGTTTAAATGACCCCCAGACAGACAGTCTCTATACCAACCACTCCGATGTGTAAATGAACCCAGACGGACACAGTCTCTATACAAACCACACTCCGTTGTTTAAATGTCCCCAGACAGACACAGCCTCCATACAAACCACTCCGGTGTTTAAATGTCCCCAGACAGACAGTCTCTATACAAACCACTCCGGTATTTAAATGACCCCAGACGGACACAGTCTCTTTATCAACCACTCCGATGTTTAAATGACCCCAGACAGACACAGTCTCTATACCAACCACTCCAATGTTTAAATGTCCCCAGACAGACACAGTCTCTATACCAACCACTCCAATGTTTAAATGACCCCAGACGGACAGTCTCTATACCAACTACTGCAATGTTTAAATGACCCCAGACGGACACAGTCTCTTTATCAACCACTCCGATGTTTAAATGACCCCAGACAGACACAGTCTCTATACCAACCACTCCAATGTTTAAATGTCCCCAGACAGACACAGTCTCTATACCAACCACTCCAATGTTTAAATGACCCCAGACAGACAGTCTCTTTACCAACACAGTCTCTGTGTCGATGCCTGATTATTTTTCCACTTCTTGACACACAGGAGAGCTATGAAAAAAGCTTCAGTGAGGCTATCTGTAGTGGTAGATATTATAGATAAATCGATCTGAGATTAATAATGACAATGACTTGTGTGTTATTGATGTATACCTATAAATAGAGCTCGTCATACAAGGAACCGGAGAAATTATATGTCCGATTACAGCGTCGTTAATATATCGCTTGTAAAACACTTTAGCTGAATATATGGTAAAGACAAACATTGTGTTGAGGTATTTTGATTTCAAACGAACACTTAGAAAAAAACCAGGTTCAACGATCTTTTTTCGTTTATTTGACGGTACCAAGAGGGGAAATGAATCGATGGAAAGTGACCATAGGATCAAATCCTTTTACAGAATTATTGTGTTTTTATAAACCTTGGTATCATATCTCAGGATATATGAATGCTCAAAGTAAAACCAACGAAACTACATAGTTACGAAAGTCCTTTCACCCCGCGTTGTATACTACAGATCGAGTTACAGTTCAATTCATAGCAATAATTACCCAACTTTAAAAAGAGGAGAAAGGACAAACATTAACTAATATGAGAAACTTTCACGAGAAATTCATGTGAAACCTTTCACGCGATTATTTTTTTCGCCTCGGTTCACGTGAAGAAATATAGCCCGAGATGCTCTGGCCCTGACACCAGACTTAGACATTATGATACATAGATGTCTGGTTTACTTGCGTAATGTAAGTCTACGTAAAAAAAACCCAGAGGTACAATAATCTAATCAGCTAATTTTGAAAGTCGTCTCACATCTTATTAAAGCTAGATTGCTTACGTTTCATAAGCTTGGTGACTATTTACCCAAGTTACCACATGTGTTCTCCAGGTCCAATTATGATTATCATTGGAAAGGGCAATAGTTCCGTAAGTGACAGATTAAAGGCCCATTACCTTTCCGGAGCAAAATATAAAGGTTTCTTAAAAAACATTAATAACATCAGAAAATGCGTACCGATGACCTAAAATAAGGTTACGACACCAAACGTATGCAAGATTTCCTGCGTAATAAATGAAAACAGTAGCGAGTCAATTTGCTGTTTTGACGTTTCGCGCAGGAGGGCTGAAGTTGGTTGCGAGTTCCTAGTTCCTAATTCCCGTATATGATATGTAATTGAACATGCAATTAGAGGTAGAAATCCTAATAAACGGAACTCGGCTCGTTGACCAGTATTTTTCTTAAACGGAACTCGGGTCTGGTTCCTAGTTCCGTATAAGCTTAAACGGAACTCGGGTCTGGTTCCTAGTTCCGTTTAAGTTAAACGGAACTCGGGTCTGGTTCCTAGTTCCGTTTATTAAACGGAACTAGGAACTAGGAACTCGCAACCAACTTCAGCTTTCCTTTGGCGCAGTGATAGTCAACTACCGCCCGGTATTTAGGACGACGGCGGGAAACATAATACGACCCGCGTTATGAAAATAAACATTTTATTTATTTTAATCAAATCGTTCAGAAGGTGATGATAAATGTAGTATTAACGGTAAGTTAATAATTTTTGCGACTCTACAAAGTTATCGATCTTGTTTTACATTCCCATTTCAAAAATTAAAAGCCGTTTCGGAAAGGTAGTGGGCCTTTAATGAACCGCAATATCAAACTCTCTTGAAGTAATGCTAATGTTAAGCTGACTACAAAATTTAATTAAGCTCTGTGAATACCTACCAAAATTACAGTGTTCAAAACGTCCAAACATGATTATTATTGCAAAGGGCAATATTTCCATCAGTTACAATGAAATAGAGCCAATTTTCAAACTCGCCCACGATCTCTCATTTTAAGCCTGCATGCATACAAAAAAAATCATTAAAGTCGGTAAATATTTACTCAAATTATGTTCAGAAATTCGAATAATGATTATAATTGCAAGGGCAGCGATGGAATTATATGAACGATTTTCGAACTTGCTCAAGATTTTTCTAATTTCGTGTGTAAAGTACAATGTTTCATAAATGGTGAATATTGACACAAGTTTTCGTATTCACGTGGTACTATAATAACTATTACACGTTTGTAATAGATCAAATTTATGAAATGTATTTATTGAATGGAAAACACGGAAGTCATAAGATTTATCAACTTACTATTATTCTGAGACATTCCCTCTAAAGGTTATCTTTGTCTTTTAAAAACGCAATGGTATTGAGTCAGTGTGTGTGCTTAAAACGTTACTTACTAAATAATCCCATATCAAAACGATGCATGATTCAAATACCTGTTTTTATCACAAGTGGAGAAACTGTTTCTTATCTAAAACAAAATAAAGTATATATGTTACCTTTAAAAAGACAACTGTACCACGTTACAAAACACAAACATATATTTCATTCTTAGTACAATGTAATTTCAAATTTCATCAAAAATACATACAAATACAAATTTTGCTTGATGAACAAAATCTACAGATGTTATTGATAGCTGATTAAACGCATTTGAGATTTAAGCGTCTTCATTAGTGATTCTTTGAACTGAGGAAAGTAAGCTTGGGATCTGCTTCAGATTGGTCAATAATGTGCGTTCTTTTGTAGTTCAATCAATTCAATTCAAATCAGTCCATAAGATAACAAGTACGTATATTTCTCAACTATCAGGTTCAAATATATGGTATAACTTCACTCATCTACGCTTTATACAGAGAATGTAAAAGTCTGTAAAGGAAATCATTCACTGTCCAGTCGATAATCACGGCCTTTCTATGCTTATCTATTCAACATCTCCAGAAATTATCCATTACCTTATCCAGTATGTTCTTTGTGTTGATTATCCAAGAATTCAGAAAGTTAACATTTTAGTGAGTATTGTTGATATTTGCAAGGTATATTGTTGAATTCAAAGGCAGAAATTGAACTTTTAACTTGTAGTATGTATTTTAGTGATTAGATAAAAAGACAACAGAGAATGAATGGCATCACTGGTCAAAGCTAAGTATGAAGCGATTATACTGAACTTGAACCTGAAAAATCACATTCAAATCTGAACATACCTTGTAATAATGTACTTTGAAACGCGTATTGTTTGGTTTTATAATAATGTATTGTCAATGAAAAGAATAGGCAATCAAGAACTGATATGATTAAAAGTGTATAATTATAAATATTCTTAAGTTTGTACATACCGAAGGTGAAATTTGTTATCTTATAATAACTGGTTAACACAGATAAACGTTTAAATGGAAAACAAAAGGGATCGCAATAAAAGAAAAAACTAATTAAGTAGGTAAAATCAATAATACCTAACATGCATTCTCCACAAATACCAACAAAACCTGTGGGACAGCGGGTCAACATTGAACCTCCTGTGGACAAAATAGAGGGAGAAAGAGTTGAAAATGTTTAGACTGCGGTATATTAGTGTTGTGTCTTCGTGTATAATGCAACTTGTTTGTTTGTTTAATTAATTTACGTCCAACTAAAAGTCAGGGTCATGTAAGGACGGCATCACAGGTCAGTATGCGGGGTATTGCGTGTATGAAGTGCGGGTGTGTGCATTGGGAGACTGCGTTATATTCGTGTTGTGTCTTTTTGTATAGCGGCATTGTGTTTCTTATTGTCTTCGGTGGCATGTTTTACTGATATAGCACTATTCTTATAGAGAACAATATTATATCCATGCCAAATAAAGTGTTAAAAATCATTATGCCGTCTTTTGGCTTCGTCTGTTTGCCATTTGGCATAAAAATGCACTTTATTTGTGTGCTGATTAAATTGTCTGAACTAATGTACAAAGATAATGTTGTATCTCTATCATAAAAAGCATTTTCAATTTCGTTTCCAATCTTGTGTGTTTTATTCAAGATACCGGTTTCGGGGTCGTTGTTCAATGGAGTTCCTTGTTTTCACGATAATTTCCATTCCAAATCCACGAGCTCCACCTAATGGAATGACTATCACCTGATAGTAACAGATCTGGGAGAAGAAGCCATGATGTTTTGGCTGCTGAGCGTTCCTCGGGCCATATACAGAACTATACGTATCGATTTTGATTCAAGGTCAAAGTCTGACATTCATAAACAACAACAGCTTGTTGCAGTTTTCCACACAACCAAGATGCAGCAAGGTGTAATACGTTCATTACTACATAGCCTCCCATAAACCTCAATGTCAATACTGTATACCCGACAGAATAAGTCAAATCCAGGACTTTAAAAACAAAACACAAAACAAAAATATATTTCCATAACAAACACATACGTAAATCAATATATCAAATTTACAAATACTGCTATGGTTTTCGAAAGTTTTGACTTAAGCATAATATTGATATGGAGAGTTGCTCACGTAGGTTTCCCATTGTTTATGTGTATAGGCTAAAAGTCGTAACCATATATCTATAGGTAAAATTGATGGAATTGTTTGTGCTTTACATGTAATTTTCCAACGACTGTAATTAACTAATGTTTTCCTGTGTCGGGTATGATGAGTAGTGTCTCAGAGGGTCTGTTTTGTTAACCAATCACCTGGTGTCGCCTGCTGTATCAGAGCGCCTGATGTATCAAAGCGCCTGTTGTACCAGAGCGCCTGTTGTACCAGAGCGCCTATTGTATCAGAGCGCCTGTTGTACCAGAGCGGCTGTTGTACCAGAGCGCCTGTTGTACCAGAGTGGCTGTTGTACCAGAGCGCATGTTGTACCAGAGCGCCTGATGTACATGTACCAGAGCGCCTGCTGAATCATAGCACCTGTTGTATCAGAGCGTCTACTGAATCAGAGCGCCCGCTGTATCAGAGCGCCTGCTGTATCAGAGCGCCAGCTGTATCAGATCGACTGTTTATCAAAGCGCCTGCTGTATCGGAGCGCCTATTGTATCAGATCGCCTGTTCATAAAAGCACTTGCTGTATGCGAGCACCTGTTGTACCAGAGCGCCTGCTGTATAAGATCGACTGTTTATCAAAGCGCCTGCTGTATAAGATCGACTGTTTATCAAAGCGACAACTGAATCAGAGCGCCTATTGTATCAGAGCGTCTGCTGTATCAGAGCGACTGCTGTATCAGAGCGACTGCTGTATCAGATCGACTGTTTATCAAAGGGCCTGCTGTATCAGAGTACTTGGTGTATCAGAGCGCCTGCTGTATAAGATCGACTGTTTATCAAAGCGCCTACTGTATAAGATCGACTGTTTATCAAAGCGACTGCTGTATCACAGCGCCTGCTGTACCAGAGCACCTGCTGTATCAGTGCACCTGCGGTATCTGAGCACCTGTTGTATCATAGCGCCTGCTGTATCGGAGCACCTGTTTTATCAGAGCGAGCGACTGCTGTATCAGATCAACTGTTAATCAGAGCGCCTTCTGTATCAGATCGATTGTTTATCAGAGTGCCTGCTGTATAAGAGCGCATGCTGTATCAGAGCACCTGTTGTATCAGGGCGCTTGTTGTATCAGATCGCTTGTTGTATCAGAGCGCCTGCTGTATCAGAGCACCTGTTGTATCAGAGCGCCTGTTGTATTAGAGTGCCTGTTGTATCAGAGCGCCTGCTGAATCAGGGTGCCTGCTGTATCAGAGTGCCTGCTGAATCAGGGTGCCAGCTGTATCAGATCGACTGTTTATCAAAGCGCCTGCTGTATCGGAGCGCCTATTGTATCAGATCGCCTGTTCAAAAAAGCACTTGCTGTATGCGAGCACCTTTTGTACCAGAGCGCCTGCTGTATAAGATCGACTGTTTATCAAAGCAACAACTGTATCAGAGCGCTTATTGTATCAGAGCGTCTGCTGTATCAGAGCGACTGCTGTATCAGATCGACTGTTTATCAAAGGGCCTGCTGTATCAGAGTACCTGGTGTATCAGAGCGCCTGCTGTATAAGATCGACTGTTTATCAAAGCGACTGCTGTATCACAGCGCCTGCTGTATCAGAGCACCTGCTCTATCAGTGCACCTGCGGTATCAGAGCACCTGTTGTATCAGAGCGCCTGCTGTATCGGAGCACCTGTTTTATCAGAGCGAGCGACTGCTGTATCAGATCAACTGTTAATCAGATCGCCTTCTGTATCAGATCGATTGTTTATCAGAGTGCCTGCTGTATAAGAGCGCATGCTGTATCAGAGCACCTGTTGTATCAGGGCGCCTGTTGAATTAGAGTGCCTGTTGTATCAGACCGTGCGACTGCTGAATCAGAGCGCCTGTTGTATCAGAGCGCCTGCTGAATCAGGGTGCCTGCTGTATCAGATCGTCTGTTTATCAAAGCGCCTGCTGTATCAGATCGATTGTTTATCAAAGCATTTGCTGTATCAGAGCACCTGTTGTATCAGAGTGCCTGCTGTATCAGAGCGCTTGTTTATCAGAGCGCCTGCTGTATTAGATCGAATGTTTATGAAAGCGCCTGCTGTATCAGAGCACCTATTGTATCAGAGCGACTGCTGAATCAGAGCGCCTGCTTTATCAGAGCGAGCGGCTGTTGTATCAGAGCGCCTGCTGTATCAGATAGACTGTTATTCAAAGCGACAGTTGTATCAGAGCGCCTCTTGTATTAGATCGACTGTTTATCAAAGCGCCGGCTCTATCAGATCGACTGTTTATCAAAGCGCCTGCTGTATCAGAGCGCCTGTTTATCAAAACACTTGCTGTATCAGAGCATCTGTTGTATCGGAGCGCCTGCTGTATCAGATCGCCTGTTTATCAGAACACTTGCTGTATCAGAGCACCTATTGTATCAGAGCGCCTGCTGGATCAGAGCGCCTGTTTTATCAGAGCTAGCGACTGCTGTATCAGATCGACTGTTTATCAGAGCGCCTTCTGTATCAGAGCGCCTGTTTAAACAGAGATAGCGACTGCTGTATCAGTTCGACTGTTTATCAAAGCGCCTGCTGTATCAGAGCGCCTGTTTTATCAGAACGAGCGACTGCTGTATCAGATCGACTGTTTATCAGAGCGCCTTCTGTATCAGATTGAATGTTTATCAGAGCGCCTGCTGTATCAGAGCGCCTGCTGAATCAGAGCACCTGTTGTTACAGAGCGCCTGCTGTATCAGAGCGTGCGACTGCTGAATCAGAGAGCCTATTGTATCAGAGCGAGCGAATTCTGTATCAGAACACCTGTTTATCAAAGCGCCCGCTCTATCAGATCGACTGATTATCAAAGCGCCTGCTGTATCAGAGCGCCTGTTAATCAAAGGACTTGTTGTATCAGAGCATTTGTTGTATCAGAGCGCCTGTTAATCAAAGCACTTGTTGTATCAGAGCATTTGTTGTATCAGAGCACCTGTTGTATCAGGTCGACTTTTTATCAGAGCACCTGTTGTATCAGATCGCCTGTTTATCAGAACACTTGCTGTATCAGAACATATGTTGTATCAGATCGACTGTTTTATCAGAGCGTGCGACTGCTGAATCAGATCGAATGTTTATCAGAACACTTGCTGTATCAGAGCACCTGCTGTATCAGAACATATGTTGTATCAGAGCGCCTGTTTTATCAGAGCGTGCGACTGCTGTATCAGATCGAATGTTTAACAGAGCGCCTTCTGTATCAGATTGATTGTTTAACAGAGCGCCTGCTGTATCAGAGCGCCTGCTGAATCAGAGCTCCTGTTGTTACAGAGCGCCTGCTGTATCAGAGCGTGCGAATTCTGTATCAGAGCACCTGTTGTATCAGATCACCTGTTGTATCAGAGCGCCTGTTGTATCAGATTGCCTGCTGTATCAGGGCGCCTGCTGTATCAGAGCACCTGTTGTATCGGAACGCCTGTTTTATATGATTGCCTGCTGTATCAGAGCGCCTGCTGTATCAGAGCACCTTTTGTATCGGAGCGCATGTTGTATTAGAGCGCCTGCTGTATCAGATCGACTGTTTATCAAAGCGCCTACTTTATCAGATCGACTGTTTATCAGAGCACCTGCTGTATTAAATCGGCAGTTTATCAAAGCGTTTGCTGTATCAGATCGACTGTTTATTTGAGCACCTGTTGTATCAAATCGACTGTTTATCAGAGCACCTGCTGTATCAGATCGACTGTTTATCAAAGCGCCTGCTGTATCAGATCGACTGTTAATCAAAGCGACTGTTGTATCAGAGCGCCTCTTGTATCAGATCGACTGTTTATCAAAGCGCCTGCTGTATCAGAGCGCCCGTTTATTTAAACACTTGCTGTATCAGAGCATCTGTTGTATCGGGGCGCCTGCTGTATCAGATCGACTGTTTATCAGAGCACCTGTTGTATCAGATCGCATGTTTATCAGAATACTTGCTGTATCAGAGCATCTGTTGTATCGGGGCGCCTGCTGTAACAGAGCGCCTGTCTTATCAGAGCGAGCGATTGCTGTATCAGAGCATCTGTTGTATCGGGGCGCCTGCTGTAACAGAGCGCCTGTCTTATCAGAAACGAGAGATCGCGACTGCTGTATCAGATCGACTGTTTATCATCAAAGCGCCTGCTGTATCAGAGCGCCTGTTTTATCAGAGCGAGCGACTGCTGTATCAGATCGACTGTTTATCAAAGCGCCTTCTGTATCAGATTGAATGTTTATCAGAGCGCCTGCTGTATCAGAGCGCCTGCTGAATCAAAGCACCTGTTGTTACAGAGCGCCTGCTGTATCAGAGCGTGCGACTGCTGAATCAGAGAGCATATTGTATCAGAGCGAGCGAATTCTGTATCAGAACACCTGTTTATCAAAGCGCCCGCTCTATCAGATCGACTGATTATCAAAGCGCCTACTGTATCAGAGCGCCTGTTAATCAAAGGACTTGCTGTATCAGAGCATCTGTTGTATCGGAGCGCCTGCTGTATGATATCCACTGTTTATCAGAGCACCTGTTGTATCAGATCGCCTGTTTATCAGAACACTTGCTGTATCAGAGCACCTGCTGTATCAGAACATATGTTGTATCAGTGCGCCTGTTTTATCAGAGCGTGCGACTGCCGTATCAGATCGACTGTTTATTAGAGCGCCTTCTGTATCAGATTGATTGTTTAACAGAGCGCCTGCTGTATCAGAGCGCCTGCTGAATCAGACCTCCTGTTGTTACAAAGCGCCTGCTGTATCAGAACGAATTCTGTATCAGAGCACCTGTTGTATCAGAGCACCTGTTGTATCAGAGCGCCTGTTGTATCAGATTGCCTGCTGTATCAGGGCGCCTGCTGTATCAGAGCACCTGTTGTATCGGAGCGCCTGTTTTATATGATTGCCTGCTGTATCAGACCACCTTTTGTATCAGAGCGCTTGTTGTATTAGATCGCCTGCTGTATCAGAGCGCCTGCTGTATCAGAGCACCTGCTGTATCAGAGCGCCTGTTGAATCAGAGCGCCTGTTTATCAGAGCGCCTGCTGTATCAGATCGACTGTTTATCAGTGCGCCTGCTGTATCAGATCGACTGTTTATCAAAGCGCCTACTTTATCAGATCGAATGTTTATCAGAGCACCTGTTGTATCAGATCGACTGTTTGTCAGAGCACCTGCTGTATTAAATCGGCTGTTTATCAAAGCGTCTGCTGTATCAGATCGACTGTTTATCAGAGTACCTGCTGTATCAGATCGACTGTTTATCAGAGTACCTGCTGTATCAGATCGACTGTTTATCAAAGCGCCTGCTGTATCAGATCGACTGTTTATCAGAGCACCTGCTGTATCAGATCGACTGTTTATCAGATCGACTTTTTTATCAAAGCGCCCGCTGTATCAGATCGACTTTTTATCAAAGCGTCTGCTGTATCAGATCGACTTTTTATCAAAGCGTCTGCTGTATCAGATCGACTGTTTATCAATGCGCCTGCTGAATCAGATGGACTGTTTATCAAAGCGCCTGCTGTATCAGATAGACTGTTTATCAGATCGACTTTTTATCAAAGCGTCTGCTGTATCAGATCGACTTTTTATCAAAGCGTCTGCTGTATCAGATCGACTGTTTATCAATGCGCTTGCTGAAACAGATCGACTGTTTATCAGATCGACTTTTTATCAAAGCGTCTGCTGTATCAGATCGACTTTTTATCAAAGCGTCTGCTGTATCAGATCGACTGTTTATCAATGCGCCTGCTGAATCAGATCGACTGTTTATCTGTTTATCAAAGCGCCTGCTGTATTAGATCGACTGTTTATCAGAGCGATTTCTGTATCTAGTCATATTGCTATGATAGTTGGCACAGTCCTTTTATGAGCACGCTTTTGTTGAAACTATCTGAGAATGTTTTCTTTATCGGGACGATTTCATTCTTAAGATTTTTCTTTTGTATTCCCCAACATCTACAGATGCTGCTTTTGCCTTTCTTATTTTAACAAATACTATTTATGTTGTGTATCTAACCAATCAAATATTCTCCAGCGTCAGATGATACCCTAGGGAATAAGTTTGTAGGAGACTATCAATTGTCTTTTTTGTCACGAACCATTTTACTGTGAACCATTTTCACAGTAACTTTATTTATATTTACATATAATCGCTCTATTGTACTTTACGTAGAATATCTTTATGGAGAATTATTATCACGAATTCTGATCGCCCACGAAATACGCGACAATATGTTGTTTACAATATTACATACATAAACAGTAACTTCATCACCCTAACGTGTTTTTAATAATCAGTATGTCAGCCAATTATCAATGGTAATCACTGTCAATAATGGCAACGTATTTATATATCTTATGTGAGAAGGTTCGTTATCAGTGTCAAAGGTCAAACAAATCACATAACACCATTGTAAAGTTCTGAGAAGCAGCAGAATAAAAGGAAATATATTCACATCAGCTGATGAATGCCGCAATCAAGATTCATTCATCAGCTCCATCGGACTTGATGAATTCAATAAACTCGTCAGTAATGTATTCAATTTATCACGTGGATGAATTACTATATCAATTATGCATCAGGAGAGGAGTCTTCCTCTGATAGCAGATATTAAATGACGCTGTATTCAGAAAGGCAGGGACAATATTAAACCAAGTGGTCAAACTGTCTGCGGCCAGGCCACACGATCACCGACCTCCCGATCATCTCTGTGTGTGCCGTTCACTAATACCGGATTACAGGGCCGTCTTCAGCACTAATTCCCTGTCAATAAACCGTGTTTCTCGCTACAGTTGTAATGTGCATTGTTATCACGGAACAAGAGCTTCTCATCCTGCTCCATTGGAAATTCATTCCATGGCCATTTTTGGCATTTTAACAATTCGAGGACTCGGAAATATACAACGACTAAGCCTGGCACTCATTACATTGTAACAGGAAAATTAATATCCGACAATAGAGCATGACCATTGAATGTTACCACTGTTTCAGGCTTATAATAAACGTGTTTAAATTGACAGCAAAATAGTTTCCAACAAAGCCTACGCACATGTCAATATATTATGACGGATGACTGTTGGACCTTTATAAACCCAAAACGACAGTCATCTTCTTAATTGTAGTAAAGTTATATTTTGCTAAACTTCCCTATCTACAACATAACTTTTTAAGTATGTTTATTATAATGAGTGTTCTGTAGTATAACGTGTCTCCATGCGATAAACAGACCGTTAGTCTACCTTGTAGTATAACGTGTCCCCATGTAATAGACAGACCGTTAGCCTACCTTGTAGTATAATGTGTCTCCATGCGATAGACAGACTGTTAGTCTACCTTGTAGTATAACGTCCCTCCATGCGATAGACAGACCGTTAGTCTACCTTGTAGAATAACGTGTCTCCATGCGATAAACAGACCGTTAGCCTACCTTGTAGTATAACGTGTCTCCATGCGATAAACAGACCGTTAGCCTACCTTGTAGTATAACGTGTTTCCATGTGATAGACATACCGTTAGACTACCTTGTAGAATAACGTGTCTCCATGTGATAGACAGACCGTTAGTCTACCTTGTAGTATAACGTGTTTCCATGTGATAGACATACCGTTAGACTACCTTGTAGAATAACGTGTCTCCATGTGATAGACAGACCGTTAGTCTACCTTGTAGTATAACGTGTCTCCATATGATAGACAGACCGTCAGCCTACCTTGTAGTATAACGTGTCTCCATGCGATAAACATACCGTTAGACTACCTTGTAGTATAACGTGTCTCCATGCGATAGACAGACCGTTAGCCTTCCTTGTAGTATCACGTGTCTCCATGTGATAGACAAACCGTTAGTCTACCTTGTAGTATAACGTGTCTCCATGCGATAAACAGACCGTTAGCCTACCTTGTAGTATAACGTGTTTCCATGTGATAGACATACCGTTAGACTACCTTGTAGAATAACGTGTCTCCATGTGATAGACAGACCGTTAGTCTACCTTGTAGTATAACGTGTCTCCATGTGATAGACAGACCGTCAGCCTACCTTGTAGTATAACGTGTCTCCATGCGATAAACATACCGTTAGACTACCTTGTAGTATAACGTCCCTCCATGCGATAGACAGACCGTTAGCCTTCCTTGTAGTATAACGTGTCTCCATGTGATAGACAAACCGTTAGTCTACCTTGTAGTATAACGTGTCTCCATGTGATAGACAGACTGTTAGACTACCTTGTAGTTTAACGTGTCTCCATGTGATAGACAGACTGTTAGCCTTCCTTGTAGTATAACGTGTCTCCATGTGATAGACAGACTGTTAGTCTACCTTGTAGTATAACGTGTCTCCATGTGATAGACAGACCGTTAGCCTTCCTTGTAGTATAACGTGTCTCCATGTGATAGACAGACTGTTAGCCTTCCTTGTAGTATAACGTGTCTCCATGTGATAGACAGACTGTTAGACTACCTTGTAGTTTAACGTGTCTCCATGTGATAGACAGACCGTTAGCCTTCCTTGTAGTATAACGTGTCTCCATGTGATAGACAGACTGTTAGACTACCTTGTAGTTTAACGTGTCTCCATGTGATAGACAGACCGTTAGCCTTCCTTGTAGTATAACGTGTCTCCATGTGATAGACAGACTGTTAGTCTACCTTGTAGTATAACGTGTCTCCATGTGATAGACAGACTGTTAGACTACCTTGTAGTTTAACGTGTCTCCATGTGATAGACAGACTGTTAGACTACCTTGTAGTATAACGTGTCTCCATGTGATAGACAGACTGTTAGTCTACCTTGTAGTTTAACGTGTCTCCATGTGATAGACAGACTGTTAGACTACCTTGTAGTATAATGTGTCTCCATGCGATAGACAGACTGTTAGTCTACCTTGTAGTATAACGTGTCTCCATGTGATAGACAGACTGTTAGTCTACCTTGTAGTATAACGTGTCTCCATGTGATAGACAGACTGTTAGTCTACCTTGTAGTATAACGTGTCTCCATGTGATAGACAGACAGACTGTTAGACTACCTTGTAGTATAACGTGTCTCCATGTGATAGACAGACTGTTAGTCTACCTTGTAGTATAACGTGTCTCCATGTGATAGACAGACTGTTAGTCTACCTTGTAGTATAACGTGTCTCCATGTGATAGACAGACTGTTAGTCTACCTTGTAGTATAACGTGTCTCCATGTGATAGACAGACTGTTAGTCTACCTTGTAGTATAACGTGTCTCCATGTGATAGACAGACTGTTAGTCTACCTTGTAGTATAACGTGTCTCCATGTGATAGACAGACTGTTAGTCTACCTTGTAGTATAACGTGTCTCCATGTGATAGACAGACTGTTAGTCTACCTTGTAGTATAACGTGTCTCCATGTGATAGACAGACTGTTAGTCTACCTTGTAGTATAACGTGTCTCCATATGATAGACAGACCGTCAGCCTACCTTGTAGTATAACGTGTCTCCATGTGATAGACAGACTGTTAGACTACCTTGTAGTATAACGTGTCTCCATATGATAGACAGACCGTCAGCCTACCTTGTAGTATAACGTGTCTCCATGTGATAGACAGACTGTTAGACTACCTTGTAGTATAACGTGTCTCCATGTGATAGACAGACTGTTAGTCTACCTTGTAGTATAACGTGTCTCCATGTGATAGACAGACTGTTAGACTACCTTGTAGTATAACGTGTCTCCATGTGATAGACAGACTGTTAGACTACCTTGTAGTTTAACGTGTCTCCATGTGATAGACAGACTGTTAGTCTACCTTGTAGTATAACGTGTCTCCATGTGATAGACAGACTGTTAGTCTACCTTGTAGTATAACGTGTCTCCATGTGATAGACAGACTGTTAGACTACCTTGTAGTATAACGTGTCTCCATGTGATAGACAGACTGTTAGTCTACCTTGTAGTATAACGTGTCTCCATGTGATAGACAGACTGTTAGTCTACCTTGTAGTATAAACGTGTCTCCATGTGATAGACAGACTGTTAGTCTACCTTGTAGTATAACGTGTCTCCATGTGATAGACAGACTGTTAGTCTACCTTGTAGTATAACGTGTCTCCATGTGATAGACAGACTGTTAGTCTACCTTGTAGTATAACGTGTCTCCATGTGATAGACAGACTGTTAGCCTACCTTGTAGTATAACGTGTCTCCATGTGATAGACAGACCGTCAGCCTACCTTGTAGTATAACGTGTCTCCATGTGATAGACAGACTGTTAGTCTACCTTGTAGTTTAACGTGTCTCCATGTGATAGACAGACTGTTAGCCTACCTTGTAGTATAACGTGTCTCCATGTGATAGACAGACCGTCAGCCTACCTTGTAGTATAACGTGTCTCCATGTGATAGACAGACTGTTAGTCTACCTTGTAGTATAACGTGTCTCCATGTGATAGACAGACTGTTAGTCTACCTTGTAGTATAACGTGTCTCCATGTGATAGACAGACTGTTAGTCTACCTTGTAGTATAACGTGTCTCCATGTGATAGACAGACTGTTAGTCTACCTTGTAGTATAACGTGTCTCCATGTGATAGACAGACCGTTAGCCTACCTTGTAGTATAACGTGTCTCCATGTGATAGACAGACCGTCAGCCTACCTTGTAGTATAACGTGTCTCCATGTGATAGACAGACTGTTAGTCTACCTTGTAGTATAACGTGTCTCCATGTGATAGACAGACTGTTAGTCTACCTTGTAGTATAACGTGTCTCCATGTGATAGACAGACCGTCAGCCTACCTTGTAGTATAACGTGTCTCCATGTGATAGACAGACCGTCAGCCTACCTTGTAGTATAACGTGTCTCCATGTGATAGACAGACTGTTAGACTACCTTGTAGTATAACGTGTCTCCATGTGATAGACAGACTGTTAGTCTACCTTGTAGTTTAACGTGTCTCCATGTGATAGACAGACTGTTAGTCTACCTTGTAGTATAACGTGTCTCCATGTGATAGACAGACCGTCAGCCTACCTTGTAGTATAACGTGTCTCCATGTGATAGACAGACCGTCAGTCTACCTTGTAGTATAACGTGTCTCCATGTGATAGACAGACTGTTAGACTACCTTGTAGTATAACGTGTCTCCATGTGATAGACAGACTGTTAGTCTACCTTGTAGTTTAACGTGTCTCCATGTGATAGACAGACTGTTAGTCTACCTTGTAGTATAACGTGTCTCCATGTGATAGACAGACCGTCAGCCTACCTTGTAGTATAACGTGTCTCCATGTGATAGACAGACTGTTAGTCTACCTTGTAGTATAACGTGTCTCCATGTGATAGACAGACTGTTAGTCTACCTTGTAGTATAACGTGTCTCCATGTGATAGACAGACTGTTAGTCTACCTTGTAGTTTAACGTGTCTCCATGTGATAGACAGACTGTTAGTCTACCTTGTAGTATAACGTGTCTCCATGTGATAGACAGACTGTTAGTCTACCTTGTAGTATAACGTGTCTCCATGTGATAGACAGACTGTTAGTCTACCTAGACATAGATGTTACACAGTGAGTGGTTGATGAATATTGAATTTATTCCACAATAATTCAATTTTGCTTGTTGCGAGCATTTTCATTGGCTTAAAAATTTACTTTATTGGCCCATAATGGAAAAAATGGCGTCGCCGTTTGTAACGTTGCTTCTAATTGGTTGAGATGACGGCGTAATGATTTCATAGACAAAAAAGTCCCAAAGTGAAACCTGAATATTGAAGAGATTATCTTTAGTAAATTGAATTACAAGGATTAATTTGAATAGATTTTTCATGTTATGGAGATATAACACGAAAATCTGAGTGTACTCCCATCATAAACCGCTTCGCGGTTTATTTAGAGTACACTTAGATTTTTGTGTTATATCTCCATAACATAAAAAATCTATTCAAGTTAATCTTTAACGAGTAAGTTATTTTTTTAAAAGTTAAAAAAGACACGAGCTTTAGCGAGTGTCTTTAGTAACTTTTAAAAAATCACTTACGAGTGTGGAATAAAGTCAATAATCAACAACCAAGAGTAGTGTGACCTGTTTCTACCACAATCACATTCGTTTTTAGCCGATAGAAATACGCCAGGGATACTGTAACGTGTATTTACCGAAATATGCAAATAAGGTGTAGTAATATTTTCATCAGCAAAAAGACACTAACTAGTATTCAAAATTCAGGGTTTGATAAGGAATCCATCAATATCAAATTCTTCTAATTGGGAATAGTTTTAGGGTTAAATAATACTCATTTAACGTCTTATTAAGGTAGCAGACCAGAGAAGAACAGCCTAGTCCCGGTCTATATTTTTATTAAGTGGGAAGCCCATGTTTTGAGCCATGCATAAAAAATTAAAAATCAAATATATTCTGGAATTGGTACATCCAATATGGAGGGTTTGATTTAAGTTTCCATTTTTTTTTTCAAAAATAAACATGACAAAAATGGGTTAGAGATTACAATTCTGGGCTCCTCCGGAAGTGCGTCTTGACCGGAAATGCTAACTTTTCTTTAAGGAAAATCCATGGTGCGGGTTTAGGCAAAAATATTGAACAAGAGGCCCAGAGGGCCTGTATCGCTCACCTGGTTTGTAATGCTATGTAATGTTCTGAATATAAGTTCATTGTTTCTTTTCTAAAGGAATTTGAATATTTACCTCTAATTCCCCTATAGGGCCCCACTCTTTCTGCTCCAGGGGGTCAAAGCCAAAATTTATAAGAATTCTGTTAACCTGCCCCAGGGGGTTCAGGGTCACCATTTATGCAAAATCTTATCCCCTTCCCCTAAGGAAGTTTCTGGCCAAATTTGGTTACAATCCATGCAGAACTCTAGGACAAGTAGCGATTTTTAGGGTTTACCTCTATTTCCCCTATTGGGCCCCGCCCCTCCTGCCCCCAGGGGGGTCAGAGCCAAAATTTATACAAGTTTTGTTTCCCTTCCCCAAAGGATGTTTGTGGCCAAATTTGGTTACAATCAATGCAGAACTCTAGGACAAGTAGCGATTTATAGGATTTACCTCTATTTCCCCTATTGGGCCCGCCCCTCCTACTCCCGGGGGGTCAGAGCCAAAATTTATACAAGTTCTGTTCCCCTTCCCCCAAGGATGTTTCTGGCCAAATTTGGTTACAATCCATCCAGAACGCTAGGATAAGTAGCGATTTATAGGATTTACTTCTATTTCCCCTATTGGGCCTCGCCCCTCCTGCCCCCCGGGGGGTCAGAGTCAAAATTTATACAAGTTCTGTTCCCCTTCCCCCAAGGATGTTTCTGGCCAAATTTGGTTACAATCCATCCAGAACGCTAGGATAAGTAGCGATTTATAGGATTTACTTCTATTTCCCCTATTGGGCCTCGCCCCTCCTGCCCCCCGGGGGGTCAGAGTCAAAATTTATACAAGTTCTGTTCCCCTTCCCCCAAGGATGTTTCTGGCCAAATTTGGTTACAATCCATGCTGAACTCTAGGACAAGTAGCGATTTATAGGATTTACTTCTATTACCCCTATTGGGCCCCATCCCTCCTGCCCAAGGGGGGTCAGGGTCACCATTTATGCAAAATCTGATCCCCTTCCCCTAAGAAAGTTTCTGGCCTTATTTGGTTGCAATCCATGCAGAACTCTAGGACAAGTAGCGTTTTATAGGATTTACCTCTATTACCCCTATTGGGCCCCACCCCTCCTGCCCCAGGGGGGTCAGGGTCACCATTTATGCAAAATCTGATCCCCTTCCCCTAAGGAAGTTTCTGGCCAAATTTGGTTGCAATCCATGCAGAACTCTGGGACAGGTAGCGATTTATAGGATTTACCTCTATTACCCCTATTGGGCCCCGCCCCTCCTGCCCCAGGGGGTTCAGGGTCACCATTTATGCAAAATCTGATCCCCTTCCCCTAAGGAAGTTTCTGACCGAATTCGGTTAAAATCCATGCAAAACTCTAGGACAAGTAGCGATTTAAAGGAAATGTTGACGGACGGACGGACGACGGACGACGGACGCCGCGCCATGGCGTTAGCTCACCTGGCGTTAGCTCACCTGGCCCGACCTGGCCTGACACAATCGACCTATGAAATAAATAAGCTTATTTTGCCATTGTGATAGAAGTGCTCACTTTAAGGCAGGTCTTAAGAAAAAAAATGAGTACAATTTTCTGCAATTTTGGGCTAAAAATCATGATATTTTGCAATTTTTCAGGTATTTTTTGGTTGTTACCATGGTATTCACATGCATAAATAAGCGCAGAATATGGCCAAAACTATATCAAAATATCAAATTGTACTTGCAAAAGTTGTGCTAATATATATACTTTTGTATTTTTTACAGTTAACGACTATATTTATAATTCTAAAGCATACGCCTTATTTTCATAGATAGTCCAAATCTACCGTTTTCTGCTAAGTTAGTTCAAATCTTCATAGTTGCTTTCAGAAAATAAAACTCAATGTCTGACTACATGTATACATGTAAAAGCATTCGCGCGACACTGCATCGTCTATTTCCCGCCAGATAATCATCAAGCCATTACCATCAAGATCAATTTCGTTTTATACACGTTAAATCTAGGAAAACTCATCAGTAAAATATTGTCCGTCAAGATGTATTATTAGTACTTAAGGTCAATTTAACATGTATGAAAACGTCAAGTATTTTGACACAACGACCACGACGCATACGCTTCCCAACAGCAGATTTGGATGTCAAGCGGCGATCACAACATAGAATGACGTCATTTGATCATTGATGACGTTGACAATGATGACGTGACACTGAGAAAAAAGTGTTTCGGTCAAAGTTCACCGTGTCAGCTAATCAAAATGCGTAAAAAGTTGATATAACGTGTGTTATAAACAAATTGTTAATCAACAGCTGCAGTGTTTATTCAATGTCCTGAGAGTTGAATAACACCGCCTATCGTGGTAGAAAAACCTTTAGCCTATACCTTGTGGTGTTACTGTGTCTCCTTGCGATAGACAGACATTTAGTTTACCTTGCAGTGTTACTGTGGCTCCATGCGATAGACAGAATGTTTGCCTACCTTGTAGTAACGTGTATCCATGCGATAGACAGAACTTTAGCCGACCCTGTAGTGTTACTGTGTCTCTATGCGATAGACAGAACTTTAGCCGACCTTGTAGTGTTACTGTGTCTCTATGCGATAGACAGAACTTTAGCCTACCTTGTAGTGTTACTTTGTCTCTATGCGATAGATATACCTTTAGCCTATACCTTCTAGTATAACGTGTTTCTATGCGATAGATAGACCTTTTGCCTACCTGGTAGTGTGGCTGTGTCTTCTTGCGATTGACAGACCTTTAATTCGAACACTATATACTGGCCCTTGAAGTCGGTCAATGATTTTATAAATTTGACTTTTTAATATATGTAGAGTATTTGCTTCAAGCAAACCTGTGAACTCAGAAGAAAAATTTTGGAAATTTTAGTCATTTTGATCCTGTTTTGCCCCGCCCCTCTGGTCCCCCTGGTTCAGCGAGGACTGATAGAGATGCTAAAACGCTATATCTCATGCTCATTATTCTAAGAAAGTTTGACTTATTTCATATGAAAATTAGCAAATAATGTTCATAAATGTGCTTTTCCTATATTTTTACTAAGGTAAACTTGACCCCCTCCCTAGGGGGAAACGTGAGACCCCAGGGTCATATAATTCACAAAATTTATAAAACACCTTAAGACCTTTCAATTTGTAAAGCGTATTTGATTCTACCATTTCCGGAATTTTAGTAGAAATTTTTGAACTTTTAGCCTATCTGACCCCGTTTGACCCCGCCCCTTAGGCCCCTGGGGGTCAGTCATGGAAAATTTGTTTATAGGATCTGATGGCCATTTTATACTGATAACTCTGACTTCATTTGACTCATTTCCTATTGCTCAAAAATGTGTTTTCCCTAAATAAATTATAGTAAACTTACCCCCTCAACCCCCTCCCCAGAGGGAAACGAGAGAACCCAGGGTCAATTTTAGTCAATTTTACCCCTTTTGACCCCTCCCACAGCCCCCTGGGGTTTGGGGACCATATAACTCACATTGATTGGACTTATGCCTTAGAAGGCTTTGCAAACCATCGTTCAACTTGCTAAACGTAAACTGTTTACGGACATAGGACGGACGACGGACGACGACGGATAAAAAGCGATTACAATAGCTCACTTGAGATTTCGTCTCAGGTGATCTTAAAAGGTAGGGTCAGATTTATGGTCTCACCATGTGAATTTCGTACAGCTATCTGTTTTATATTTGCTAGGTAAAATCCAATTTAAAGTGCATTCAAATTCGTTTCATATAGGAAGTCTTGGAAACATTACTCAAAGTATGTTTAATCAATAAAATTTCCGATAATTGAAAAAGTTTGGATTGATAAAAGACAAATGAACGAGTGCAGGAAATATCGCATAATGGCACCTTCTAATGTGACATTACAATCTTGAAAATGGTGTCATAATAATGTCAAAAATAAGATTTAATTCAGTTTTAACCTGCAATAGATGAACTATGTAAGAGGCCCGGTCCCACTGAAGAGGGGATTAATTACGAATGAACTGAGTTTACAAATTTCAGCCGTTCGTTGTCATTCACAACAAAATTGGCAAAAAAATAACAATGGAGGGGTATCACTTTGGGCCGTTTTACGGCCACTCAGGGATAAGCCAAATATTTTGCATGAAGATACATTAGGGTCAGCTGCATATTGTATGCTATTCAGAATAACTTATTTTTTCTGTGCTCATGGTAATTTTAGAGGTCAAAGGTCAAAGTGTGAAAATTCAAATTCTCATTGTTTAAGTCCTAATTACTTAAATATTAGAACAGAGATAAAATTTTGCAGATGTTGCCTGTTACTATTGGGTTTGTGAAGTTCAGCTAAGAAAACTGATGAAAAGTTCAAAAAGTAGGTCACAGTGACATTGTTAAGCATTTATTCTATTTTACCATTAAAAACTTTAATATTTTTGCTGAAAACTAGGATTTTTCAAAGATTTGATAGCCTGCAATTTATGTTAAGTACTGCATAAGGATCTTGACATGACCTGCTTAAAGTGAACAGTCGGGCAAGGATGGCTAAAGTCGGTAAAAATGGTGTGAATGTATCCAGTATAACTTCTTATGAAATAGAAAAATAAAATCTCTCGTCAAAATCTGTCTGCGTACGAAGAAATTAATTTAAATTATAGCAATCCTAAAACGTCCTCCCGGCTGACTATGACCGTGGTTACATTTCCACGCAGCCTCGCTTTCAATGCTTCCAACTTTCTTTATTTCAGTGGTCAGAACTGGGAAACGTAAGCAGAACTTGACCGTCGTATTAAAATGTGAGAACTTTTGGAAGGCCAATGAACGCATTTAGACTGGTTTTCTTTGCCCGACTATTCACTTTAAGATAATCACATCCTATGGTTACAATGGCTAGGTCACGTGCATAAATTAGGTCATATTTAATAAATGGTATCATTTGTCCACTTAGCATATGCTGTTTTCCCATGTTTAAAGTAGGATTTTGAATTATTTAGGCTTGTTTTATGAGCCTAATTTCAAGCAACGCCTTCACTGAGATTATGCCTGCTGCCCCACTGCATGATCATGAAAGAAGACTAAATTTGGAATTCTCCAATATTCCGGTTATGTAAGAAACAATTACGAATATTTAACGCATATATTGAGAAAATAGGTCGTAAGTATTGCGATTTTTACGAAATCATTACGGATCTATTGATAATGCATTGCGCAAGTGCAGCGGTAAGAGCGATTGTGTTGCGCATGTTGGGCATCTGAATCGAGGGGGTACAAGAAGCGCATTCGATCCCACTTTTCACAACAAAAAGACTGCAACAGAGATGATCAGACTGCATCTCCTATCCTACCTCCTCTAGATACAAACAAGGTCCAGTCTGTTTGAAACTCAAATCAAAACAGACAAAGTTTTCTTTTCTGTTTTTGAAACAGTTGCTTGGCTTGAACATGTACAGTATGTTGCCGAGGACCCATTACTACAACTCTACTTCTAGACAGACTAGAAATAATAGGCAGATATGTGACCCATTGCTACAACTCTACTTCTAGACAGACTAGAAATAATAGGCAGATATGTCGATTTCTGCCGAGGACCCATTGCTACAACTCTACTTCTAGACAGACTAGAAATAATAGGCAGATATGTCGATTTCTGCCGAGGACCCATTGCTACAGCTCTACTTCTAGACAGACTAGAAATAATAGGCAGATATGTCGATTTCTGCCGAGGACCCATTGCTACAACTCTACTTCTAGACAGACTAGAAATAATAGGCAGATATGTCGATTTCTGCAGAGGACCCATTGCTACAACTCTACTTCTAGACAGACTAGAAATAATAGGCAGATATGTCGATTTCTGCTGAGGACCCATTGCTACAACTCTACTTCTAGACAGACTAGAAATAATAGGCAGATATGTCGATTTCTGCTGAGGACCCATTGCTACAACTCTACTTCTAGACAGACTAGAAATAATAGGCAGATATGTCGATTTCTGCCGAGGACCCATTGCTACAGCTCTACTTCTAGACAGACTAGAAATAATAGGCAGATATGTCGATTTCTGCCGAGGACCCATTACTACAACTCTACTTCTAGACAGACTAGAAATAATAGGCAGATATGTCGATTTCTGCCGAGGACCCATTGCTACAGCTCTACTTCTAGACAGACTAGAAATAATAGGCAGATATGTCGATTTCTGCCGAGGACCCATTGCTACAGCTCTACTTCTAGACAGACTAGAAATAATAGGCAGATATGTCGATTTCTGCCGAGGACCCATTGCTACAACTCTACTTCTAGACAGACTAGAAATAATAGGCAGATATGTCGATTTATGCCGAGGACCCAATGCTACAACTCTACTTCTAGACAGACTAGAAATAATAGGCAGATATGTCGATTTCTGCCGAGGACCCATTGCTACAACTCTACTTCTAGACAAACTAGAAATAATAGACAGATATGTCGATTTCTGCCGAGGACCCATTGTTACAACTCTACTTCTAGACAGACTAGAAATAATAGGCAGATATGTCGATTTCTGCCGAGGACCCATTGCTACAACTCTACTTCTACACAGACTAGAAATAATAGGCAGATATGTCGATTTCTGCTGAGGACCCATTGCTACAGCTCTACTTCTAGACAGACTAGAAATAATAGGCAGATATGTCGATTTCTGCCGAGGACCCATTGCTACAACTCTACTTCTAGACAGACTAGAAATAATAGGCAGATATGTCGATTTCTGCCGAGGACCCATTGCTACAACTCTACTTCTAGACAGACTAGAAATAATAGGCAGATATGTCGATTTCTGCCATATTTATACAGTGGTTTTGGTTTATGCAACACGTTTGTTATGCATTCGCAAATTGTTCTCAAATCAAATGCTAAACAGACGTAATATAAACTCTTAACTAAGTATGCATTCGCTACAAATTACTTTAATTCGTAATGTCGACGTGAAAGATACGATACATATTCGTTTTACAAACTGTCTCTGTTCGCTATCAAGTCGCAAAACCCTGTCAGTTACGGATAACAACGAATAACAGCGAATATACAGCGCATATACTAAGCATGAATTGAGTATATATTGCGTACGAATAGCGTATGTGATGCGAATGATTTCCGCGAACAAAATTTTGTGCAGTTCAAAAAACCTGGGAACGGAAAAACATGCCATTGCGGACAATTGCGGACGTGTGCGGATATTGAGCGGCCGATACAAGTACGATTTACGACTATTGCGTATGTTCAGCGAATATCAGCCATTTTTGTGCGCAATGCATTCGCAAATCTTTCTAAACGCCAGTGGGACCGGGCCTAAGTAATCTTAAAGAGAATCGTTATAATATAGAACTACATAACACCCCTTCCAAATGAAAAGTTGAGGTTGTCTGCCGTGATATTTCAGATTTTTGAATGATACATCCGATTAGAAGTTGAGGTTGTCTGCCGTGATATTTCAGATTTTTGAATGATAATCATCCGATTAGATCCACTTACCTCTCAGCTGTCAATCCGATCGTTATTAAGACTTCTAGACATAGGATACTCCCTCGGTGTCAATTGTAATGTTATGGATGTCTACAAAGTTTACAATGCCTGATGGATTGCTTGATCGCCATGGTAACGAATTGGACTGTCGCGCGATATACTTGGTGTATTAGTCCTGGACTTTGGTAGGATTTGGCGCAATCATTGGATCCGGAAGTGCTGCCGATTATTAGTGACCGCTGTGAGTTTGAAAATGGCCATTAGTGTGTAGACTGACAGAATCATCTCTCGGTCATTTCTTCAATAATCCGCGGACATTAATCAACGCGTGTATTGTTTCAAGCTGCCATCGTCCTATAGAAATCCCAAACAGCAGGAGATCGATACGGTGTGTAGGGTGTTGGATCGGTGACGAACACGTGGATAACACACGGGTTACCGTGTAACATCTTCTACCGTAACAGATTTCAGATTGTCTCACAGAGACAGCGGTTATATACAGATTCTTATCAATGCTTTTAGCTGAATCAAGCGTAGTACCACTATGTTAGGTTTTATTGTCTTAAACAATGCTCTCGAAAGGTTAATGTGCCTGATATGTCCTCCATGCTCCATAAGGTGTTAACCATTGCACAAGGTATGATCCATATCAAACAGCAGTCTTGTTTTTCTGACTGCTCATTCCAGTACACAGCTGCACGTGCGATGTGTGGTGGCTGTTGTGCTGCTACATCGGAATGTATTACATCTATAACTTCTGAAATAGTGATTGGATTGCTGTGGTGAGTATGACGCGTATGTTCATCAATATCAAGATATGGGACTCCATAATTGCCTTAAGACTAGTCACCATGCTATATCATCATGTCACCATGTTTTAGCATCATGTCACCATATTATAGCATCGTGTCACCATGTTCTAGCATCATGACACCAGGTTATAGCATCGTGTCACCATGTTATGGCATCGTGTCACCAGCCATAGCATCGCGTCACCATGTTATAGCATCGTGTCGGTATGTCATAGCCTCGTGTCACCATGTTATAGCATCGTGTCACCATGTTATAGCATCATGGGTGTGTTCTATAACATAAGGTAAAAAGATCAAAGAAAGTGTTAGGCCATGGGCTAGGAGGGTCCCACATGCACCCCCCCCCCCTCCCAAACCTCCGAAACAAATTTTTTTCTTAAACCTTATGACCCACTGATCACAAATCAAAATGTTAACATTGCATAAGTTGGGATGAACTTCCGGTTATGACGTCATCAAAATGGCCACCATCTCGAATTTCTCTAAAAAATGAAAAATTAGTCATAACATTGACATTTTTCAACCGAAGTAGACAAATAAGGTAACAAAATGACCACATTAGAACCACAAATACATATCAGAACCAAATAATCCAATATAAGTAGTGATTTTTACACAGGAAATGAAAAAATCGGATTTTAAGCTAAAAAATTGTAATTTTTTAACCAAATTTTTCATATCCGGCTTGCCGCAGCAAAAATGTTTTCCAACAGCAATCTATTATTTCTTATAAGTTTTTGGCCTCTTATCAATCAGTTTTAATAACAACAACAACAAAAACCAATGTTAACATTGTATAAATCCAGTTATGACGTCATCAAAATGGCCGCCATCTCGAATTTCACTAAAAAGTGAAAAATAGTCATAACATTGACATTTTTCAACTGAAGTAGACAAATGAGGTATCAAAATGACCACAGATGGTGGTAGAAGTAATATGGCGGTAGAAGTGAGATAGCGGGTGAGTCGACATGGTGGAATGATATGGCGGATGAGACGAGATGGTGGAGTGATATGGCAGTAGAAGTGAGATAGCGATTGAGACGAGATGTTGGAGTGATATGGCGGATGAGACGGGATGACAAAAATGAAATGGTGAGATGATGGTTGATACATATACGAGGTGTTAGTTGGGATGAGAGGAGAGAGATAGTTAGAGAGCATGCTGGGATGTATGTATAAGAATATATTGAAAATGAATGTGTAAAATCCAAGAGTCAAAAGGAATCAAGAATAACTGTTATCTGTCATGTTGGATTCGGTTATTGCCCGATGATCATCGCCAATACTCTATTTTGATTGGTCAAAAATGTGGAAGGGACAGGGAATTCCCTGTGTCTATTTATAGCCAGGTTACCGGATTTGAAATCAGTCACAGTTTGACATTGCATTTTGCCAAGACTGTCCGAGCGGTCTAGACTATTCAGAAAACGACAAAACGCACAGTCATATATAACAAATTACAATATCGTGTCACCACATAACAGCATCGTGTCACTATATTATAGCATCGTGCCACCTTGTTAAAGCATCATGTTACCAGGTTATAGCATTGTGTCGCCATGTTATAGCATTACGTCACCATGTTATAGCATCGTGTCATCATGTCATAGCATTATGTCAACATGTTATTGCATCGTGTTGTCAAGTTATTTTAAAAGACCTTTTCTATTAAGACTACTCGGAATGGATTTGGGTTCTACATTACAGTCAAACGCAAACACGATCCCGTTCGCTACCTGCTAGGCCCAATCGGAACTCCTCGCCCATTTCTTCGAACTAACTGTTTTGTGACCCGCCGGACAGTGGCCAAATTATCGACTACATGAAGGACTATACGTATATCACAGAGGGTTACCTCCCTTGTAAAACGTAAAGCGTTATTTTTGTCTTTTTCATAGCTCTACCTTTTTCCTACATGTACATTGTAGATCTACATGTATACATGTATGTACATCAATGATAAGAATAACATCCCTGATTTATACTATCTAAATTTTTGTTTTAGAAGGTGTATGTGTGTTATATTTATTCAAATCAACATGAATGCATGAACAAGAATCATCAGACGAAATTCATTTCGTTAAGGTGTGATTTTTTGTCAGAGAAATTCATCCAAAGATAACCTTTTAAGAATGGAATATATAACTTAACCCATTACACATTTTTTGAAGAATGTGTATACTGAAATGTCATTGTACCCCAGTTTATTAAACCGTTAATTTTTTACCGAAATATCAGTGTAATTTTGTATGATGATCGTTCGATATATATTGGAACTCCAAAGGTCAGATACATATGATATAAGCTGCGTATATATCGTTATGTATTCACCGGTAAGTTTATGAAAACTATAAAGACGCTTATCTAATATATATATAATTTGGCTGTAGTCCGTGATTTTGGTTGGGCGGCATCATCAGTTCAATGAAGATATCATAAAAACTTTTATTCTATAGAAAATGATTTATAAATGCAATGTATATATACTAATAACATATGTACATGCATAAAGAGCTGAAAAGCTCCGTTGAATGGGGCGAAAGCGCTTACGTAACTATAGGCAATCGTTATTGTTTTTATTTCTTATAGATTTCGTCCATAAGGATTTTTCTTCAAATTTATTATACATACATAAAAATATACAATTAAGGAAACAATATCGTAAGTATTACAAACACCTCTTCTAATTTTACTAATCAGCCATTATAATCGTACATACTGTTTTCGATATATCTCTAATTTAAGTAGAATGTCATCATAACTTTAAAGAAGTTTATAGAATAGACGTAACCTTTTTAATTGTATCTTTAATTGTCATCTCAAATGTGGCATGGTAATTAATAAAATAATTAATTAGTTTTAAGTACTTAGTATTGCTGTATTTATGTATCTAAATCTTTAGCTGCACTCCTACTGTCTATATGTCGCATCCTTGTTTACCTGTATACCTGTATGTTACCTGGAATTAGCTGCACTCCTACTGTCTATATGTCGCATCCTTGTTTACCTGTATACCTGTATGTTACCTGGAATTAGCTGCACTCCTACTGTCTATATGTCGCATCCTTGTTTACCTGTATACCTGTATGTTACCTGGAATTAGCTGCACTCCTACTGTCTGTATGTCGCATTCTTGTTTACCTGTATACCTGTATGTTACCTGGAATGAGTGAGTGTTGGATTGATGAGCGCATTGTTTGATTATTTGTGAGGGTAGGTACCAGTCAGGTGACTTACTGGACTGGTCAGCTAATTGATTTTTATTGATTCTATTGACAACAACAGGTGTCAGAGCATTCTCCAGTCCCGGGCGCTTGGCGGATAATTGGTATTCTATATATATATGTTCATAATTAAATTGTATATTATTGTATTCTTATATGGGACAAGGAAGTAATTCCAACCGTGTGGACAAAACAAAATTGTCAAATTTTCGAGGCGATCTGCCCATTTATCAAGACAAATAAAACGAACACGACTACATATTAGGATACGAACAGTAATGCGGGACAAAGTAGACAAATATTAAACTATACAGCACAATGGAGCGCAATTTACACTCTGGCAGTGGCAGCCGAAGGCCGGATCTACCAAAATGTATCCATGCTGTTCGGCAGAACGCTAAAATGTGAGCGATGACTGGAAAGCGTGCCACGTGTGACGTCAAATGAGTGGCGAAATTTATCTATATATAGTGCTCATTGCAAATTTAGTCGCCTGTCTTCTCAGTGTGTTGACAAAGAAGCAAAATCCCAAATTTAGTCGCCTTATGCTGGGTAGCATATGTAAAGGACCAAAAACGCGTAGAACAGAACGGGAAAATGCTGGAAGTAGGGATAACTTATTGAAAAGCAAGTGATCAATTGATGTAGATAAGTATATTTAACGTTCGTTAATGCCTTTGGGATAGCGGGTCTGTAGAAAGGTAATCCAGAATCTCTCTCTCTCGATCGACGCTTGGTTTGTGTCCAGTAGGAACAGTGCTCAATTGCAATCACCTGCATCTGGCAACCGGAAAGTCAGGTTTGTTCTGTTTGATAGACTAGCGGTGATTGTTGATTCTGACGTTGAGTGGACCACCGGTTTCCCCAACGTATTGCATTGTGCATTTCCTACACGGGAGCAGGTAGACGACATTGCTGGATTTGCACGTCAGGTTCTGTCGGATGTTGTATGCTCTGTTGTTGATAGCACATTCGAGTGTGTCTGTGGATGCTGTGTATGGACACATCATGCACCGTTTATTGTTGCATGTCTGGAATGAACCGTTTGTGCAGCAGGAGCAAGAGGAGGAAGTTTGCTGCTCACTACAAGTTCTATTACAATTTTTAGTCTGCGGTAGGCTAGTAGCGGTGGCTGTGGGAAGGAAAACAATGATTTTCCAGTGGTTCCTAAGGATAGAAGGGAGATGTGGTAAGGTAGGATGGAATGTTACCACGTTCTATATATATATATATATATACAGAAGGTCCGAGGGCCCGTGTCCGTGTACATAAACAACATATTAATGTACCGGAGTACAGGAAAATAAATTTAAGTGAACATTTGGACATTTGCGGAAAGAAAAGGTTTACTATATTTCCGTTCTATAAAATGTTAAATAATAATACCATCCAAAGAAAAGAACAAGAAAAACAATTTATTAGAACTCTGAAACCGAAACTGAATCGTTTGTTGTAATTGTATAAATCAATTGTTATATGTATAATTACCTCCCTTAATATGACGTCACAATACACAATGACTATACTGTCATGACGTCATCTTATGTTGTTAAGCATCTGAAGAACATGATGAAAGCGCTAATGCTAAACTAACAACGTGTTTCATTTTTTTTTATTTTTCTATATGTTTACCGGACACTGAGAATTTAATGTTATTCAATATATATATACATATATATATATATGTTACAGTTGAATTGGTGGCGGTTTATATATGTACAATATTAGGTTACGGATATGCCATGCACCATACATACCCAGTAATCCCCAAGGGGAATATATTAGAACAAATACACGTACCCGGCCTACTGTACCTTTCGGCCGGGTACGAAATGGCCCCTATATGTCGTAGTGGAGCACTGCCTCAGAAAATCACTAGGGCACAGTTTTCTATACTTTGTTATAGGTTTCCTATTATTTTAAGCGTATGCATTCATTTATATATTACTTTTGTCTAAAGAAACACAACGATCATTCCTATATCTAATTTACCACTCATAAGACGTCAATTCAAATTTTGTAGACTTGCCGTATAATTTTCCTTCATATTTATATGTGAAAAAAATAATATCTCGCTAGGAATTTGATATTGTACACGGTTCAGTTTGATTGCCTAGTAGGTCATTGATATCAAACAAATAAGACAAAATGCATACAGACGTTTTAATAATGGTTTGCACAAACATTTCTTTGCTCCATTAGCAGTAATAGGCACCAATTGTAGCTCTAAAGACGACACCATTATCTGTCTAAAAGTCTTTTGAGCTACAATATTGCAGCTAGGAATGTATGTGGCTACACTACCAGTGAGTGCTCCGAAAAGTAAACGGAGGGATTACCTATACATACATACATTGGCTTATTGATATAATAATGTGCATTTTATTAGTCAAACTTTCACTCCAAAATTCTACTTTGATGAACTTTCCTTTGTCTGTGGGCAGTTCACAGAGAGAAGAAGAAGATAATGCGTTTTCATGTTATAAAACGTTCACTTTCAAAAAAAAAAAAATTGGTGATGTCATTAAAACATGCAGTCCATTATCGCAATCTAAAATAGCTGTATATGTATCGCATTCCTAGAATTTAAAGAATCATACATATGTAGTTTTGTGTGACTTATACTAGTAGTCATATATCCATTTGTCCTATTATGACAATAAAATATGTTTAAAGTCAATGTCATATATATATTTTAAAAACTTGAGCGGGACGTGTGGCAGAACGGACTTGTAAAATAATAAATAAAGAAACAAAAATTTAAACGGCCCATCCCTTATGCTAGGTTTACACTATGTTCCCGTCGGCCACGGCAGCCCCGTTTCAGGCCACCGTGGACAAAACGTGGTGACCGCGGGACAACGTGAGACAACGCAGAAGGACGTGATAGACAAACGTGAGCGGTCGTGATTACCGTGGATGCCGTGCCAGATTTTTAAACTGTCAAAAAATTTGCCACGGCAGTCACGGTACAGATGGTGAACGCCAGAGGACGTCATAAAACGGAATTGACGTAACAAAACGTAACAGTGCGCACGAGGCCGTAACAGAACTTCAATACGGTCCGTGGTGGAACGGGCAGCAAGCACGTTCACCGGAATCTCACGGTGAGTTCGAGTTTTGTGACGTTCTGTTGCATTTTTTCCACGTTTTATCACGGTTGATGCAGATTGGCTGCACGTTTTGTGCCGTTTTGTCCAGGTTTGTCAAGGTTTTTACGGCAAGCCAAGGTGGATGAAAACCGTTTTGATGCGTTCTGTCAAGGCATCTCACGGCTTGTAGCGGTTGAAAGTCCGACGTGATACGGCTTGTTACGTTTTATTACGGTCTTACGTTGCAAGCAAAATATGATGGAGTACCATTGCCTCTCCTGGTACATATTTGCTACTTCATTGAATTATTTGTATTAATAAATAGAAATAGTCACTACCAAACACGTTTAACCCTCAAATTATACCAAAGCTATTATTGCAAAAAGCAGATTAAAAGAGTACACAAAAAATATTTGCGTAGAAACACTTGGCTTTAATATTTAATATATTTATACCAAATATGCTTTTAACAAATTTTGTAATTAAAACGTGTTTGAAATGACATTTTCGGCAATAAATATTATTTCAGTTGCTCCAAAAAGCCCGGCATCAGACTTCCATCCTAGTAAGCCTTGGCGGATCGTGAAAAACGTATTTGAGTTCGATCAAAACGTGTAAAACGTAGCAGACCTCATCAGATCGTAACAGGCCAGGAGAGAACGTAGTGGTATCCTTGATAGACCGTGCTAAAGTCGTAGTGTTCCTTTGACCTCCGGGAACAGCACTTTCACCTGTATCCACGGTCCACCACGTAATCCGTAAAAGACCGTGGCAAAACTTCACAAGACCTAGCTCAACTTGAATACAGATACAAAAATAGCCAAAATTCCACGGCGCACCACGTTTCGGGCAAACGGGGCTACCGTGGTCTCCTTTATATATGACCCACATGTTCTAGAGCTATCTACTGACTGCAAGCAAAGATTTTTTAGAGAGACGTGCGAACATTGATAACTTGTTCACTTGATGGATCTACCTTCGAATCAGCCAAAATGTGATAATCATATTTATGCTTATAATTATTACTACCTAATTCTGTTACATATCCACGAAGCAAAATATGACATAAAAGTATTGGTCTACATTCCTTAATGAAACATTGAAATGTTGATAAATTTCACGACATTGTTAATTATTTTGATTGATACTGTTGAAATTCTAAATCGTTGATCAATACATTAAGTAGATACAACATGTACGCTGTACCCGTACTCGAGCCAAAGTCACGCACGTTAAACAAATGCAATACATAACCACTGAGATAACATACATCTAATAAGGTAAACACACTACTGTAGGGGCGATTTAAGTAGTTCTAGACAAATATTTCTTTACTACACAAATAAGATAAATAAGATAAATTTAATATTTTAAGAAAATAATATAAAAAAGGAAATACACGATAACTTTATATTGATTGTTATAATTTCTGTTGTTTTATTTACATATACATGTACTTTCATACAGCAATACTTTGAAATATACAACGTAAACAGTAGAACAATGAATTAACAACAAAGCCGTAATATGTTTCTTGAATTTTAATAGAAACAGAACCGTTGTGTATAATTCTTAAACGGAACAGTTTTCACTCGGACCTTTTAAACTAAGCACTTCTGTTTGACTGTACACCGCCAAAAATAGAGCGACTGAATCCTAAAACAGGAGATACTTTAGAAAGATACGAAACAGTCATTAGTCCTTTAAAAATCATCGGAAAATTGCCATTTTGTAGCTGAATATCGAACTATCCTACCAAACGTCCTCCCGCCAAACAACACTGAAGATAAGCCACGGTCATGTAAGGACGCCCCCCCCCTTGTATACAGTGTTTAGTGTGTGTGTAGTGCGAGGTGCGTGTTTTGGGAGACTGCGGTATGTTCGTGTTGTATTTTTATAGTGCTATATCACTGAAGCATGCCGCCGAAGACACCAAGCAACACACCCCATCCGGTCACATTATACTGACAACGGGCGAACGAGTCGTCCCATTCCCTGTTTGCTGAGCGGTAAACAGAAGCAGAAACTACCACTATTATAGACTTTGGTGTGTCTCGGCCAGGGGACAGAACCCAGAGCCTTCCTCACAGGGGCGTACGCTCAACTCAAGGCCAAAAGTGAGGCGGTGTTAAGGGAAACATAAGGCACAAGGAAACATAAAGTCGGTTAGGAAGAAAAGATAAGATCCTAAATTTAGTCGCCTTTTACGATCATGCAATAAAGGCAGCAGGTAAACTTCTAACGCCCTACCTGCAGGGCCACAATGATGCTATATTATGGTAACACAATGCTATAACAAGGGGGACACGATGCTATAACATGGTAACACGATGCTATAACATGGTGACACGATGCTATAACATGGGGACACGATGCTGTAACATGGTGACACGATGCTATAACATGGTGACACGATGCTATACCATGGTGACACGATGCTATACCATGGTGACACGATGCTCTAACATGGGGACACGATGCTATACCATGGTGACACGATGCTATAACACGGTAACACGATGCTATAACATGGTGACACGATGCTATAATATGGTGACACGACGCTATAACATGGTGACACGATTCTTATTATGGTGACACGATGCTATAACATGGTAACACGATGCTATACCATGGTGACACGACGCTATAACATGGTGACACGATGCTATAACATGGTAACATGATGCAATAACATGGTGACACGATGCTATAACACGGTAACACGATGCTATAACATGGTAACACGATGCTATATTATGGTAACACGATGTTATACCATGGTGACACGATGCTATAACATGGTGACATGACGCTATACCATGGTGACACGATGCTATAACATGGGGACACGATGCTACTACATGAGGACACGATGCTATAATATGGTGACACGATGCTATAACATGGTGACACGACGCTATAATATGGTGACACGATGCTTATTATGGTGACACGATGCTATAACATGGTAACACGATGCTATACCATGGTGACACTATGCTATAACATGGTGACATGACGCTATAACATGGTGACACGATGCTATAACATGGTGACACGATGCTATAACACGGTAACACGATGCTATAACATGGTGACACGATGCTATAATATGGTGACACGACGCTATAACATGGTGACACGATTCTTATTATGGTGACACGATGCTATAACATGGTAACACGATGCTATACCATGGTGACACGACGCTATAACATGGTGACACGATGCTATAACATGGTGACATGATGCTATAACATGGTGACACGATGCTATAACACGGTAACACGATGCTATAACATGGTAACACGATGCTATATTATGGTAACACGATGTTATACCATGGTGACACGATGCTATAACATGGTGACATGACGCTATACCATGGTGACACGATGCTATAACATGGGGACACGATGCTACTACATGAGGACACGATGCTATAACATGGTGTCATGATGCTAAAACATGGTGACACGATGCTATAACATGGTGACACGATGCTATAACATGGTGACACGATGCTATAATATGGTGACACGACGCTATAATATGGTGACACGACGCTATAATATGGTGACACGATGCTTATTATGGTGACACGATGCTATAACATGGTAACACGATGCTATACCATAGTGACACGATGCTATAACATGGTGACACGATGCTATAATATGGTGACACGATGCTATAATATGGTGACACGATGCTATAACATGGTGACACGATGCTATAACATGGTGACACGACGCTATAATATGGTGACACGATGCTTATTATGGTGACACGATGCTATAACATGGTAACACGATGCTATACCATGGTGACACTATGCTATAACATGGTGACATGACGCTATAACATGGTGACACGATGCTATAACATGGTGACACGATGCTATAACACGGTAACACGATGCTATAACATGGTGACACGATGCTATAATATGGTGACACGACGCTATAACATGGTGACACGATTCTTATTATGGTGACACGATGCTATAACATGGTAACACGATGCTATACCATGGTGACACGATGCTATAACATGGTGACACGATGCTATAACATGGTGACATGATGCTATAACATGGTGACACGATGCTATAACACGGTAACACGATGCTATAACATGGTAACACGATGCTATATTATGGTAACACGATGTTATACCATGGTGACACGATGCTATAACATGGTGACATGCCGCTATAACATGGTGACACGATGCTATAACATGGTGACACGATGCTGTAACATGGTGACACGAAGCTATAACATGGTGACACGATGCTATACCATGGTGACACGATGCTATAACATGGTGACATGACGCTATAACATGGTGACACGATGCTATAACATGGTGACACGATGCTATAACATGGTAACACGATGCTATAACATGGTGACACGATGCTATAACATGGTGACACGATGCTGTAACATGGTGACACGAAGCTATAACATGGTGACACAATGCTATAACATGGGGTCGTGATGCAATAACATGGGGTCGTGATGCAATAAAACCTATAGTCTTAAGGCAGCTATGGCGTTCCATATCATGACGTTATAAAATAGACAAAAGCTTTATACAGTAGCCGAAAAATAAAAAAAGAGGCTACTAACCCGACAGCTATCCACCCTAACCTGATAAATCCATCCTACATCACACTCTTTAAAGGATCACAGACATGGCCTTACTCATGTCTTCAGATCACCTCTCCCCAAGTACACCTTTAGCTATCGTTACACTGTCCTTAGGCTTAAATATCGAGGTCGGTGTGCTACTCATTTCCACCACTGGTTGGTTCTAATCTGTCAGCTAATATCACGCCTGCTCATCCAACTCTGTCCTACCTCGATTTTAGGTCAGCTACACAATTTCACACTTCTAATCTCATTGTATTGAAATGAACAGCACAGCAGAATCCTTAATATTCGCACACGATTCTAGTCTCGCGGAGTGATCCCTCCTGATCGGCTTTTGTATTTGTTTACATAACACAACATGGCTTTCTAATGCCATACTACCATTATATTGACTACTATCACATTATACTGACAGCAGGCAAACTAGTCGTGTCATTTTGCTGTGGTTATGTTCTATCCATGGTCACTGAAGTATACCGCCTGTCACCCGACAGTACACCCCTCCCTATCACATTATACTCGCCTCGACAGCAGGCAAACTAGTCGTGTCATTTTGCTGTGGTATGTTCTATCCATGGTCACTGAAGTATACCGCCTGTCACCCGACAGTACACCCTCCCTATCACATTATACTGACAGCAGGCAAACTAGTCGTGTCATTTTGCTGTGGTTTGTTCTATCCATGGTCACTGAAGTATACCGCCTGTCACCCGACAGTACACCCTCCCTATCACATTATACTGACAGCAGGCAAACTAGTCGTGTCATTTTGCTGTGGTTTGTTCTATCCATGGTCACTGAAGTATACCGCCTGTCACCCGACAGTACACCCTCCCTATCACATTATACTGACAGCAGGCAAACTAGTCGTGTCATTTTGCTGTGGTATGTTCTATCCATGGTCACTGAAGTATACCGCCTGTCACCCGACAGTACATCCCTCCCTATCACATTATACTGACAGCAGGCAAACTAGTCGTGTCATTTTGCTGTGGTATGTTCTATCCATGGTCACTGAAGTATACCGCCTGTCACCCGACAGTACACCCTCCCTATCACATTATACTGACAGCAGGCAAACTAGTCGTGTCATTTTGCTGTGGTATGTTCTATCCATGGTCACTGAAGTATACCGCCTGTCACCCGACAGTACACCCCCTCCCTATCACATTATACTGACAGCAGGCAAACTAGTCGTGTCATTTTGCTGTGGTATGTTCTATCCATGGTCACTGAAGTATACCCCCTGTCACCCGACAGTACACCCCTCCCTATCACATTATACTGACAGCAGGCAAACTAGTCGTGTCATTTTGCTGTGGTTTGTTCTATCCATGGTCACTGAAGTATACCGCCTGTCACCCGACAGTACACCCCTCCCTATCACATTATACTGACAGCAGGCAAACTAGTCGTGTCATTTTGCTGTGGTTTGTTCTATCCATGGTCACTGAAGTATACCGCCTGTCACCCGACAGTACACCCTCCCTATCACATTATACTGACAGCAGGCAAACTAGTCGTGTCATTTTGCTGTGGTATGTTCTATCCATGGTCACTGAAGTATACCGCCTGTCATCCGACAGTACACCCTCCCTATCACATTATACTGACAGCAGGCAAACTAGTCGTGTCATTTTGCTGTGGTTTGTTCTATCCATGGTCACTGAAGTATACCGCCTGTCACCCGACAGTACACCCTCCCTATCACATTATACTGACAGCAGGCAAACTAGTCGTGTCATTTTGCTGTGGTATGTTCTATTCATGGTCACTGAAGTATACCGCCTGTCACCCGACAGTACACCCCTCCCTATCACATTATACTGACAGCAGGCAAACTAGTCGTGTCATTTTGCTGTGGTTTGTTCTATCCATGGTCACTGAAGTATACCGCCTGTCACCCGACAGTACACCCCTCCCTATCACATTATACTGACAGCAGGCAAACTAGTCGTGTCATTTTGCTGTGGTATGTTCTATCCATGGTCACTGAAGTATACCGCCTGTCACCCGACAGTACACCCTCCCTATCACATTATACTGACAGCAGGCAAACTAGTCGTGTCATTTTGCTGTGGCTGTGGTTTGTTCTATCCATGGTCACTGAAGTATACCGCCTGTCACCCGACAGTACACCCTCCCTATCACATTATACTGACAGCAGGCAAACTAGTCGTGTCATTTTGCTGTGGTTTGTTCTATCCATGGTCACTGAAGTATACCGCCTGTCACCCGACAGTACACCCCTCCCTATCACATTATACTGACAGCAGGCAAACTAGTCGTGTCATTTTGCTGTGGTATGTTCTATCCATGGTCACTGAAGTATACCGCCTGTCACCCGACAGTACACCCCTCCCTATCACATTATACTGACAGCAGGCAAACTAGTCGTGTCATTTTGCTGTGGTTTGTTCTATCCATGGTCACTGAAGTATACCGCCTGTCACCCGACAGTACACCCTCCCTATCACATTATACTGACAGCAGGCAAACTAGTCGTGTCATTTTGCTGTGGTTTGTTCTATCCATGGTCACTGAAGTATACCGCCTGTCACCCGACAGTACATCCCTCCCTATCACATTATACTGACAGCAGGCAAACTAGTCGTGTCATTTTGCTGTGGCTGTGGTATGTTCTATCCATGGTCACTGAAGTATACCGCCTGTCACCCGACAGTACACCCTCCCTATCACATTATACTGACAGCAGGCAAACTAGTCGTGTCATTTTGCTGTGGTTTGTTCTATCCATGGTCACTGAAGTATACCGCCTGTCACCCGACAGTACACCCCTCCCTATCACATTATACTGACAGCAGGCAAACTAGTCGTGTCATTTTGCTGTGGTATGTTCTATCCATGGTCACTGAAGTATACCGCCTGTCACCCGACAGTACACCCTCCCTATCACATTATACTGACAGCAGGCAAACTAGTCGTGTCATTTTGCTGTGGTTTGTTCTATCCATGGTCACTGAAGTATACCGCCTGTCACCCGACAGTACACCCCTCCCTATCACATTATACTGACAGCAGGCAAACTAGTCGTGTCATTTTGCTGTGGTATATATGTTCTATCCATGGTCACTGAAGTATACCGCCTGTCACCCGACAGTACACCCTCCCTATCACATTATACTGACAGCAGGCAAACTAGTCGTGTCATTTTGCTGTGGTATGTTCTATCCATGGTCACTGAAGTATACCGCCTGTCACCCGACAGTACACCCCTCCTATCACATTATACTGACAGCAGGCAAACTAGTCGTGTCATTTTGCTGTGGTTGTATGTTCTATCCATGGTCACTGAAGTATACCGCCTGTCACCCGACAGTACACCCTCCCTATCACATTATACTGACAGCAGGCAAACTAGTCGTGTCATTTTGCTGTGGTTTGTTCTATCCATGGTCACTGAAGTATACCGCCTGTCACCCGACAGTACACCCTCCCTATCACATTATACTGACAGCAGGCAAACTAGTCGTGTCATTTTGCTGTGGTTTGTTCTATCCATGGTCACTGAAGTATATACCGCCTGTCACCCGACAGTACACCCCTCCCTATCACATTATACTGACAGCAGGCAAACTAGTCGTGTCATTTTGCTGTGGTATGTTCTATCCATGGTCACTGAAGTATACCGCCTGTCACCCGACAGTACACCCCTCCCTATCACATTATACTGACAGCAGGCAAACTAGTCGTGTCATTTTGCTGTGGTTTGTTCTATCCATGGTCACTGAAGTATACCGCCTGTCACCCGACAGTACACCCCTCCCTATCACATTATACTGACAGCAGGCAAACTAGTCGTGTCATTTTGCTGTGGTTTGTTCTATCCATGGTCACTGAAGTATACCGCCTGTCACCCGACAGCACATCCCTCCCTATCACATTATACTGACAGCAGGCAAACTAGTCGTGTCATTTTGCTGTGGCTGTGGTTTGTTCTATCCATGGTCACTGAAGTATACCGCCTGTCACCCGACAGTACACCCTCCCTATCACATTATACTGACAGCAGGCAAACTAGTCGTGTCATTTTGCTGTGGCTGTGGTTTGTTCTATCCATGGTCACTGAAGTATACCGCCTGTCACCCGACAGTACACCCCCTCCCTATCACATTATACTGACAGCAGGCAAACTAGTCGTGTCATTTTGCTGTGGTATGTTCTATCCATGGTCACTGAAGTATACCGCCTGTCACCCGACAGTACACCCCTCCCTATCACATTATACTGACAGCAGGCAAACTAGTCGTGTCATTTTGCTGTGGTTTGTTCTATCCATGGTCACTGAAGTATACCGCCTGTCACCCGACAGTACACCCTCCCTATCACATTATACTGACAGCAGGCAAACTAGTCGTGTCATTTTGCTGTGGTTTGTTCTATCCATGGTCACTGAAGTATACCGCCTGTCACCCGACAGTACACCCTCCCTATCACATTATACTGACAGCAGGCAAACTAGTCGTGTCATTTTGCTGTGGCTGTGGTTTGTTCTATCCATGGTCACTGAAGTATACCGCCTGTCACCCGACAGTACACCCCTCCCTATCACATTATACTGACAGCAGGCAAACTAGTCGTGTCATTTTGCTGTGGTATGTTCTATCCATGGTCACTGAAGTATACCGCCTGTCACCCGACAGTACACCCCTCCCTATCACATTATACTGACAGCAGGCAAACTAGTCGTGTCATTTTGCTGTGGTATGTTCTATCCATGGTCACTGAAGTATACCGCCTGTCACCCGACAGTACACCCCCCCTATCACATTATACTGACAGCAGGCAAACTAGTCGTGTCATTTTGCTGTGGTATGTTCTATCCATGGTCACTGAAGTATACCGCCTGTCACCCGACAGTACACCCTCCCTATCACATTATACTGACAGCAGGCAAACTAGTCGTGTCATTTTGCTGTGGTATGTTCTATCCATGGTCACTGAAGTATACCGCCTGTCACCCGACAGTACACCCCTCCCTATCACATTATACTGACAGCAGGCAAACTAGTCGTGTCATTTTGCTGTGGTTTGTTCTATCCATGGTCACTGAAGTATACCGCCTGTCACCCGACAGTACACCCCTCCCTATCACATTATACTGACAGCAGGCAAACTAGTCGTGTCATTTTGCTGTGGTATGTTCTATCCATGGTCACTGAAGTATACCGCCTGTCACCCGACAGTACACCCCTCCCTATCACATTATACTGACAGCAGGCAAACTAGTCGTGTCATTTTGCTGTGGTTTGTTCTATCCATGGTCACTGAAGTATACCGCCTGTCACCCGACAGTACACCCTCCCTATCACATTATACTGACAGCAGGCAAACTAGTCGTGTCATTTTGCTGTGGTTTGTTCTATCCATGGTCACTGAAGTATACCGCCTGTCACCCGACAGTACACCCTCCCTATCACATTATACTGACAGCAGGCAAACTAGTCGTGTCATTTTGCTGTGGTTTGGTTTGTTCTATCCATGGTCACTGAAGTATACCGCCTGTCACCCGACAGTACACCCCTCCCTATCACATTATACTGACAGCAGGCAAACTAGTCGTGTCATTTTGCTGTGGTTTGTTCTATCCATGGTCACTGAAGTATACCGCCTGTCACCCGACAGTACACCCCTCCCTATCACATTATACTGACAGCAGGCAAACTAGTCGTGTCATTTTGCTGTGGTATGTTCTATCCATGGTCACTGAAGTATACCGCCTGTCACCCGACAGTACACCCCTCCCTATCACATTATACTGACAGCAGGCAAACTAGTCGTGTCATTTTGCTGTGGTATGTTCTATCCATGGTCACTGAAGTATACCGCCTGTCACCCGACAGCACACCCCTCCCTATCACATTATACTGACAGCAGGCAAACTAGTCGTGTCATTTTGCTGTGGCTGTGGTTTGTTCTATCCATGGTCACTGAAGTATACCGCCTGTCACCCGACAGTACACCCTCCCTATCACATTATACTGACAGCAGGCAAACTAGTCGTGTCATTTTGCTGTGGTATGTTCTATCCATGGTCACTGAAGTATACCGCCTGTCACCCGACAGTACACCCCTCCCTATCACATTATACTGACAGCAGGCAAACTAGTCGTGTCATTTTGCTGTGGTATGTTCTATCCATGGTCACTGAAGTATACCGCCTGTCACCCGACAGTACACCCCTCCCTATCACATTATACTGACAGCAGGCAAACTAGTCGTGTCATTTTGCTGTGGTATGTTCTATCCATGGTCACTGAAGTATACCGCCTGTCACCCGACAGTACACCCCCTCCCTATCACATTATACTGACAGCAGGCAAACTAGTCGTGTCATTTTGCTGTGGTTTGTTCTATCCATGGTCACTGAAGTATACCGCCTGTCACCCGACAGTACACCCTCCCTATCACATTATACTGACAGCAGGCAAACTAGTCGTGTCATTTTGCTGTGGTTTGTTCTATCCATGGTCACTGAAGTATACCGCCTGTCACCCGACAGTACACCCCTCCCTATCACATTATACTGACAGCAGGCAAACTAGTCGTGTCATTTTGCTGTGGTATGTTCTATCCATGGTCACTGAAGTATACCGCCTGTCACCCGACAGTACACCCTCCCTATCACATTATACTGACAGCAGGCAAACTAGTCGTGTCATTTTGCTGTGGTATGTTCTATCCATGGTCACTGAAGTATACCGCCTGTCACCCGACAGTACACCCCTCCCTATCACATTATACTGACAGCAGGCAAACTAGTCGTGTCATTTTGCTGTGGTTTGTTCTATCCATGGTCACTGAAGTATACCGCCTGTCACCCGACAGTACACCCTCCCTATCACATTATACTGACAGCAGGCAAACTAGTCGAGTCATTTTGCTGTGGCTGTGGTATGTTCTATCCATGGTCACTGAAGTATACCGCCTGTCACCCGACAGTACACACCCTCCCTATCACATTATACTGACAGCAGGCAAACTAGTCGTGTCATTTTGCTGTGGTTTGTTCTATCCATGGTCACTGAAGTATACCGCCTGTCACCCGACAGTACACCCCTCCCTATCACATTATACTGACAGCAGGCAAACTAGTCGTGTCATTTTGCTGTGGTATGTTCTATCCATGGTCACTGAAGTATACCGCCTGTCACCCGACAGTACACCCCTCCCTATCACATTATACTGACAGCAGGCAAACTAGTCGTGTCATTTTGCTGTGGTATGTTCTATCCATGGTCACTGAAGTATACCGCCTGTCACCCGACAGTACACCCTCCCTATCACATTATACTGACAGCAGGCAAACTAGTCGTGTCATTTTGCTGTGGTTTGTTCTATCCATGGTCACTGAAGTATACCGCCTGTCACCCGACAGTACACCCCTCCCTATCACATTATACTGACAGCAGGCAAACTAGTCGTGTCATTTTGCTGTGGTTTGTTCTATCCATGGTCACTGAAGTATACCGCCTGTCACCCGACAGTACACCCTCCCTATCACATTATACTGACAGCAGGCAAACTAGTCGTGTCATTTTGCTGTGGTTTGTTCTATCCATGGTCACTGAAGTATACCGCCTGTCACCCGACAGTACACCCTCCCTATCACATTATACTGACAGCAGGCAAACTAGTCGTGTCATTTTGCTGTGGTATGTTCTATCCATGGTCACTGAAGTATACCGCCTGTCACCCGACAGTACACCCCTCCCTATCACATTATACTGACAGCAGGCAAACTAGTCGTGTCATTTTGCTGTGGTATGTTCTATCCATGGTCACTGAAGTATACCGCCTGTCACCCGACAGTACACACCCTCCCTATCACATTATACTGACAGCAGGCAAACTAGTCGTTTGTCATTTTGCTGTGGTTGTTCTATCCATGGTCACTGAAGTATACCGCCTGTCACCCGACAGTACACCCCCTCCCTATCACATTATACTGACAGCAGGCAAACTAGTCGTGTCATTTTGCTGTGGTGTGTTTGTTCTATCCATGGTCACTGAAGTATACCGCCTGTCACCCGACAGTACACCCCTCCCTATCACATTATACTGACAGCAGGCAAACTAGTCGTGTCATTTTGCTGTGGTATGTTCTATCCATGGTCACTGAAGTATACCGCCTGTCACCCGACAGTACACCCCTCCCTATCACATTATACTGACAGCAGGCAAACTAGTCGTGTCATTTTGCTGTGGTATGTTCTATTCATGGTCACTGAAGTATACCGCCTGTCACCCGACAGTACATCCCTCCCTATCACATTATACTGACAGCAGGCAAACTAGTCGTGTCATTTTGCTGTGGTATGATCTATCCATGGTCACTGAAGTATACCGCCTGTCACCCGACAGTACACCCTCCCTATCACATTCTACTGACAGCAGGCAAACTAGTCGTGTCATTTTGCTGTGGTATGTTCTATCCATGGTCACTGAAGTATACCGCCTGTCACCCGACAGTACACCCTCCCTATCACATTATACTGACAGCAGGCAAACTAGTCGTGTCATTTTGCTGTGGTTTGTTCTATCCATGGTCACTGAAGTATACCGCCTGTCACCCGACAGTACACCCCTCCCTATCACATTATACTGACAGCAGGCAAACTAGTCGTGTCATTTTGCTGTGGTTGTTCTATCCATGGTCACTGAAGTATACCGCCTGTCACCCGACAGTACACCCTCCCTATCACATTATACTGACAGCAGGCAAACTAGTCGTGTCATTTTTGCTGTGGTATGTTCTATCCATGGTCACTGAAGTATACCGCCTGTCACCCGACAGTACACCCCTCCCTATCACATTATACTGACAGCAGGCAAACTAGTCGTGTCATTTTGCTGTGGTTGTGGTTTGTTCTATCCATGGTCACTGAAGTATACCGCCTGTCACCCGACAGTACACCCTCCCTATCACATTATACTGACAGCAGGCAAACTAGTCGTGTCATTTTGCTGTGGCTGTGGTTTGTTCTATCCATGGTCACTGAAGTATACCGCCTGTCACCCGACAGTACACCCTACCCTATCACATTATACTGACAGCAGGCAAACTAGTCGTGTCATTTTGCTGTGGTATGTTCTATCCATGGTCACTGAAGTATACCGCCTGTCACCCGACAGTACACCCCTCCCTATCACATTATACTGACAGCAGGCAAACTAGTCGTGTCATTTTGCTGTGGTATGTTCTATCCATGGTCACTGAAGTATACCGCCTGTCACCCGACAGTACACCCCTCCCTATCACATTATACTGACAGCAGGCAAACTAGTCGTGTCATTTTGCTGTGGTTTGTTCTATCCATGGTCACTGAAGTATACCGCCTGTCACCCGACAGTACACCCTCCCTATCACATTATACTGACAGCAGGCAAACTAGTCGTGTCATTTTGCTGTGGTTTGTTCTATCCATGGTCACTGAAGTATACCGCCTGTCACCCGACAGTACACCCTCCCTATCACATTATACTGACAGCAGGCAAACTAGTCGTGTCATTTTGCTGTGGTATGTTCTATCCATGGTCACTGAAGTATACCGCCTGTCACCCGACAGTACACCCCTCCCTATCACATTATACTGACAGCAGGCAAACTAGTCGTGTCATTTTGCTGTGGTTTGTTCTATCCATGGTCACTGAAGTATACCGCCTGTCACCCGACAGTACACCCTCCCTATCACATTATACTGACAGCAGGCAAACTAGTCGTGTCATTTTGCTGTGGTTTGTTCTATCCATGGTCACTGAAGTATACCGCCTGTCACCCGACAGTACACCCCTCCCTATCACATTATACTGACAGCAGGCAAACTAGTCGTGTCATTTTGCTGTGGTTTGTTCTATCCATGGTCACTGAAGTATACCGCCTGTCACCCGACAGTACACCCTCCCTATCACATTATACTGACAGCAGGCAAACTAGTCGTGTCATTTTGCTGTGGTTTGTTCTATCCATGGTCACTGAAGTATACCGCCTGTCACCCGACAGTACACCCTCCCTATCACATTATACTGACAGCAGGCAAACTAGTCGTGTCATTTTGCTGTGGTTTGTTCTATCCATGGTCACTGAAGTATACCGCCTGTCACCCGACAGTACACCCCTCCCTATCACATTATACTGACAGCAGGCAAACTAGTCGTGTCATTTTGCTGTGGTTTGTTCTATCCATGGTCACTGAAGTATACCGCCTGTCACCCGACAGTACACCCTCCCTATCACATTATACTGACAGCAGGCAAACTAGTCGTGTCATTTTGCTGTGGTATGTTCTATCCATGGTCACTGAAGTATACCGCCTGTCACCCGACAGTACACCCCCTCCCTATCACATTATACTGACAGCAGGCAAACTAGTCGTGTCATTTTCATTTTGCTGTGGTTTGTTCTATCCATGGTCACTGAAGTATACCGCCTGTCACCCGACAGTACACCCCTCCCTATCACATTATACTGACAGCAGGCAAACTAGTCGTGTCATTTTGCTGTGGTTTGTTCTATCCATGGTCACTGAAGTATACCGCCTGTCACCCGACAGTACACCCCTCCCTATCACATTATACTGACAGCAGGCAAACTAGTCGTATCATTTTGCTGTGGTTTGTTCTATCCATGGTCACTGAAGTATACCGCCTGTCACCCGACAGTACACCCCCTCCCTATCACATTATACTGACAGCAGGCAAACTAGTAGTGTCATTTTGCTGTGGTATGTTCTATCCATGGTCACTGAAGTATACCGCCTGTCCCCGACAGTACACCCCTCCCTATCACATTATACTGACAGCAGGCAAACTAGTCGTGTCATTTTGCTGTGGTATGTTCTATCCATGGTCACTGAAGTATACCGCCTGTCACCGACAGTACACCCTCCCTATCACATTATACTGACAGCAGGCAAACTAGTCGTGTCATTTTGCTGTGGTTGTCTATCCATGGTCACTGAAGTAACCGCCTGTCACCCGACAGTACACCCCTCCCTATCACATTATACTGACAGCAGGCAAACTAGTCGTGTCATTTTGCTGTGGTATTGTTCTATCCATGGTCACTGAAGTATACCGCCTGTCACCCGACAGTACACCCCTCCCTATCACATTATACTGACAGCAGGCAAACTAGTCGTGTCATTTTGCTGTGGTTTGTTCTAATCCATGGTCACTGAAGTATACCGCCTGTCACCCGACAGTACACCCCTCCCTATCACATTATACTGACAGCAGGCAAACTAGTCGTGTCATTTTGCTGTGGTATGTTCTATCCATGGTCACTGAAGTATACCGCCTGTCACCCGACAGTACACCCCTCCCTATCACATTATACTGACAGCAGGCAAACTAGTCGTGTCATTTTGCTGTGTGGTTTGTCTATCCATGGTCACTGAAGTATACCGCCTGTCACCCGACAGTACACCCCCTCCCTATCACATTATACTGACAGCAGGCAAACTAGTCGTGTCATTTTGCTGTGGTATGTTCTATCCATGGTCACTGAAGTATACCGCCTGTCACCCGACAGTACACCCTCCCTATCACATTATACTGACAGCAGGCAAACTAGTCGTGTCATTTTGCTGTGGTATGTTCTATCCATGGTCACTGAAGTATACCGCCTGTCACCCGACAGTACACCCCTCCCTATCACATTATACTGACAGCAGGCAAACTAGTAGTCGTGTCATTTTGCTGTGGTTTGTTCTATCCATGGTCACTGAAGTATACCGCCTGTCACCCGACAGTACACCCCTCCCTATCACATTATACTGACAGCAGGCAAACTAGTCGTGTCATTTTGCTGTGGTATGTTCTATCCATGGTCACTGAAGTATACCCTCCTGTCACCCGACAGTACACCCCCTCCCTATCACATTATACTGACAGCAGGCAAACTAGTCGTGTCATTTTGCTGTGGTTTGTTCTATCCATGGTCACTGAAGTATACCGCCTATCACCCGACAGTACACCCTCCCTATCACATTATACTGACAGCAGGCAAACTAGTCGTGTCATTTTGCTGTGGTGTGTTCCTATCCATGGTCACTGAAGTATACCGCCTGTCACCCGACAGTACACCCCTCCCTATCACATTATACTGACAGCAGGCAAACTAGTCGTGTCATTTTGCTGTGGTTTGTTCTATCCATGGTCACTGAAGTATACCGCCTGTCACCCGACAGTACACCCCTCCCTATCACATTATACTGACAGCAGGCAAACTAGTCGTGTCATTTTGCTGTGGTATGTTCTATCCATGGTCACTGAAGTATACCGCCTGTCACCCGACAGTACACCCCTCCCTATCACATTATACTGACAGCAGGCAAACTAGTCGTGTCATTTTGCTGTGGTATGTTCTATCATCCATGGTCACTGAAGTATACCGCCTGTCACCCGACAGTACACCCCTCCCTATCACATTATACTGACAGCAGGCAAACTAGTCGTGTCATTTTGCTGTGGTGTGTTCTATCCATGGTCACTGAAGTATACCGCCTGTCACCCGACAGTACATCCCTCCCTATCACATTATACTGACAGCAGGCAAACTAGTCGTGTCATTTTGCTGTGGCTGTGGTTTGTTCTATCCATGGTCACTGAAGTATACCGCCTGTCACCCGACAGTACACCCCCTCCCTATCACATTATACTGACAGCAGGCAAACTAGTCGTGTCATTTTGCTGTGGTTTGTTCTATCCATGGTCACTGAAGTATACCGCCTGTCACCCGACAGTACACCCCTCCCTATCACATTATACTGACAGCAGGCAAACTAGTCGTGTCATTTTGCTGTGGTATGTTCTATCCATGGTCACTGAAGTATACCGCCTGTCACCCGACAGTACACCCCTCCCTATCACATTATACTGACAGCAGGCAAACTAGTCGTGTCATTTTGCTGTGGCTGTGGTTTGTTCTATCCATGGTCACTGAAGTATACCGCCTGTCACCCGACAGTACACCCCTCCCTATCACATTATACTGACAGCAGGCAAACTAGTCGTGTCATTTTGCTGTGGTATGTTCTATCCATGGTCACTGAAGTATACCGCCTGTCACCCGACAGTACACCCCTCCCTATCACATTATACTGACAGCAGGCAAACTAGTCGTGTCATTTTGCTGTGGTATGTTCTATCCATGGTCACTGAAGTATACCGCCTGTCACCCGACAGCACATCCCTCCCTATCACATTATACTGACAGCAGGCAAACTAGTCGTGTCATTTTGCTGTGGTTGTGGTTTGTTCTATCCATGGTCACTGAAGTATACCGCCTGTCACCCGACAGTACACCCTCCCTATCACATTATACTGACAGCAGGCAAACTAGTCGTGTCATTTTGCTGTGGCTGTGGTTTGTTCTATCCATGGTCACTGAAGTATACCGCCTGTCACCCGACAGTACACCCTCCCTATCACATTATACTGACAGCAGGCAAACTAGTCGTGTCATTTTGCTGTGGTTTGTTCTATCCATGGTCACTGAAGTATACCGCCTGTCACCCGACAGTACACCCCTCCCTATCACATTATACTGACAGCAGGCAAACTAGTCGTGTCATTTTGCTGTGGTATGTTCTATCCATGGTCACTGAAGTATACCGCCTGTCACCCGACAGTACACCCTCCCTATCACATTATACTGACAGCAGGCAAACTAGTCGTGTCATTTTGCTGTGGTTTGTTCTATCCATGGTCACTGAAGTATACCGCCTGTCACCCGACAGTACACCCTCCCTATCACATTATACTGACAGCAGGCAAACTAGTCGTGTCATTTTGCTGTGGCTGTGGTTTGTTCTATCCATGGTCACTGAAGTATACCGCCTGTCACCCGACAGTACATCCCTCCCTATCACATTATACTGACAGCAGGCAAACTAGTCGTGTCATTTTGCTGTGGCTGTGGTTTGTTCTATCCATGGTCACTGAAGTATACCGCCTGTCACCCGACAGTACACCCTCCCTATCACATTATACTGACAGCAGGCAAACTAGTCGTGTCATTTTGCTGTGGTTTGTTCTATCCATGGTCACTGAAGTATACCGCCTGTCACCCGACAGTACACCCCTCCCTATCACATTATACTGACAGCAGGCAAACTAGTCGTGTCATTTTGCTGTGGCTGTGGTTTGTTCTATCCATGGTCACTGAAGTATACCGCCTGTCACCCGACAGTACACCCTCCCTATCACATTATACTGACAGCAGGCAAACTAGTCGTGTCATTTTGCTGTGGCTGTGGTTTGTTCTATCCATGGTCACTGAAGTATACCGCCTGTCACCCGACAGTACACCCTCCCTATCACATTATACTGACAGCAGGCAAACTAGTCGTGTCATTTTGCTGTGGTATGTTCTATCCATGGTCACTGAAGTATACCGCCTGTCACCCGACAGTACACCCCTCCCTATCACATTATACTGACAGCAGGCAAACTAGTCGTGTCATTTTGCTGTGGCTGTGGTTTGTTCTATCCATGGTCACTGAAGTATACCGCCTGTCACCCGACAGTACACCCCTCCCTATCACATTATACTGACAGCAGGCAAACTAGTCGTGTCATTTTGCTGTGGTATGTTCTATCCATGGTCACTGAAGTATACCGCCTGTCACCCGACAGTACACCCCTCCCTATCACATTATACTGACAGCAGGCAAACTAGTCGTGTCATTTTGCTGTGGTATGTTCTATCCATGGTCACTGAAGTATACCGCCTGTCACCCGACAGTACACCCCTCCCTATCACATTATACTGACAGCAGGCAAACTAGTCGTGTCATTTTGCTGTGGTTTGTTCTATCCATGGTCACTGAAGTATACCGCCTGTCACCCGACAGTACACCCCTCCCTATCACATTATACTGACAGCAGGCAAACTAGTCGTGTCATTTTGCTGTGGTATGTTCTATCCATGGTCACTGAAGTATACCGCCTGTCACCCGACAGTACACCCCTCCCTATCACATTATACTGACAGCAGGCAAACTAGTCGTGTCATTTTGCTGTGGTATGTTCTATCCATGGTCACTGAAGTATACCGCCTGTCACCCGACAGTACACCCCCTCCCTATCACATTATACTGACAGCAGGCAAACTAGTCGTGTCATTTTGCTGTGGTATGTTCTATCCATGGTCACTGAAGTATACCGCCTGTCACCCGACAGTACACCCCTCCCTATCACATTATACTGACAGCAGGCAAACTAGTCGTGTCATTTTGCTGTGGTTTGTTCTATCCATGGTCACTGAAGTATACCGCCTGTCACCCGACAGTACACCCCTCCCTATCACATTATACTGACAGCAGGCAAACTAGTCGTGTCATTTTGCTGTGGTTGTTCTATATCCATGGTCACTGAAGTATACCGCCTGTCACCCGACAGTACACCCTCCCTATCACATTATACTGACAGCAGGCAAACTAGTCGTGTCATTTTGCTGTGGTTTTGTGTTTTGTTCTATCCATGGTCACTGAAGTATACCGCCTGTCACCCGACAGTACACCCCTCCCTATCACATTATACTGACAGCAGGCAAACTAGTCGTGTCATTTTGCTGTGGTTTGTTCTATCCATGGTCACTGAAGTATACCGCCTGTCACCCGACAGTACACCCCTCCCTATCACATTATACTGACAGCAGGCAAACTAGTCGTGTCATTTTGCTGTGGTATGTTCTATCCATGGTCACTGAAGTATACCGCCTGTCACCCGACAGTACACCCTCCCTATCACATTATACTGACAGCAGGCAAACTAGTCGTGTCATTTTGCTGTGGTTTGTTCTATCCATGGTCACTGAAGTATACCGCCTGTCACCCGACAGTACACCCCTCCCTATCACATTATACTGACAGCAGGCAAACTAGTCGTGTCATTTTGCTGTGGTTGTGGTTTGTTCTATCCATGGTCACTGAAGTATACCGCCTGTCACCCGACAGTACACCCTCCCTATTACATTATACTGACAGCAGGCAAACTAGTCGTATCATTTTGCTGTGGTTTGTTCTATCCATGGTCACTGAAGTATACCGCCTGTCACCCGACAGTACACCCCCTCCCTATCACATTATACTGACAGCAGGCAAACTAGTAGTGTCATTTTGCTGTGGTATGTTCTATCCATGGTCACTGAAGTATACCGCCTGTCACTCGACAGTACACCCCTCCCTATCACATTATACTGACAGCAGGCAAACTAGTCATGTCATTTTGCTGTGGTATATATGTTCTATCCATGGTCACTGAAGTATACCGCCTGTCACCCGACAGTACACCCTCCCTATCACATTATACTGACAGCAGGCAAACTAGTCGTGTCATTTTGCTGTGGTATGTTCTATCCATGGTCACTGAAGTATACCGCCTGTCACCCGACAGTACACCCCTCCCTATCACATTATACTGACAGCAGGCAAACTAGTCGTGTCATTTTGCTGTGGCTGTGGTTTGTTCTATCCATGGTCACTGAAGTATACCGCCTGTCACCCGACAGTACACCCTCCCTATCACATTATACTGACAGCAGGCAAACTAGTCGTGTCATTTTGCTGTGGTATGTTCTATCCATGGTCACTGAAGTATACCGCCTGTCACCCGACAGTACACCCTCCCTATCACATTATACTGACAGCAGGCAAACTAGTCGTGTCATTTTGCTGTGGTATGTTCTATCCATGGTCACTGAAGTATACCGCCTGTCACCCGACAGTACACCCCTCCCTATCACATTATACTGACAGCAGGCAAACTAGTCGTGTCATTTTGCTGTGGTATGTTCTATCCATGGTCACTGAAGTATACCGCCTGTCACCCGACAGTACACCCTCCCTATCACATTATACTGACAGCAGGCAAACTAGTCGTGTCATTTTGCTGTGGCTGTGGTTTGTTCTATCCATGGTCACTGAAGTATACCGCCTGTCACCCGACAGTACACCCTACCCTATCACATTATACTGACAGCAGGCAAACTAGTCGAGTCATTTTGCTGTGGCTGTGGTTTGTTCTATCCATGGTCACTGAAGTATACCGCCTGTCACCCGACAGTACACCCCTCCCTATCACATTATACTGACAGCAGGCAAACTAGTCGTGTCATTTTGCTGTGGCTGTGGTTTGTTCTATCCATGGTCACTGAAGTATACCGCCTGTCACCCGACAGTACACCCTACCCTATCACATTATACTGACAGCAGGCAAACTAGTCGTGTCATTTTGCTGTGGTATGTTCTATCCATGGTCACTGAAGTATACCGCCTGTCACCCGACAGTACACCCCTCCCTATCACATTATACTGACAGCAGGCAAACTAGTCGTGTCATTTTGCTGTGGTTTGTTCTATCCATGGTCACTGAAGTATACCGCCTGTCACCCGACAGTACACCCTCCCTATCACATTATACTGACAGCAGGCAAACTAGTCGTGTCATTTTGCTGTGGCTGTGGTTTGTTCTATCCATGGTCACTGAAGTATACCGCCTGTCACCCGACAGTACACCCTCCCTATCACATTATACTGACAGCAGGCAAACTAGTCGTGTCATTTTGCTGTGGTATGTTCTATCCATGGTCACTGAAGTATACCGCCTGTCACCCGACAGTACACCCTCCCTATCACATTATACTGACAGCAGGCAAACTTGTCGTGTCATTTTGCTGTGGCTGTGGTTTGTTCTATCCATGGTCACTGAAGTATACCGCCTGTCACCCGACAGTACACCCCTCCCTATCACATTATACTGACAGCAGGCAAACTAGTCGTGTCATTTTGCTGTGGTATGTTCTATCCATGGTCACTGAAGTATACCGCCTGTCACCCGACAGTACACCCCTCCCTATCACATTATACTGACAGCAGGCAAACTAGTCGTGTCATTTTGCTGTGGTATGTTCTATCCATGGTCACTGAAGTATACCGCCTGTCACCCGACAGTAGACACCCTCCCTATCACATTATACTGACAGCAGGCAAACTAGTCGTGTCATTTTGCTGTGGTTTGTTCTATCCATGGTCACTGAAGTATACCGCCTGTCACCCGACAGTACACCCTCCCTATCACATTATACTGACAGCAGGCAAACTAGTCGTGTCATTTTTGCTGTGGCTGTGGTTTGTTCTATCCATGGTCACTGAAGTATACCGCCTGTCACCCGACAGCACACCCCTCCCTATCACATTATACTGACAGCAGGTAAAAACTAGTCGTGTCATTTTGCTGTGGCTGTGGTTTGTTCTATCCATGGTCACTGAAGTATACCGCCTGTCACCCGACAGTACACCCTCCCTATCACATTATACTGACAGCAGGCAAACTAGTCGTGTCATTTTGCTGTGGCTGTGGTTTGTTCTATCCATGGTCACTGAAGTATACCGCCTGTCACCCGACAGTACACCCTCCCTATCACATTATACTGACAGCAGGCAAACTAGTCGTGTCATTTTGCTGTGGTATGTTCTATCCATGGTCACTGAAGTATACCGCCTGTCACCCGACAGTACACCCCCTCCCTATCACATTATACTGACAGCAGGCAAACTAGTCGTGTCATTTTGCTGTGGTATGTTCTATCCATGGTCACTGAAGTATACCGCCTGTCACCCGACAGTACACCCCTCCCTATCACATTATACTGACAGCAGGCAAACTAGTCGTGTCATTTTGCTGTGGTATGTTCTATCCATGGTCACTGAAGTATACCGCCTGTCACCCGACAGTACACCCCTCCCTATCACATTATACTGACAGCAGGCAAACTAGTCGTGTCATTTTGCTGTGGTGTTGTTCTATCCATGGTCACTGAAGTATACCGCCTGTCACCCGACAGTACACCCCTCCCTATCACATTATACTGACAGCAGGCAAACTAGTCGTGTCATTTTGCTGTGGTATGTTCTATGTCTATCCATGGTCACTGAAGTATACCGCCTGTCACCCGACAAGTATCAGACCCCTCCCTATCACATTATACTGACAGCAGGCAAACTAGTCGTGTCATTTTGCTGTGGCTGTGGTTTGTTCTATCCATGGTCACTGAAGTATACCGCCTGTCACCCGACAGTACACCCCTCCCTATCACATTATACTGACAGCAGGCAAACTAGTCGTGTCATTTTGCTGTGGTTTGTTCTATCCATGGTCACTGAAGTATACCGCCTGTCACCCGACAGTACACCCTCCCTATCACATTATACTGACAGCAGGCAAACTAGTCGTGTCATTTTGCTGTGGCTGTGGTTTGTTCTATCCATGGTCACTGAAGTATACCGCCTGTCACCCGACAGTACACCCCTCCCTATCACATTATACTGACAGCAGGCAAACTAGTCGTGTCATTTTGCTGTGGTTTGTTCTATCCATGGTCACTGAAGTATACCGCCTGTCACCCGACAGTACACCCTCCCTATCACATTATACTGACAGCAGGCAAACTAGTCGTGTCATTTTGCTGTGGTATGTTCTATCCATGGTCACTGAAGTATACCGCCTGTCACCCGACAGTACACCCCTCCCTATCACATTATACTGACAGCAGGCAAACTAGTCGTGTCATTTTGCTGTGGTATGTTCTATCCATGGTCACTGAAGTATACCGCCTGTCACCCGACAGTACACCCTCCCTATCACATTATACTGACAGCAGGCAAACTAGTCGTGTCATTTTGCTGTGGTATGTTCTATCCATGGTCACTGAAGTATACCGCCTGTCACCCGACAGTACACACCCTCCCTATCACATTATACTGACAGCAGGCAAACTAGTCGTGTCATTTTGCTGGGTGTGTTCTATCTTACCGCCTGTCACCCGACAGTACACCCCTCCCTGTCACATTATACTGACAGCAGGCAAACTAGTCGTGTCATTTTTTTTTATAACTTCATCACCCAACGACCAACTCAAGTGCTTAAGTAAGGAGATATCAAGGAAGATGAGGAAGAAAAAAGTAAATTTGGAAGAGAAAACGCACCCAAACAGTAGTACTTGAGGGAAAACAATCAAATAAATACAAGTAACTTCAGGAGTCCCTCAAGGAACATGTTTGGGCCCAATTCTGTTTCTCATATACATTAACGATTTCCATCAATACATGCAGTACAGCACACTAAGATTATTCGCAGACGACAGTATTATATACAAAACAATAAACAACAAAGACGACACAATAAAACTACAGAAAGATCTGGACGCAGCAGCAGCACAATGGGAAACAGACTGGCTAATGAAATTTCACCCAGATAAATGCAACATAATCAGTATTACACCAAAACGCAACAAAATACATCACAACTACACACTCCACAATCACACACTCGAGTAAGTAAACTCAAGCAAATATCTAGGACTAACACTACAAAAAACCCTAAAATGGGACATGCACATAAATAATATCACCGCAAATGCAAACAGATCACTAGGGTTTTTAAAGCGCAACTTAAAAATTAATTCACCACATATAAAAGCACACGCATACAAAGCACTAGTTCGACCCAAACTGGAATACAGCTCTTCCATATGGGATCCCCACAACACACACCAAATTCAACAGATAGAAAAAAACACAACGCAGAGCAGCAAGATATGTTCACAACAAATATCACGACACCAGTTCAGTTACAAACATGATACATCAACTCAACTGGCCAACACTACAGACACGACGGCTACACACAAGATTCATACTTTTCTACAAAATAATACACAATATAGTTGCCGTCGAATACCAGACCATACTCATACCAGTAGACCACAGAACCAGACACTCCAATCCACACTGCTTCAGACAAATCTCTGCTACAAAGGACACATACAAATATTAATTTTTCCCACAAACAATAACACAATGGAATCTCCTCCCTGTAGCAGCAGTACAATGCACTACACTCGAGGACTTCAAGGCACATATTTCCAACGTAGCCCTTGAAGCCCTCACAAAATAGTTCTGCACACACCTTTTATCTATATACTAAAAAAAAAAAAAAATCACAAATCTAATCCTTTCACACCCTTGCACCCTACAGGTCCCCCGTGACATAATCGTCATACTTTGACGGCGTCCCGTATACATAAGAAGAAGTAGAAGATAAGCAGTTGCAATTCTGGAAATATTCGAACTCTTAACTGAGTAAGTCGATGTCGAATAATAGAAAGGGAGTTAGTATATATAGATAGTAAAGTGAACTTCTCAGCTCACCTCCAGATGTCTGTTAAATAACTTGGGTTGATTACATGTACATAACTAACATCCTACACAAATCTTTTGTAAGGACATATACATAATAAAATATAATATATAAATCACCGGTTTGGTCAGCTATCTTAAAAAAGATGCACTTTTAGCCGTTGAAAGCGTACAACTTAGAGCTACCAGTCTAGTGAAATCCATACAAACCAAGGCTATATTGAAAGGCTTATCGATTTGGACTTACCAACACTACAATACATGAGAGCAAGGACGGACATGGTTGACGTTTTTAAATGGTCACTTCCAAATCAAACTATGGATCGAAAATGCAGACTGAACATCAGGAAATAGAAAATTATTTTTTCCAAAAAGAAAAGGATGATAAACATGCATGGAATAGTCGGACAAAGACGGTCATGTAATTAGGATGTAACAATCGTACTTTCTACCCCTATTGCATGACGTAAAATGCGACTAAATTAAGAACATCATCTTTTCTTTCTTCCAAACTTCTCATACTAACGTCTCATTTAACACTGCTTCATTTTTTGACCTTCGGTTGAGTGCTTGCCTCTCTCCCCCTCTCCCAACCCCCACCCAACCCCCACCCCCTTAGAAAGGCTCTGGGTTGTATCCTCTGGTCGAGAAACACTATCAAAGTGGTAGTTTCTGTTTCTAATTAGTAATCGGCATAAAGGGAGTGAGACGACTGGTTCGCCCGTTGTCACAATCAGTATAATGTGACTGAGTGGGGTGTGTTGCTTGGTATCTTCGGCGGCAGGCTTCAGTGATATAGCACTTTAAAAAGGACACGCACCTCGCCCTTCACACACTCAAGACACCACATCGATAGGAGGCCGTCCTTAAATAATATAATATACCAAACTAAAACTGACACAAGTGGTACTGGCTTTCAACAGGATAAATAAATAAAAATCTAGACAGAACGAATTATAGAAGGACAAAATCAAATTATGTCTGCTACAACACGGCAAACCGGAACAGGAAGACAACGGTGAGGTGGGTCAGAGAGTCGCCAGCCTAGTAAATATCAAATGTGACCTTGAGGACAGGTAACAGGAAAAATCATAACTACCGGGTAGTCATATCATATAATGCTTTGACCACAAATGAATTACAGCTCAAGGCATGTAACGTGTAAAATACGGCCCGGTAAGAGTTCTGTGAAGAATAAATAAATTAGCTTTTTCTGAAGTCCATGTTCACGCGACGGTAACTATCACATAGCATTGCTGATTGCTTGTCTGTTATCCTCACACACTTATATTCACATAGCGTGTTCTAGCAACTTTATTCCCTGTTGTTTCTAAAAGCCACTACAGAAGTTCAAAATGCTGCTAAGATAAAATTCGTACGATTTCTGTATTTTTACGATGTTTCAGCTTGCACCTGTTAAGACATAATGTGTAAAATGTAGGCGGAGATTTCTTCACTGGTAAACTCGCAGACAATATCAATCGATTCTTTCTAGTAGGTACAATGTACGTGTACTTTCACAGGAAATCAAATTTTTTGATTCAATTCCTTATTAGCCAATACTAACAATAATCTCGATTTCAACAATTGAATTGAATTTTCTAGGAAATGCTATAATGATATCATAAGTCCGCTGAGACAATAGCGCTCAACTAATAGTGCTAACGTTATCATTATTTTTGCTAAATATTCCACATTATTATTGAGCCAATAAATTTGAATTTATATATGCAGACATACCAGAGTAGCCTATAGGGGTGAAAGTGGTCAAACCATAACAACGAACCATGACACAAGAGAAACATGGCTGACGAGTATATTATTTTCGATGGAACAACTGATAGACTTTTCATATATTATTTTTTTCCATTTAATTTCTCCAAAAGTGCGATGACACATGTTACAGGAGAATTCACCAGTACCAATGCTAGCGGACTACGTGTAGGGAATTATTTCTCTGTGGTGTCTCGAGGACGTGTAAGTGCACGACCTGGGCGCGTATCGGTCACGTGCTGTGTACAGGCGGGAAAAGTACAACATAATAGTACATACGTACGCCTTCGCGTCCTGCTCATACTTTGCATCGCAACACTGAGATAAGAACACCCAGACATATGTATTAAAGCCATGTAATTGTTTAGGAACTAGGCAATAATATGCATCCATTACATCTTACTGACATATATTAAGATATGATCGTACAAGAAAATCATATTTCCCGAGGGCACCGGTAACAACCCATTATAATACTTTTAATTAAAATGCAACTACATGTAATTGTTACATCGACTAAACACCAAAACGATATTCTGCTTTCCATGCTCGATGTAAACAAATTCTTTCATCGTCATGATAAACACTTGAACGGTGTAGTCCACAAAATAGATTTGTTGTCTTGAAACCATCCAACAGCTAGATCCAACTTTGTATTGTGTCTATGGAATCCTTATCTATCAATCCTGAAAAAACAACCGTTCACGGTCAACTGGACCTAGACGTTATTTCGTCGCCTCGGACCATCATACAAGGAAGAAAAGTTCCGAAGACGTGGAATACGAGGAAGACACGATTTTGTTCACATCGCTCATGTGATTTGACGAACCTATCAGGGGAGGGTATCACTTTGGGCTGTTTTAGAGCCACTCGGTCATCAGCAAAATATTTCGCATGAAGATACCTTGCATGTAGCTTATCGTCAGCTTGTCTTGCATGCTAGTCAGAACATCATAATTTATTGTCCCCAAGATGTGACGTTTCTACTTGGGTTCATCACTTATCGTAAATGATCTTGGTTAGTGGCTAGTCTACAGAAGCAAATATATACAGATATAACCACTATTTGTTAGCGTAAAACATTACATAAGATTCCTAGCGATTAACAATAGACATAATTTCTATATAAAGTGGTATGTCTTGATGAAAAGGTTACAGAAATTCACGAAGACAAAATGAAACGTCTTGATAGACTTTTAGATATTTACGAAGAGGATATATATATATATATATATATATATATAAAACCTGATGATTAAATAATGGGAATATATATGATTATCATGGAATATAACCACATGAAGGGACACTTAATTTTGTTTGGGTTTTTTTGCCCACTCTCAAAACGAAACATTCCATAGTTGGCCAGTGATTTATTAGCGGATTCAATGTAATTGTGTTTTTATCTTTTATATTTACAGTGTGCAAATACATATACATTTTTTGTGCCAATTTGTAATGTTCACACAAACTATTTTTTTAAATTAATTTTTGTAAAGATTGATCATGTAAAAGTCTTGATCATTCCACATGTGGCTTAAGTTTTATTAGCACATGAAATGTAATTATAATTTTACTTTTTATTTTTTAAATGCAAACACATACATGTATGCATTTTCTGTGCCAAATATAATGTCCATTCAAACTGTTCAGTTTCATTTTCATATTGGTGTAAAACATTGATCATGTCAGGGCCTAAGATTACAGGAAAAACATATACTTTAATTTTTTACAATGAATGCTTAAAGTTTCATTTTGTCTTTTGTTTTCTTAATACTGGATTCATATTTGTATGTTCACAATACAGCCATAGAAAACCTTTAAGCTTTTAATCTAAATTTAAATAAGTTTAGATGCAGCTGGCATCGTGCATTAAATGCAATGGAAATATTCTGAACATTCAATTAATGTTAACCAATCTTAACCGCCTTACAATGCCTTTTTGTCCATTTTCATAAATGTTCTGCTTCTGATTTGGGTTATCTTCCTGTTCCTGAAAAGGATCTTCAACATGATCAGCATTGTCAATGCAAAAGACAGAATGCACACTGTAGGTATAAGACTTCACACTTCTTCAAGTATGTGGAAGGGTACCTCCTGGATTTCCTAAACCTTCCTTTCATATGAGCAAATGCTTTTTCCACTGTCTGTTTCACTGAGGAAAGGCGCTTATTGAACCGAACCTGCTGAGGAGTTAAATTGAATAGAACAATCAGCCAGTTACAAAGTGGGTAGGTCTGCTAAGGTATGGTGATCCTGTGGCACCAAAGTGGGTAGGTCTGCTAAGATATGGTGATCTTGTGGCACCAAAGTGGGTAGGTCTGCTAAGATATAGTGATCTTGTGGCACCAAAGTGGGTAGGTATTGTCTGCTAAGGTGTGGTGATCTTGTGGCACCAAAATGGGTAGGTATTGTCTGCTAAGGTGTGGTGATCTTGTGGCACCAAAGTGGGTAGGTCTGCTAAGATATGGTGATCTTGTGGCACCAAAGTGGGTAGGTATTGTCTGCTAAGGTGTGGTGATCTTGTGGCACCAAAGTGGGTAGGTCTGCTAAGATATGGTGATCTTGTGGCACCAAAGTGGGTAGGTATTGTCTGCTAAGATATGGTGATCTTGTGGCACCAAAGTGGGTAGGTCTGCTTAGATATGGTGATCTTGTGGCACCAAAGTGGGTAGGTAATGTCTGCTAAGGTGTGGTGATCTTGTGGCACCAAAGTGGGTAGGTCTGCTAAGATGTGGTGATCTTGTGGCACCAAAGTGGGTAGGTATTGTCTGCTAAGATATGGTGATCTTGTGGCACCAAAGTGGGTAGGTCTGGTAAGATATAGTGATCTTGTGGCACCAAAGTGGGTAGGTATTGTCTGCTAAGGTGTGGTGATCTTGTGGCACCAAAGTGGGTAGGTCTGCTAAGATATGGTGATCTTGTGGCACCAAAGTGGGTAGGTATTGTCTGCTAAGATATGGTGATCTTGTGGCACCAAAGTGGGTAGGTCTGCTAAGATATGGTGATCTTGTGGCACCAAAGTGGGTAGGTATTGTCTGCTAAGATATGGTGATCTTGTGGCACCAAAGTGGGTAGGTATTGTCTGCTAAGGTGTGGTGATCTTGTGGCACCAAAGTGGGTAGGTCTGCTAAGATATGGTGATCTTGTGGCACCAAAGTGGGTAGGTATTGTCTGCTAAGGTGTGGTGATCTTGTGGCACCAAAGTGGGTAGGTCTGCTAAGATATGGTGATCTTGTGGCACCAAAGTGGGTAGGTATTGTCTGCTAAGATATGGTGATCTTGTGGCACCAAAGTGGGTAGGTCTGCTTAGATATGGTGATCTTGTGGCACCAAAGTGGGTAGGTAATGTCTGCTAAGGTGTGGTGATCTTGTGGCACCAAAGTGGGTAGGTCTGCTAAGATATGGTGATCTTGTGGCACCAAAGTGGGTAGGTATTGTCTGCTAAGATATGGTGATCTTGTGGCACCAAAGTGGGTAGGTATTGTCTGCTAAGGTGTGTGATGATCTTGTGGCACCAAAGTGGGTAGGTATTGTCTGCTAAGATATGGTGATCTTGTGGCACCAAAGTGGGTAGGTATTGTCTGCTAAGGTATGGTGATCTTGTGGCACCAAAGTGGGTAGGTCTGCTAAGGTATGGTGATCTTGTGGCACCAAAGTAGGTAGGTATTGTCTGCTAAGGTGTGGTGATCTTATGGCACCAAAGTGGGTAGGTATTGTTTGCTAAGGTATGGTGATCTTGTGGCACCAAAGTGGGTAGGTCTGCTAAGGTATGGTGATCTTGTGGCACCGAAGTGGGTAGATCTGCTAAGATATAATGATCTTGTTGCACCAAAGTGGGTAGGTCTGCTAAGGTATGGTGATCTTGTGGCACCGAAGTGGGTAGGTCTGCTAAGATATGGTGATCTTGTGGCACCAAAGTGGGTAGGTCTGCTAAGGTATGGTGATCTTGTGGCACCGAAGTGGGTAGGTATTGTCTGCTAAGATATGGTGATCTTGTGGCACCAAAGTGGGTAGGTATTGTCTGCTAAGGTGTGTGATGATCTTGTGGCACCAAAGTGGGTAGGTCTGCTAAGATATGGTGATCTTGTGGCACCAAAGTGGGTAGGTCTGCTAAGATATAGTGATCTTGTGGCACCAAAGTGGGTAGGTCTGCTAAGGTATGGTGATCTTGTGGCACCAAAGTGGGTAGGTATTGTCTGCTAAGGTATGGTGATCTTGTGGCACCAAGTCCCCTCTTCAGCACCAGTGTAAAGACCAGAATTGTGCAATACTCTTGCATCATGGACACAACCAGCCCATACATTCTGAATATTGCAGTATGCATCGTAGATTTTGATAATCAATAAATGGGAAACTTCTTTCATAGAATTCTTATTTGCCACATACCACTAAAAAAACGAGCAATTGTTTTTCGGGAGATATGGGTGCGTGTGGTCTAGAACCCTTAAAATTTAAAAAGATGTATATCTCTTGTAGCATAACCTCAAACAAGCTGGTACTAATCCTAAAATGTGTACGGAAGTCGTCTATATGTTCTGGGATTCTGAAAGCTTTAAACACTGCGCTCATATAATTGGTAATTTGGCATATAGTCTCTGGGCATTGATGCGGCGGCTACTGCTGCCAACCGATGCTGTTTCACGAAACCAAAAATGGACTCATCGTCGTCAATTTCGAAGAATACGATGTACAGTCAATGGAAGGTACTAAACGCTGCCATGTTGACTAATTCAAACTGAAACTAGAGCGGGTTCGATCTATGACATGCGCATTAGCGTTTCCTGTTTTATAGTTGACCCGACAATAGTTAATGATCGAACTCGCCTGTTACCTGGTGTCTTCGGCGACATGCTTCAGAGATATATCACTGTAAAAAGGCAACAGTTCCATGTTACAAGAAGACACAACACGAATATACCGCAATGCCCCAAAACCTACACCACTGCATACACACATTAATTTTGCTATATTAATGTTGAAACTCGAATATGCTAGTGCAGTTCACTTCCGTAATCCCTATAATCGTCACTACACTTTCGTTATAACGCATGTCCAACACCGTTTTTTATCTGCAATACTAATGTGTTTAAATATCTTTAATCGTCTTAATATGTAAATTGGTAATGTGATTAATGTGCTTTGGTCATTTTAGTCATAAATAATTTCACCATGTGTGGAGGAGAATTGTGCACTATTTATTACAGACGTACAGGTAAAGGTTTAATGAAATGTTCACGTCATCATCATTCCCTTTGCTGATTTATCGGACGTGTTTAAAACAAAATGGTCACTTCAGGCCATTCTGCTCCTTCCGCCTCGCCCATGAAGTTTAAAACTATATGTATACGTCATTACCCGGAAATCGAATTAGTAAGATGTAACATTTTAGATTGCTAAACATTGTAAACGGTTATGACGTCAGATGTGCTGATGATCAGCTGTCACACACAAAGGAAATAGTTCAAGCCACATCTCAGTCGTGCACATCTACTCATAATTATGTTGTTGCTACTACTTGCAATTTACAAACTAGCTATTGACATTTCGTACAGGTTCAACTGAAGGATCGGTACTTAATTTGGACTGGACGTGGTTGTAAATCTAAATGAAAGTTTAGAGGTCATGAAACTTTCTTGCATTTATAAATGTTGACGGTTCCATGTAGTTGGCTAATTCTCAAGCCACGCGCGCTGACAATATAGATTACATATTACAAGCGGGGAACGTCATTTACTAATAATATCCATATATTATCCAGAGAAACTAAAATTAGAATCAAAATATCAAAAGAGAATAACGAAAGTTATTTTCGACCAGAAATTGCCATTATTCAATTAGGAATCAATATAGATCCTTGACTACTTCCGGTTGTCTTGTCGTCAGCAGGGTCGGGGAAATGCTTGAGGGGTATTAGCCTTGCCTAACGTATCAGTGTGCTAAAATCACATAGATCAACAGACCGCCCTCTCTACTATTTACTTACACCGGGGCCTGTATTTGAACAGAAGGGCTGTACAACTACAGTATCATGGTTTGGACTATATTTGCATGCATAAACTTGTTTGGAATTTGACTACGTCATAGCGTACCTATATTTTCATTGGTGAATGACACGTGCGTGATGGCTAGAGCCAGGGACGTTTGGATTGCAGTAATGACTGACTTATTCACGTTTACCGAGTCCTTTAAGATATTATACAGTTTACTATGTAATGTAAGGACGTTACTATGGTTACCAAGGTCATTGAAGGGTTCCATTACTGGTTAACCAGCAATGTCATTTCATAACACGGTTAAGGTTAAAGAGGTGATTAAAGGCCAAAATCACAGGTAACCACCTAGGTCATAGGGTAAGGTTGGGGCTAAACTGGTTACTTACATTGAGGTTATTTCAGGGAAGGAGTACGGTCAATCAGAAAAATACCATTTCCAACTAAATGGCATAAAAATAGAATGGAGGGTTTTGTGAGGGGTTTCCTTCGACTGATTATATCTGCGACTTCTGCAATTCTAACAGTACAGGTGCTTATGACACCAGGAACAAAACGTTTTATGGAGACTAGGCTATCAGCTTGGACCAGTTGGTATGTACTTTATGTAGACATACATCTGTATTAGGCCCGTGACAATAACGCCGGAACCTGTTTGCTCGCCACTAAACCTACATACTCGCATTCCCACTGACTCGGAAGCAGATCGTATGTCATCCATGTTACATTACCAATACGCTTATTTTCTGACAAATCATGGTTACGCAGTAATCCCTGTCGTTAACGTGGAATATCACTGCCTCACCTATTTATTGTTGATGGGGTCTGTGCACGACTGGAGTATTCAGGTTCGGTTTACACCAGGACGTCGGCGCCTATTTGCGACAAGGCGTCAAATATGTCTATATCTGTCGGCACTTCGCACCGAGTGTGTGTGTGATTGTGGTTTGCGGTGTGAGCCTGTTGTATGTCAGCGACGTAGTCAGGCGGATTCATCGTTGACTTTAAATCGGTCGCGCCTTCTGTTTATATAATAGGAAGAAGAAAATATTTTATTAACAATTATAAATCACGTTAGCATCATTGCGCAAACTTTGAATGCATATAATATAATATCTTTGATCATGATCATCGAAGAGACACTTTATCGCAGTTTGACGTTTTCGATTTTGGTTAGGTTATCGTTTCCAGACATAGAAATGGTTCGTTAAGAGGGAAGCTTTGTTTATCTTTGACGTCTTCACTCCTAGTCGAGATCTTCCTGTATGAAGGCTTTATCGCCATAAAGTAGGAAGGGGTTCATAATGAAAAGCTTTTCTCCGAATGGAGACAGGGTTTCCTTGTATGAACGCTTTCGTCCCCAGACACTGTTTTTTCCCCAGAAAAATGAGTTTTGTCTAGGTTCTGTCTATAATTGCCATTTTGTTTTACCCATGAGTTGTCTAAACGCCGTGTTTTCCCAAGTGATATTCCTTCACCATTTATTAGAATCATGGTTGTTATAAAGCATAACAAATACACATTTCCTTTTGCAGACCTGACGGGCCGTCGTATCTGAAGTAATAAGACTTTAATCAGTTCCGTCCTCACTTTTTGTAATATCCCGGAAATACCTTTATAGATTGTTCCATAAATCACTGAGATTGCCGGCCAAACATTCAGTGATACGTCTTGGGATTTGGTTGGAAACTGACTTAATCAATCAAAACTTTACGTAGAAATTAAACTGATGATGAACACGCATACTATAAAGTGATCAATATATTCACTGGCTGTCAATGGCGGTATCCTGACATCAGCATGGACAACGACAATGTAGATAAACAACAGCATGGACGGTGGCATTGTATGGACAGGGACATTGTATGGATAGGGACATTGTATGGACATGGACATTATACATAAACAACGGTATGGACAGGGACATTGTACAACAGTATGGACAGGGACATTATAGAAAACCGACAGCATGGACAGAGACATTGAAGATAAATAACAGCATGGACAGGGACATTGTAGATAAACAACAGCATGGACAGGGACAATGTAAATAAACAACAGCATGGACAGGGACATTGTAGATAAACAACAGCATGGACAGGGACAATGTAAATAAACAACAGCATGGACAGGGACAATGTAGATAAACAACAGCATGGACAGGGACAATGTAAATAAACAACAGCATGGACAAGGACAATGTAGATAAACAACAGCATGGACAGGGACAATGTAAATAAACAACACCATGGACAGGGACAATGTAGATAAACAACAGCATGGACAGGGACAATGTAGATAAACAACAGCATGGACAGGGACAATGTAAATAAACAACAGCATGGACAAGGACAATGTAGATAAACAACAGCATGGACAGGGACAATGTAAATAAACAACAGCATGGACAGGGACAATGTAGATAAACAACAGCATGGACAGGGACAATGTAGATAAACAACAGCATGGACAGGGACAATGTAATAAACAACCAAACAGACAATGTAAATAAACAGCATGGACAGGGACAATGTAGATAAACAACAGCAGGGACAATGTAAATAAACAACATCATGGACAGGGATATTGTAACAATGTAGATAAACAACAGTATGGACAGGGACAATGTACAAAAACAACAGTATGGACAGGGACAATGTAGATAAACAACACCATGGACAGTGACAATGTAGATAAACAACAGCATGGACAGATACAATGTAGATAAACAACAGTATGGACAGATACAATGTAGATTAACAACAGTATGGACAGGGACAATGTACATAAACAACAGTATGGACAGGGACAATGTAGATAAACAACACCATGGACAGGGACATTGTAGATAAACAACAGTATGGACAGGGACAATGTAGATAAACAACAGTATGGACAGGGACAATGTAGATAAACAACACCATGGACAGGGACAATGTAAATAAACAACAGCATGGACAGGGACAATGTAGATAAACAACAGCATGGACAGGGACAATGTAAATAAACAACAGCATGGACAAGGACAATGTAGATAAACAACAGTATGAACAGGGGCAATGTAAATAAACAACACCATGGACAGGGACAATGTAGATAAACAACACCATGGACAGGGACAATGTAGATAAACAACAGCATGGACAGGGACAATGTAAATAAACAACAGCATGGACAAGGACAATGTAGATAAACAACAGCATGGACATGGACAATGTAAATAAACAACAGCATGGACAGGGACAATGTAGATAAACAACAGCATGGACAAGGACAATGTAAATAAACAACAGCATGGACAAGGACAATGTAGATAAACAACAGCATGGACAGGGACAATGTAAATAAACAACAGCATGGACAGGGACAATGTAGATAAACAACAGCAGGGACAATGTAAATAAACAACATCATGGACAGGGATATTGTAGATAAACAACAGTATGGACAGGGACAATGTACAAAAACAACAGTATGGACAGGGACAATGTAGATAAACAACACCATGGACAGTGACAATGTAGATAAACAACAGCATGGACAGATACAATGTAGATTAACAACAGTATGGACAGGGACAATGTACATAAACAACAGTATGGACAGGGACAATGTAGATAAACAACACCATGGACAGGGACATACTAGATAAACAAAACCATGGACAGGGACAATGTAGATAAACAACAGCATGGACAGATACAATGTAGATTAACAACAGTATGGACAGGGACAATGTACATAAACAACAGTATGGACAGGGACAATGTAGATAAACAACACCATGGACAGTGACAATGTAGATAAACAACAGTATGGACAGATACAATGTAGATTAACAACAGTATGGACAGGGACAATGTACATAAACAACAGTATGGACAGGGACAATGTAGATAAACAACACCATGGACAGGGACATACTAGATAAACAAAACCATGGACAGGGACAATGTAGATAAACAACAGCATGGACAGATACAATGTAGATAAACAACACCATGGACAGGGACAATGTAAATAAACAACAGCATGGACAGGGACAATGTAGATAAACAACAGCATGGACAGGGACAATGTAAATAAACAACAGCATGGACAGGGATATTGTAGATAAACAACAGTATGGACAGGGACAATGTACATAAACAACAGTATGGACAGGGACAATGTAGATAAACAACACCATGGACAGGGACAATGTAGATAAACAACAGCATGGACAGGGACAATGTAGATAAACAACAGCATGGACAGGGACAATGTAGATAAACAACAGCATGGACAGGGACAATGTAAATAAACAACAGCATGGACAGGGACAATGTAGATAAACAACAGCAGGGACAATGTAAATAAACAACAGCATGGACAGATACAATGTAGATAAACAACACCATGGACAGGGACAATGTAAATAAACAACAGCATGGACAGGGACAATGTAGATAAACAACAGCATGGACAGGGACAATGTAGATAAACAACAGCATGGACAGGAGACAATGTAAATAAAACAACAGCATGGACAGGGATAATGTAGATAAACAACAGTATGGACAGGGACAATGTACATAAACAACAGATGGACAGGACAATGTAGATAAACAACACATGGACAGGGACAATGTAGATAAACAACAGCATGGACAGGGACAATGTAGATAAACAACAGTATGGACAGGGACAATGTAGATAAACAACAGATGGACAGGACAATGTAGATAAACAACAGTATGGACAGGGACAATGTAGATTAAACAACAGTATGGACAGGGACAATGTAGATAAACAACAGTGGACAGGGACAATGTAATAAACAACAGCATGGACAGGGACAATGTAGATAAACAACACCATGGACAGGGACAATGTAAATAAAAAACAACAGCATGGACAAGGACAATGTAGATAAACAACAACAGCATGGACAGGGACAATGTAGATATAAACAACAGCAATGGACAGGGACAATGTAGATAAACAACAGCATGGACAGGACAATGTAGATAAACAACAGCATGGACAGGGACAATGTAGATAAACAACAGTATGGACAGGGACAATGTAGATAAACAACAGCATGGACAGGGACAATGTAGATAAACAACAGTGATGGACAAAGACAATGTAGATAAACAACAGCATGGACAGATACAATGTAGATAAACAACAGCATGGACAGATACAATGTAGATAAACAACAGTATGGACAGGGAACAATGTAGATAAACAACAGTATGGACAGGACAATGTAGATAAACAACAGCATGGACAGGGACAATGTAGATAAACAACACATGGACAGGGACAATGTAGATAAACAACAGCATGGACAGGGACAATGTAGATAAACAACACAGTATGGACAGGGACAATGTAGATAAACAACAGCATGGACAGGGACAATGTAGATAAAACAACAGCATGGACAGGGACAATGTAATAAACAACAGCATGGACAGGACAATGTAGATAAACAACAGATGGACAACGGATATGTAGATAAACAACAATGGACAGGGACAATGTAGATAAACAACAGCATGGACAGGGACAATGTAGATAAACAACAGCATGGACAGGGACAATGTAATATAAACAACACGGACATATAAACACAGCATGGACAATGTAGATAAACAACAGCATGGACAGGGACAATGTAGATAAACAACAGCATGGACATGGACAGGGGACAATGTAATAAACAACACATGGACAGGGACAATGTAGATAAACAACAGTATGGACAGGGACAATGTAGATAAACAACAGCATGGACAGGGACAATGTAATAAACAACAGCATGGACAGGGACATTGTAGATAAACAACAGCATGGACAGGGACAATGTAGATAAACAACACATGGACAGGGACAATGTAGATAAACAACATTATGGACAGGGACAATGTAGATAAACAACACCATGGACAGGGACAATGTAGATAAACAACAGTATGGACAGAGGACATTGTAGATAAACAACAGCATGGACAGGGACATTGTAGATAAACAACAGTATGGACAGGGACATGTAGATAAACAACAGGGACATGTAGATAAACAACAGCCATGGACAGGGACAATGTAGATAAACAACACATACAGGACACAAGATAAAACAACACATGGACAGGGACAATGTAGATAAACAACAGCATGGACAGGGACATGTAGATAAACAACAGCATGGACATAAACATTGTACATAAACAACACCATGGACAGGGACATTGTAGATAAACAACACCATGGACAGGGACATTGTAGATAAACAACAGCATGTTCAGATACAATGTAGATAAACAACAGCATGGACAGATACAATGTAGATGAAACAACAGCATGGAGAGAAACAATGTAAATAAACAACAGAATAGACGGGATGTTGGAGATCAACAACACGGACAGGGATACTGTGCATAAACTATAGAATAGACAGGGGCATTAAAGAGAAAACAACAGCATGAAAAGGAATATTGTAGATAAACAACAGCATGGACAGGGACATTGTAGATAAACAAAAGTATGGACATGGATATTGTAGATAAACAACAGCATGGACAGGGACATTGTAGATAAACAAAAGTATGGACATGGATATTGTAGATAAACAACAATATGGACAGGGACAGTGAATAAAACAAACAGCGAGGACAGGATATTGTAGATCAACAACAGTAGGGGCAGGGATATTGTGAATAAACAACAGTAGGGGCAGGGACATCGTAGATAAAACAACAGCAGGGGCAGGGATATTGTAGATAAACAATAGTAGGGGCAGGGATATTGTAGATAAACAACAGTAGGGGCAGGGACATCGTAGATAAACAACAGTAGGGGCAGGGATATTGTAGATTAACAACAGTAGGGGCAGGGATATTGTAGATAAACAACAGTAGGGGCAGGGACATCGTAGATAAACAGCAGTGTAAGGGCAGGGATGTTGTAGATAAACAGCAGTAGGGGCAGGGATATTGTAGATAAACAACAGTAGGGGCAGGGACATCATAGATAAACAACCGTGGGGGGAAGGGATATTGTAGATAAAGAACAGTAGGGGCAGGGATATTGTAGATAAAGAAAAGTAGGGACAGGGATATTGTAGATAAACAACAGTAGGGGCAGGGACATTGTACATAAACAACAGTATGGACAGTAACAGTCTAGATTAACAACACCATGGACAGAGACAATGTAAATAAACAACATCATGGACAGGAACAATGTAGATAAACAACAGCATGGACAGGGCTATTTTAGATGGATAAACAACAGCATTGACAAGGACGATGTAGATAAACAACAGCATGGACAGAGATGTTGTAGATAAACAACAGCATTGACAGGAACAATGTTGATAAACAACACCATGGACAGGGACAATGTAGATAAACAACAGTATGGACGGGGATATTGTACATAAACAACAGTATGGACAGGGACATTGTAGATGGATAAACAACATCATTGACAAGGACAATGTAAATAAACAACAGCATGGACAGGGATATTGTAAATAAACAACAGCATGGGCAGAAATAATGTAGATAAACAACAGTATGGACAGGGACATTGTAGATTGATAAACAACGGAATTGAACTGAACAATGTAGATAAACAACAGCATGGGTAGAAACAATATATATAAAAAAACAGCATGGACAGGGACATTGTACATAAACAACAATATGAACTGGGATATTGTACATAAACAACGGTATGAAAAGGGATAATGTAGATAAACAACAGCATGGACAGGGATGTTGTAACTAAACAACACCATGGACAGGGACACTGTAGATAAACAACAACATGGACAGGAACAATGTAGATAAACAACAATATGGACGGGGACATTGTAGATAAACAACAATATGGATGGGACAATGTACATAAATAACACCATGGACAGGAACAATGTAGATTAAATACAGTATGGACAGAGACATTGTACCTAAACAACAGTATGGACAGGGACATTGTAGATAAACAAAAGTATGGACAGGGACATTGTAAATAAACAACAGCATGGACAGGGACAATGTAGATAAACAACACCATGGACAGGGACAATGTAGATAAACAACACCATGGACAGGGACAATGTAGATAAACAACAGCATGGACAGGGACATTGTAGATAAACAACAGCATGGACAGGGACATTGTAGATAAACAACAGCATGGACAAGGATATTGTAGATAAACAACAGCATGGACATGAACATTGTACATAAACAATACTATGGACAAGGACATTGTAGATAAACATCATTATGAACAGGGGTATTGAACATAAACAACAGTATGGACAGGACAATGTAGATAAACAACAGCATGTACAGGTACAATGTAGATAAACAACAGCATGGACAGATACAATGTAAATAAACAACAGAATAGAAGGGATGTTGGAGATCAACAACAAGGACAGGGATACTGTGCATAAACTATAGAATAGACAGGGGCATTAAAGAGAAACAACAGCATGAAAAGGAATATTGTAGATAAACAACAGTATGGACAGGGACATTGTAGATAAACAAAAGTATGGACATGGATATTGTAGATAAACAACAGTATGGACGGAATTGTAGATAAACAACAGTGGACAGGGATATTGTAGATAAACAACAATATGGACAGGGACAGTGAATAAAAACAAATAGCGTGGACAGGACATTGTAGATCAACAACAGTGGAGGCAGGGATATTGTAGATAAACAACACCATGGGCAGTAACAATGTAGATAAACAACAGTAGGGGCAGGGATATTGTAGATAAACAACAGTAGGGGCAGAGATATTGTAAATAAACAACAGTAGGGACAGGGACATTGTACATAAACAAACAGCATGGACAGGGACATTGTACATAAACAACAGTATGGACAGGGGCATTGTATGGACAGGGACATTGTATGGACAGGGACATTATAGATAAACAACAGTATGGACAGGGACATTGTATGGACAGGGACAAACAACAGATGTAGATAAACAACAGTATGGACGGGGATATTGTACATAAACAACAGTATGGACAGGGACATTGTAAATGGACAAACAACAGCATTGACAAGGACAATGTAGATAAACAACAGCATGGACAGGGATATTGTAGATAAACAACAGAATGGGCAGAAACAATGTAGATAAACAACAGTATGGACAGGGACATTGTAGATTGATAAACAACGGAATTGAACTGAACAATGTAGATAAACAACAGCATGGGCAGAAACAATATATATAAAAAAAACGGCATGGACAGGGACATTGTACATAAACAACAATATGAACGGGGACATTGTAGATAAACAACAATATGGACGGGGACAATGTACATAAACAACACCATGGACAGGAACAATGTAGATAAACAACAGTATGGACAGGGACAATGTACATAAACAACACTATGGACAGGAACAATGTAGATAAACAACACCATGGACAGGAACAATGTACATAAACAACACTATGGACAGGGACAATGTACATAAAACAACACCATGGACAGGAACAATGTAGATAAACAACACCATGGACAGGAACAATGTACATAAACAACACTATGGACAGGAACAATGTAGATAAACAACACCATGGACAGGGACAATGTAGATAAACAACAGCATGGACAGGGACAATGTAGATAAACAACAGTATGGACAGGGACATTGTAGATAAACAACAGTATGGACAGGGACAATGTAGATAAACAACAGCATGGACAGGGACAATGTAGATAAACAACACCATGGACAGGAACAATGTACATAAACAACACTATGGACAGAGACAATGTACATAAACAACACCATGGACAGGAACAATGTAGATAAACAACACCATGGACAGGAACAATGTACATAAACAACACCATGGACAGGAACAATGTAGATAAACAACACCATGGACAGGGACAATGTACATAAACACACATGGACAGGGCATGTAATGGAACACACATGGACAGGGACATTGTAAATAAACAACAGTATGGACGGGGACATTGAAGATAAACAACAACAGCATGGACAAGGACAATGTAGATAAACAACAGCATGGACAGGGACATTGTAGATAAACAACATCATGGACAGGGACATTGTACATCAACAATACTATGGACAGGGATATTGAAGAAAAACAACAACATGGACAAGGACATTGTAGATAAACATCAGTATGGACAGGGGTATTGAACATAAACAACAGTACGGACGAGGACAATGTAGATAAACAACAGCATGGACACATACAATGTAGATAAACAACAGCATGGACAGATACAATGTAGATAAACAACAGCATGGATAGAAACAATGTAAATAAACAACAGAATAGACGGGATGTTGGAGATAAAACAACACGGATAGGGACACTGTGCATAAACTATTGAATAGACAGGGGCATTAAAGAGAAACAACAGCATGAAAAGGAATATTGTAGATAAACAACAGTATGGACAGGGACATTGTAGATAAACAAAAGTATGGACAGGGATATTGTAGACAAACAACAATACGGACAGGGACAGTGAATAAAACAAACAGCGTGGACAGGACATTGTAGATCAACAACAGTAGGGGCAGGGATATTGTAGATAAACAACAGTAGGGGCAGGGACATCGTAGATAAACAATAGTAGGGGCAGGGATATTGTAGATAAACAACAGTAGGGGCAGGGATATTGTAGATAAACAACAGTAGGGCAGGGACATCGTAGATAAACAACCGTAGGGGGAAGGGATATTGTAGATAAAGAACAGTAGGGACAGGGATATTGTAGAATAAAGAACAGTAGGGACAGGGACATCGTAGATAAACAACAGTAGGGGCAGGGATATTGTAGATAAACAACAGGGATATTGTAGTAAAAACATAGGGGCAGGGACATCGTAGATAAACAATTAGTAGGGGCAGGGATATTGTAGATAAACAACAGTAGGGGCAGGGATATTGTAGATAAACAACAGTAGGGCAGGGACATTGTAGATAAACAACCGTAGGGGGAAGGGATATTGTAGATAAAGAACAGTAGGGACAGGGATATTGTAGATAAAGAACAGTAGGGACAGGGACATCGTAGATAAACAACAGTAAGGGCAGGGATATTGTAGATAAACAACAGTAAGGGCAGGGATATTGTAGATAAACAACAGTACAGGATAGTAGGGCAGGGATATTGTAGGTAAAGAACAGTAGGGACAGGGATATTGTAGATAAAGAACAGTAGGGACAGGGACATCGTAGATAAACAACAGTAAGGGCAGGGATATTGTAGATAAACAACAGTAAGGGCAGGGGATATTGTAGATAAACAACAGTAGGGGCAGGGATATTGTAGATAAAGAACAGTAGGGGCAGGGATATTGTAGATAAACAACAGTAGGGGCAGGGACATCCTAGATAAACAACAGTAAGGGCAGGGATATTGTAGATAAACAACAGTAGGGGCAGGGATATTGTAGATAAACAACAGTAGGGGCAGGGATATTGTAGATAAACAACAGTAGGGGCAGGGACATCGTAGATAAACAACAGTAGGGGCAGGGATATTGTAGATAAACAACAGTAGGGGCAGGGACATCGTAGATAAACAACCGTAGGGGGAAGGGATATTGTAGATAAAGAACAGTAGGGGTAGGGATATTGTAGATAAACAACAGTAGGGGCAGGGACATCGTAGATAAACAACACCATGGGCAGTGACAATGTAGATAAACAACAGAAGGGACAGGGATATTGTAGATAAAGAACAGTAGGGGCAGGGATATTGTAGATAAACAACAGTAAGGGCAGGGATATTGTAGATAAACAACAGTAGGGGCAGGGATATTGTAGATAAACAACAGTAGGGGCAGGGACATCGTAGATAAACAACACCATGGGCAGTGACAATGTAGATAAACAACAGAAGGGACAGGGATATTGTAGATAAAGAACAGTAGGGGCAGGGATATTGTAGATAAACAACAGTAGGGGCAGGGACATCGTAGATAAACAACCGTAGGGGGAAGGGATATTGTAGATAAAGAACAGTAGGGACAGGGACATCGTAGATAAACAACACCATGGGCAGTGACAATGTAGATAAACAACAGTATGGACAAGGACAATGTAGATAAACAACAACATGGACAGGGACATTGTAGATAAACAACATCATGGACAGGGACATTGTACATCAACAATACTATGGACAGGGACATTGAAGAAAAACAACAACATGGACAAGGACATTGTAGATAAACATCAGTATGGACAGGGGTATTGAACATAAACAACAGTACGGACGAGGACAATGTAGATAAACAACAGCATGGACACATACAATGTAGATAAACAACAGCATGGACAGATACAATGTAGATAAACAACAGCATGGATAGAAACAATGTAAATAAACAACAGCATGGAGAGAAACAATGTAAATAAACAACAGCATGGAGAGAAACAATGTAAATAAACAACAGAATAGACGGGATGTTGGAGATAAACAACACGGACAGGGATACTGTGCATAAACTATTGAATAGACAGGGGCATTAAAGAGAAACAACAGCATGAAAAGGAATATTGTAGATAAACAACAGTATGGACAGGGACATTGTAGATAAACAAAAGTATGGACATGGATATTGTAGATAAACAACAATATGGACAGGGACAGTGAATAAAACAAACAGCGTGGACAGGACATTGTAGATCAACAACAGTAGGGGCAGGGATATTGTAGATAAACAACAGTAGGGGCAGGGACATTGTAGATAAACAACAGTAGGGGCAGGGACATCGTAGATAAACAACAGTAGGGGCAGGGATATTGTAGATAAACAACAGTAGGGGCAGGGACATCGTAGATAAACGACAGTAGAGGCAGAGATATTGTAGATAAACAACAGTAGGGGCAGGGATATTGTAGATAAACAACAGTAGGGGCAGGGACATCGTAGATAAACAACAGTAAGGGCAGGGATATTGTAGATAAACAACAGTAGGGGCAGGGATATTGTAGATAAACAACAGTAGGGGCAGGGACATCGTAGATAAATAACAGTAGGGAGAAGGGATATTGTAGATAAACAGCAGTAGGGGCAGGGACATTGTAGATAAACAACAGTAGGGACAGGGACATTGTAGATAAACAACACCATGGACAGGGACAATGTAGATAAACAATAGTAGGGACAGGGACATTGAAGATAAACAACAGTAGGGGCAGGGATATTGTAGATAAACAACAGTAGGGGCAAGGACATTGTAGATAAACAACAGTAGGGACAGGGACATTGAAGATAAACAACAGTAGGGGCAGGGATATTGTAGATAAACAACAATAGGGACAGGGATATTGTAGATAAATAACACCATGGACAGTGACAATGTAGATAAACAACAGTAGGGACAGGGATATTGTAGATAAACAACAGTAGGGATAGGGATATTGTAGATAAACAACAGTAGGGGCAGGGACATTGTAGATAAACAACAGTAGGGGCAGGGACATTGTAGATAAACAACAGTAGGGGCAGGGACATTGCAGATAAACCACAGTAGGGACAGGGACATTAAAGATAAACAACAGTAGGGCAGGGACATTAAAGATAAACAACAGTAGGGACAGGGACATTGTAGATAAACAACAGTAGGGACAGGGATATTGAAGATAAACAACAGTAGGGGCAGGGATATTGAAGATAAACAACAGTAGGGACAGGGATATTGAAGATAAACAACAGTAGGGGCAGGGATATTGTAGATAAACAGCAGTAGGGGCAGGGACATTGTAGATAAACAACAGTAGGGGCAGGGACATTGTAGATAAACAACAGTAGGGGCAGGGACATTGTAGATAAACAACAGTAGGGGCAGGGACATTGCAGATAAACCACAGTAGGGACAGGGACATTAAAGATAAACAACAGTAGGGACAGGGACATTAAAGATAAACAACAGTAGGGACAGGGACATTGTAGATAAACAACAGTAGGGACAGGGATATTGAAGATAAACAACAGTAGGGGCAGGGATATTGAAGATAAACAACAGTAGGGACAGGGATATTGAAGATAAACAACAGTAGGGGCAGGGATATTGTAGATAAACAGCAGTAGGGGCAGGGACATTGTAGATAAACAACAGTAGGGACAGGGACATTGAAGATACTACAGTGTGGACAGGTCGAGTAATAATGTACCAACAGAGCTTCACCTGACACGAACACATGTTGAGTAGAGAGTACACCTGAGTCATGTTATTTTGACTAAATATCTAATTTTCATTACTAAAAAGTTCAGTGATGTATAGGGTTAAAACATAACTGCACACTATGGAAACAGAGCCTTACAAGAGAATGTCCATTATAGGTCCTTATTACAGAAATATAAGGGAACGCCTTGTATTCAATTCTTTGGAAGATAACAAGTCTAACATTGCGCAGTATCGAACACTGAAATGTTGTCCAGAAAACTTAATTTAATGTGACAATTAGTTACCTGGAGTTTACTTATTGATGTTTCACTGACGGAGTGAAACGAAGGGAAGTAACTCTGATAGATAAGAATGCCTAACTGTACAGAAATGACACATTGGAGCTCTATCCCTGGACTTTACCCTCATACATGACCGACCCCCGGACTTGACCCTCGGACTCGATCCTCGGACTCGACCCTCGGACCCTACCCATGGTCCCCGACACCGGACTGCATCCACGTCTCCCATATAACATCTCAATGTTACAGACCTATTTTTGTGAACAGGTACCACAAAAGCTTGTTACTTATTTGTTTACATTTAAATACAGATTATTTGTCGCCAGACAAAACTATTCTTATCAAATGAAACAATAACGGTAACCAATAAATCTGTGACAGTCATTTCCTAAACAGTATGGTTTTACAACAATTTGTTTATTTTTTAAATGTCTCTTTATTTTGTTTAAAGAAGGGCGTCTTGTGTTATATTCCATTATATTTATAAAACTTTGAAGTTTGTGGTTAGTTGTGCGCATGTTTTCCGGTTCATATTTGGAGTTTTTGTGGTTGAATATGGCGTCGGAAATTCAGCTGATTACCAGTGATAAGAGTTGTCATTCCTGAAATCATTGTTCACACCAGTGTTTCAAAGGTGTCATTTATCTAAAAGTGAACAATGGAATACACCTCTCTGTCTAAATGTCATTAATATTTCAGTCACTTTTAAAGTTCTTTTGAATAATCAAAAAACGGACAAATTCTTTAGATAACTTTAAAACTTATACGGTCCGCGCATTTAACAGATAAAATCAACCACAAACTACAACAGGCACACTTCTCAGCCAATTGTCCCCGCCCACAGTCCACCGTAAAAGTCATCGCTTACAAACTGTCCTAGTTATTGAACCCCGGATAAATACTGACGTAATTTTGACCAAACGTACAATGAACGCTTACGTAAATGTTGTGCATTTCGTGTATCTGTGGAAGTGATGCTTATAAGTGCTTTTCCGGCACCCTTCCTATAGTGTCCGGTCTTCTAGGTAAGACTGAAAATTTCGTGACTGATGGCCGGCTAAATACTAATATATCGGTGGTGTAGGACGTTCTGTAAACTATAGACTGGTGCTAACTTCTGTCCTCTACAAATGACTCCAGATTCAAGTGGTATTGCGTTATTTCGCAACTTTAAACTATTATAAATAAGATTCCCAAAACTTGTATCAATGTAGCCAAATTCTAGAATATAGCATATTCAACACGTGTAAACTCCCGTGGCATGTTCACTCTGCATCTAGGATGGCCTATAACTTGATCGGTCTCGCAACATTCCCCAAACATGGCCAAACTTTCTAAATGTCTTACAATTTAAAAACAGGACTACATTACCGGGGTTGGAAATGTCGCATCTTTGGTCAAAAAATTCTTATTTTTCAATCACGCTTTTAAACAGACATTGTTTGGGAAAAAATCGTTGCCATAGAAGTTACTACAACATCAGGAAGGACAAGGCCGATTGAGACAAGGTCAAGGTCAGAGAATAGTTTCGGTTAAGATTCTCGACAGTTGTGCGAGATCGGGTTAAGTTAATACCGAAGTTAGCGGTGTAAACCTGGTATGGATTGTCATAAAAAAGATAAAAGGAATAAAGCCAATTATCAAAGAAAGGTCATCATCGACGTCATTAAGGTCACCTACGCTGTAACTAACGGAATCATACCAAACTCTGGGGCATGGAAAGTAGTCACATCCTGTGGCTGTATCTATAAAAATGTCAATAAAACAACAAAAATCATTTGAAATTCAAAACACAGACTTACAAAGAATTCTAATTTATAACCCTAAAATACCAGAAACTGTTCCATAAAACCTGGGATCACAGGGACGTGGCACGAAAATTTTTAACCAATAGTATACATTTATATATTATAGTATCAAGGGTATGAACTCGGCGGTCGAGAAAAACGGACCTATTTTTTAAAAACCGTGATTATTTTAATAAATGGGTTCTATACAACACTGACGGATATCTTACCTTAAAGAGAAATAATTTATCTTTCCATTGAGTGCTTGATGAACAAAATTGGCCAAGTACTGACGAAGTTATGGCTTGATGAATCGCGAAATTTACGAAAAATATGCTAGGTAGACATTTCCCTGTCCGGTCGAAATGTCGTCTCGGCTCTAATGGGTACCTCATAAACCAAGCCAAAATCACAAAATCTACGCTTGTGGTGGTAAACAGTACCCATAACTGTGTTCATCCACAAATCTCCTTTGGAGGTGTCATGACCCGTACTTTGTAGAAACTCCATTTAAACATCGTATAGCTCACTTACTTTAACCGTCACCGCCATGTTCATTTTTCTTTCGAAACGCTTCTCGACTTTACATATCGTGACTACATTATGCAAATTATGTTATGTTGTGCTTGTCGCTAAACTCGAGAAGCGTTCCGAGAGAAAAAACGGACATGGCGGTGACGGTTGAAGTAAGTGAGCTACACGATGTTTAAATGGAGTTTCTACAAAGTAAGGGTCATGACACCTCCAAAGGAGATTGTGGATGAACACAGTTATGGGTACTGTTTACCACCACAAGCGTAGATTTTGTGATTTTGGCTTGGTTTATGAGGTACCCATTAGAGCCGAGACGACATTTCGACCGGACAGGGAAATGTCTACCTAGCATATTTTTCGTAAATTTCGCGATTCATCAAGCCATAACTTCGTCAGTACTTGGCCAATTTTGTTTATCAAGCACTCAATGGAAAGATAAATTATTTCTCTTTAAGGTAAGATATCCGTCAGTGTTGTATAGAACCCATTTATTAAAATAATCACGGTTTTAAAAAAATAGGTCCGTTTTTCTCGACCGCCGAGTTCATACCCTTGATACTATAATATATATATGTATACTATTGGTTAAAAATTTTCGTGCCACGTCCCTGTGCCTGGGATGGGCACAAATATAATCCCTATGTACGATGGGTTTCAAACCAATTGTTTAGTATAACCTTGTTGGTAAAATCTCGAATTTAACATCAATACACATATTTCACGTACAATTGGTGTAGTTACAGGACTAAAATCACGGAGTACATTAAAATTTTATAATATGGGCTATATTTCCTGTATTTATAACAAACACGGTTTATCTCAAACGGGTGTCGCCGACATCGCCCGATTTACAATTTTACAGCTCTCAGTGAGATCATATAACACAGTTATAATGTAACATTGACCGTTAGATAATAAGTTTCTTCTTAACGACAACATGACTCCGCCTATTAAATCCATTTTGGTGTATTATGATATTCCATCATCCATGTCACCTGTGCTCTTTACACCTACACCCCACTGACTAAACATGGCAGTGACTCGACTGATTGTAGAGGGCGGGACTAGCTGACTAACAGGTATGGGTATTCAGTTTCCTATTTATTGAAATATAACACGTCAATACAACTACTTTATAAAGAAATTGTTTTACATTTAAAATGAGAACTATTTTTTCTCCATTCAACATGGCTGGAAAATGATGTAGCTATTGAAATGTTGTAGCAAAACTTTCTTTCTGTTTGTTTATTTGTTTGATTAATTAACGTCCTATTAACAGGGTCATGTAAGGACGGCAGCCCATTTATGTGGTGTGATGCATGTATGAAGTTCGGGTGTGTGTTTTGGGAGACTGTGGTATATACGTGTTGTGTCTTCTTATATAGTGGAGCTGTTGTCCTAATTATAGTGCTATATCACTGACGCATACCGCCGAAACATCAAGTAGCACACCTCACCCGGTCACATTATATTAACAACGGGCGAACCAGTCGTCTTACTCCCTATATCTATGCTGAGCGCTAAGTAGGAGCAGAAACTACTACTTTTATAGAATTTGGTGTGTCTCGGCCAGGGGACAGAACCCAGAGCCGTCCTCACAGGGGCGAGCGCCTATCCGAAGGCCAAAGGTGAGGTGGTGTCAAGGGAGACGTTAGGAAGAACAAAGTAAGGTAGGAAGAAAGAAAAGATAATATCCTAAATTATGTCGCCTTTTACGATCATGCAATAGGGGCAACAGGTATAAATCGATATGCTTCATTGATAGAGCACTATAAAAAGGACACCAGTTCCACTTTACAAGCAGACAGAACACGGATATACTGCAGTCTCCCAAAACACGCACTTAGATAGACTGAGTATAAGCATGTGCTAGTTTAGACGGGCTGATTATAAGCATGTGCTAGTTTAGACAGTGCAATCATAAGCATGTGCTAGTTTAGACAGTGCAATTATAAGCATGTGCTAGTTTAGACGGCCTGATTATAAGTCCCTAAAGGTAGGGATCGTAAAAGGCAACTAAATTTAGGGTCTTATCTTTTCTTTCTTACTTTCTCTTCTTAACGTTTCCCTTGAAACCACCTCACTTTTGGCGTTTGGTTGAGCGCTCGCCCCTGTGAGGAAAGCTCTGCGTTCTAGTTTCTGCTCCGGCTTATCACTCAGCATATAGTGAATGGGATGACTGGTTCTCTCGTTGTCAGTATAATGTGACCGGGTGGGGTGTGTTACTTGGTGTCTTCGGTGGCATGCTTCAGTGTCACTATAGCACTATTAAAGGAACAAAAGATTCACTATACAAGAAGACACAACACGAATATAGCGCAGTTTCCCAAAACACACACCACGCACTTCAGTAGGCCGTCCTTATACATGCTGACACTGGCTGTGAATAGGACGTTAATTTAATCAAACGTGCTTCTTTTAAGCGGTTGGTTATAAGCATAAGCTAATTTAGACAATCTGATGATGAGCATGTGCTAGTTTAGACGGACTGATTATAAGCATGTGCTAGTTTAGACGGACTGATTATAAGCATGTGCTAGTTTAGACGGACTGATTATAAGCATGTGCTATTTTAGACAGTCTGATTATAAGCATGTGCTAGTTTAGACAGTGCAATTATAAGCATGTGCTAGTTTAGAAAGTGCAATTATAAGCATGTGCTAGTTTAGACAGTGCAATTATTAGCATGTGCTAGTTTAGACAGTCTGATGGTGAGCATGTGCTAGTTTAGACGTCCCGATTATAAGCAAGTGCTAATTTAGTCTGATGATGAGCATGTTCTAGTTTAGACTGTTTAATTATAAACATTAGTTAAGACAGTGAGTGTATGTAAGAACAATGCGTTTGTTGTCAGTGTTAAGATGCGTTAGATGTAGTTTACACAGTTGTGTCTTTCTCAGTTCGGTTATTCCGTACAACTGTATTTTAATGTTTAATTACTGGGGGATTAAATTTACTTTCAAATTATAAAATCAAAAATATTTTGCAACCATTTTGGTTATTATACGTGTTCCGTGTCAGACATGTAATTTCTCGATTGATCCCGGTTAGTTTGAGTTGTTAAAACTAGGCTATATATACTATAAATCACGGTATAACATAACTACATCAGATAGCTGTTCTCTAACCCGACCCAGCTTGGTCCTCTAAACACTGTCGTATTCACGGGGTTGGAAATCTTTTGATGAAAATTATTGTGCCAAATATTTGTATATCGAATTTTGCAGACGGGCATCATTTTAAATAAGTTACTTATTTTTTAACATCTGATAATTAGAAGTAGTTTAAGTAAATGAAGAAGAGTGTTAAGTTTCCAAGGCCGGCAGTAATGAGCAGAACAGAGCTGATTTAAGTTTATGTTTCGGGGAGCCTGAGTTCCCTGATCACCATTGATAACAATAAAGATGGCGGATCTTGACACCTGTTCCATGCTTTTTAGTCTAACTCTTCATTTAGTTTGGTTCCTGGTCTGTAGCCCAGCTCGTGCTGTTGTTCCATACATTTGCTCTTTGATTAAGCTACCTCATCCCAAATAAAGTTATCATGTTTCCGTTTTGCATACACATGCAAATTAAATCATATTTCTTATCTATGTCAGTACCGCCTTTAAAAATAAAATTCAAAGTATCTTTAGAAATATGAAATAATATTTAAAAACCAATAAATACAATTTGAACAGTTGAACTTAGCTTTATTTTTGTCAGACGAATTTAAGGGGCATACATATACATTATATAACAAAGGAAGACGGTATATAGATTTACAAACACACTGTAACTTTCATTTTTGTTGCTGATAACCTGAACACGTCAAATCTGCCAAATGATTTAGTAAACTTCAACAGGTTCTTTTTTCAAAATTCTTAGATTTTTCATTTCGAATTCACAGACTTTCCTTAGGAAACTGTTTTCCGATAGCTACAAAATAAACACAAGTATTGATACCATCTAATGACCCACAGCTTTGGCGCTGTATTCGTATTGGTCCGTCAGCAGAAGATCATAAGGACTGATTGGTTGTACGTGTGAAATGCTTCATCAGCCAATCAAATTACAGTTTCAGCTAGAAAGTGTCACCGTCCAAATGACGATTACGTGTCGGTTTGATTGGCTGTTATCGATGTGATGACACTTGGTACAGTTATGTAGGATGATCTTAAAGATGCTCCATCGCTGACAAAAGGTATTTTCTCACTATCAAAAACAGGAGCAGACGATTAAGTATTTTTCTTAAGTTACAAAAGTTACTTACTTTACACCGTTACCACCACTGAAAAGTTTGAGCTTTTAATTTGACTCCAAGTTAAAAATCTGAAAAATAATTAATTGCATCCCGAAAAAAATCCATGGCACTATATCCTATATGGAATGAAGTACTGATTGCGCATGCACAAAAGGCGAAATAAATAATTTTATATTATTTTTTGTGTTAATTAGACATATGCATACACAATTAAACACCAATTATTGTTCAAATGATGAATATCATTTATGCTCTGTCGGCGGTGGAGCATCTTTAATAAAAATAATCGACTTTTTGAAATTATCATTTTTTGAGAAAAGTTGTTTTTACACTGATGGAATTTACGGTGGCTGACTTGTGCCATTTCGTCTTTTCGTCTTTTCGCCCCGAAAAGACGAGAATTAAGAAACCTTAAATTTCGTCTTTTCGTCTTTTCATGACCCGTACTTTGTAGAAACTCCATTTAAACATCGTGTAGCTCACTAACTTTAACCGTCACCGCCATATTAATTTTTCTCTCGGAAGGCTTCTCGACTTTACATATCGTGACTACATTATGCAAATTATGAAATGTTGCGCTTGTGTGTAAACTCGAGAAGCGTTCCGAAGAACAAATGAACATGGCGGTGACGGTTAAAGTAAGTGAGCTACACGATGTTTAAATGGAGTTTCTACAAAGCACGGGTCATGACACCTCCAAAGGAGATTGTGGATGAACACAGTTACGGGTACTGTTTACCACCACAAGCGTAGATTTTGTGATTTTGGCTTGGTTCTTGAGGTGCCCATTAGAGCCGAGACGACATTTCGACCGGACAGGGAAATGTCTACCTAGCATATTTTTCGTAAATTTCTCGATTCATCAAGCCATAACTTCGTCAATACTTGGCCAATTTTGTTCATCAAGCACTCAATGGAAAGATAAATAATTTTTCTTTAAGGTAAGATATCCGTCAATGTTGTAAAGAACCCATTTATTGAAATAATCACGGTTTAAAAAAATAGGTCCGTTTTTCTCGACCGCCGAGTTCATACCCTTGATACTATAATATATTTATATAGCCTATGTATACTGTTAGTTAAAAACAAATCGTGCCAGGTCCCTGTGTTCCGGTCCGGTGTGGGTGGAAGTCATTTTGAAATCCGGTTTTATCTTATTATTGACTTAATTGTTCAATATGGAAGCATATAAGTAGTTTATGATAACAATCAATTTATTCAATTGATAGCATTACAAGGTTCTTCATCAATAGGCTAACTAAGATTAGAAGTTTTAAACAGAAGTCAACATGTATGTTTACAGCAGTTACGTAGATTTCTCACATGAGGCATGTGCCACATACCACTTACAGATTCATCATTCCGCAAATCGTGATTGATACATTTTTTCAGATTAATTAATATCTTATTTTTTGTGTTCTAATCGTCCTAATTAGCAATTACGCTTATCAAAACATTGCCGTGTATATGTTAGGCACATAATGAACTTAAGATGCTAAACATAGCATTTACAGGAGTTGCCTCCCCTACACAACTTGAGAAAAAAGTTGTCGGCGGGTAATATTTGAAAGCGTTTGAACCACGGATCAATTTGTTAACATAATAATTAATGAAAGACAATTCTTGAAGACTTTGAGTTAAAGGGAAGGACTTGTACCAAGAAATTGCTCAAATACAATTAATTATAACAGTCAATGTACTGTGTGTTATTTGTAAAGACATTTTGACTACATACATGACATGGTCTTTATCATAATTGTACATTAGAAATTACATAATAATCTCCGTCGTATATGAAAGATATTACAGAGTATATCTGTAGTTTGTAATTTTTCGGGGCGAAAAGACGAAAAGACGAAAATACGAAAAGACGAAATTTAAGGTTTGTTAATTTTCGGGGCGAAAAGACAAAAAGACGAAATTGAAGGTTTGTTACTTTTCGTCTTTTCGGGGCGAAAAGACGAGATTTTTGAAGGCGAAAAGACGAAAATTAAAGGCGCTAATAATATATTATTTTAGTTGTAGACTATCGCTATTTATCAGCTTCCTATACCTGTTAACTATGCTCTGTTTTTGAAGACACTGCGCAAGTTTGTAGCTACAATGCATTTTTACGCTATTTTCCGTCTTCGAAAATCAGAATTATTGCAAGAAAATGCAATGATCAAAATTACCGTCATGCAGAAATATCACTAATGACAGCAAACTCGGCACGTGTTTTGGACCAGTATAATTAGACCGTCGATGAGCAACAAGCACAGCCAGGCACATTGGTAATACTGCGAGGAATACATCATACTTATCACAAAGAATTGCCAATTATGTGAGATTTAGTTTAGATGTAGTCTCAGCTAGAGCATACATCAAAACGTCAAAACGGAAGAATTATTTCAAATTTATGACTTGCTTTGCGTGTTAAATCCTTTGTTATTTATACCACTAACTTTTGAAATCGTGTTACAATGAAAAAAATCTCGGATTGTGTTTTGAAATAAATACACCTTAAGTGCCACATAACAGACATAGCCCTAAGAAAAGACTTTCACTGACGTCACGCCCGCTGACACGAAAGAACAACGAAGATTAAGTAGTGAGCGGCGAAGCGTTGCCTGTAAATCGAGCAGCCCTTGGTGTATTTAATAAAATTGGTCTTGCCGATTGGTCGATCATAAAAAAGCGATAACGACCAATTGTTATGACGCAATCAACGCTGCGCTTGAGCTTAATGAACCGTGACAAATGCGCAGTGTAATTAATGATCGGTATTTACTGTTTGGCCATGCGGGGGTGTCCACGGTCAGATGACCTAACAAATAAACAAAACGACGGTAACCTTAAGAACATCATACCATATTAAAGTTTTAGCGACTAGCCGTTTTAACAATCCGCATGGTTGAGATTATGTAAGTTGCTTTAACGATATCTCGTTTTACAGGTTGGTTTTTAGAAATAGTTCACTCGCGATTTGAAGATTTACAATATATTCCTAAAGTTACGTTTACACTTCAGCGTTAGTTTTACACAAACTTATGATATGGTGGTCATTGATTTAACATAAAAAAACCCAATTGTACCGCGTTACACTAGACATTCGACAATGTCTGTGATTCCATCCAATAAAATAGAGAATTTTATTAAGAAAGAAAACAGAAAATGACTCTTATCATTGACATTCTATCACATACTGACAAGTTGGTAGGAGAGACGTGTGACTTGGCCTCTGTAGGTGGTACATGACTTACCGGACAGTTACTGTCTGGTATTTCCCAACAGTTTTTCAGCAAGTCTTGGTCTACTGATAACTTCGGTATAACCGGAAGTAGACTAACTTCATATGCCAGAATCGTGGTTAATTGGGAGCCACGTGCTTTCTTTATTCTGATTCGTGGGGAACAACTTACATCGATTTAGATATAATTTTATAAAAGAAATGTGAAAGTAATTTTAAAGCAGTGCGATATTTAAAAAAATATATGGAATGACCAGAAATTCGAATATATTACTATTTGAACATCTAGCTCAATTGTCATAAAAGATGATTAACTTATAATTAATCACATGATTAGAGAAATTTTCATTTCTCATTTGCTGAAAAAAATCAGTTACTATATCTTTTCGTAATTAGCAAATAGGTAAATAATTGAGTTCTTAAAGATTTTGGTAAGTTAGCATCACAAGCAATTATTTTATTTGATAATTAACATTAAACTGTTGTTAGCTTAATCACTCTTTGAACAACTGGACCCTGGATAATTCACTAAAACACACAGATAGCGGGTTAAAAACAGCTCCTACGAGTACTTAATCAAGGAAAAGTGGTTGTTCTGATTAAAAAAAAATACAAAAATAAATGTGACGTAGAAATGCCGATAAAAATACACAGAAGTAACTGAAAAGCCGGCTACTCGCCGGTCTATGATTAGCATGTCCGCCCGGCGTTAATTGGCGAAACAAGTAGCAACGAAGTCACTCTAATAATGTATATTTCTTAGTGTTTCCGAATAACGGCATCGGGTCACATCATATTTTCGGAATTATATTTATCCTAAATATAACCTAATTACAGTTAAAACACAGCTTTTACACTATTTTGACTCCACATATTATGTATAACAAGCATTTGTTAACAGTCGTTCCTATTAGGATATCTCCTCTGGTTTATTTCGGGAGAAGACCACAAGATAGCGATCAATTTAGAATATATATCATGTAGGCACTGTTTACAAAAACCTATATACACATTGTCTGAGTCGTGACGTAAGAAAGCTGGCATCAACTTATTAATGTTAAGAAATATTGATTTCCTATATAAAGGTAATTCATTCTTGGATTTCTAACTGAGATTTTGATCCGGCCACCACGCAAAGCACTTCCGCGGTGTCAATGTCAATACCCGGGTAACACCACAAGTTTTCACCTTCTTACTATGAAATGTCGTGATTGAGTTAAATTGTGAAGATTAAACATAAAATGATTGTCTCTCACATTGTGTGGCTATGTATTTTTTTTTTTTTTTTTACACATTTGGAACCATGGGTTTTGAAGGAAAGTCATTAAACGTGTCCAGGGCGTTAGATGGCGCAGTGTTTGGAGCAATCGCAACATCTCGAAGATAAATGTCGGGAATTTCTGAGAGATATCACGATTGCGATTGGGGGTTCGAGATGTGAATGAAAGACATATAGAAGTTTGACCTACGTTTATAAATGACACTGTCTTTTGCGATTGGAGGAGAGGCTCGACCTGGCGTTAGACGGCGCTGTGTTTGGTTATTGAAGGTGAGGCTTGACCTGACGTTAGACGGCGCTGTGTTTGGTTATTGAAGGTGAGGCTTGACCTGACGTTAGATGGCGCTGTGTTTGGTTATTGAAGGTGAGGCTTGACCTGACGTTAGATGGCGCTGTGTTTGGTTATTGAAGGTGAGGCTTGACCTGACGTTAGATGGCGCTGTGTTTGGTTATTGAAGGTGAGGCTTGACCTGACGTTAGATGGCGCTGTGTTTGGTTATTGAAGGTGAGGCTTGACCTGACGTTAGACGGCGCTGTGTTTGGTTATTGAAGGTGAGGCTTGACCTGACGTTAGATGGCGCTGTGTTTGGTTATTGAAGGTGAGGCTTGACCTGACGTTAGATGGCGCTGTGTTTGGTTATCGAAGGTGAGGTTTGACCTGACGTTAGATGGCGCTGTGTTTGGTTATTGAAGGTGAGGCTTGACCTGACGTTAGACGGCGCTGTGTTTGGTTATTGAAGGTGAGGCTTGACCTGACGTTAGACGGCGCTGTGTTTGGTTATTGAAGGTGAGGCTTGACCTGACGTTAGACGGCGCTGTGTTTGGTTATTGAAGGTGAGGCTTGACCTGACGTTAGATGGCGCTGTGTTTGGTTATTGAAGGTGAGGCTTGACCTGACGTTAGATGGCGTTGTGTTTGGTTATTAAAGGTGAGGCTTGACCTGACGTTAGATGGCGCTAGGTTGGGTGATTGAAGGTGAGGCTTGACCTGACGTTAGATGGCGCTGTGTTTGGTTATTGAAGGTGAGGCTTGACCTGACGTTAGATGGCGCTGTGTTTGGTTATTGAAGGTGAGGCTTGACCTGACGTTAGATGGCGCTGTGTTTGGTTATTGAAGGTGAGGCTTGACCTGACGTTAGATGGCGCTGTGTTTGGTTATTGAAGGTGATGCTTGACCTGACGTTAGATGGCGCTGTGTTTGGTTATTGAAGATGAGGCTTGACCTGACGTTAGATGGCGTTGTGTTTGGTTATTAAAGATGAGGCTTGACCTGACGTTAGATGGCGCTGTGTTTGGTTATTAAAGATGAGGCTTGACCTGACGTTAGATGGCGCTGTGTTTGGTTATTGAAGGTGAGGCTTGACCTGACGTTAGATGGCGCTGTGTTTGGTTATTGAAGATGAGGCTTGACCTGACGTTAGATGGCGCTGTGTTTGGTTATTAAAGATGAGGCTTGACCTGACGTTAGATGGCGCTGTGTTTGGTTATTAAGATGAGGCTTGACCTGACGTTAGATGGCGTGTTTTGGTTATAGGTGCGTAGAGGCGTGTGTTTGGTTATTGAAGTGAGGCTTGACCTGACGTTAGACGGCGCTGTGTTTGGTTATTAAGTGAGGCTTGACCTGACGTTAGACGGCGCTGTGTTTGGTTATTGAAGTGAGGCTTGACCGACTTAGGCTGTTAGATGGGGTGTTTGTTTGGTTATTGAAGATGAGGCTGACCTGACGTTAGATGCGCTGTGTTTGGGTTTAAGTGAGGTTGACCTGACGTTAGATGGCGCTAGGTTGGGTGATTAACGGTGAAGGTTGACCTGACGTTAGATGGCGTGTTGTAAGTGAGGGACGTTAGATGGCGCTGTGTTTGGTTATTAAAGATGAGGCTTGACCTGACGTTAGATGGCGCTGTGTTTGGTTATTGAAGATGAGGCTTGACCTGACGTTAGATGGCGCTGTGTTTGGTTATTGAAGATGAGGCTTGACCTGACGTTAGATGGCGCTGTGTTTGGTTATTAAAGATGAGGCTTGACCTGACGTTAGATGGCGTTGTGTTTGGTTATTAAAGATGAGGCTTGACCTGACGTTAGATGGCGCTGTGTTTGGTTATTAAAGATGAGGCTTGACCTGACGTTAGATGGCGCTGTGTTTGGTTATTAAAGATGAGGCTTGACCTGACGTTAGATGGCGCTAGGTTGGGTGATTAACGGTGAAGGTTGACCTGACGTTGTTGCCATTTATTCCCGGACATGAACAAATAAAGGACGCCTTCGAAGTGTCGCACAACCATTTGCGATATGAACAGAACTTTGGTTCACACGACAGTATTGTTAGGGCCTTCTATATACGGAACGCCAATTCTACTTTTAGCATTCTTGTTACATAAAGCCTCTTGTAACGAGGTATTAATGGAAAAAAAATCACGCATCTCTCTTCAGAATCTGGCGCTGTGTCGGGATTAAATGTTACAGTTATCGGCCACTGGCCATGTTAGTTTATCTCTGTTCAGCTGAAGAGCAAACAATGCGTATAACTTTACTGAAACCGCTTCAACAGTTTCTTTCATATTGAATTGAACAACTGCATTGCATGCATATTGCAAGTTATCATCGCCAATATTGGCTATTTAGAAGCTTATCTCGTGTGTAAGCTTGTGTCTCTCAGTGTAGGCCACATCAGACGGGGCTTAACAGATAACACATCTAAAATTAAAAAAAAAACGCACTAAGTTCACATTACCCAAGAAATGTAAAGAAAAAATGTAAAGATTTTTGTTGAGTTAGGGTGCCTGTTTTAACACTGCAGATTAGATCAGCGATGAATACGTACATACAGATACATTGGATGTTGTGGCCCTTCTACAACGGCGGATCATAAAATATGCCTACCTCAAAATGGCGGGATATTCCTAAATAAAACGATAAACAAAACCCACAGACACGGTGAAAATATTCCAACGCGGCATGGATAACGGGATGTCCGACCAAGATTGCAGGATACGAAACCTGTTGAAATGTCCCGGTTGTTTTACTGGCATATAACATAGACCTGGTCTTCATGGCTATAATGTTTGTTTGTTGTGTGGCCTTCACACGTGGTTGTGACAATTCCCTGTGTTCACCTAGGGAGAGACATAATATTGATCACGGAATGAAAAACGATAGTCATAACTTATCAGGATTGGGCACAAGTTACAATATAACAAATATATAAACGATAATTTTATAAAGATAACCTGATGTTGGTCATACATTATAATACATAAATCACGTAAAAGATACCACAATTAGAAAAGTTAATAAGAAAACAAAACCAGCTATAGTAAAGACAGGAAAACTGGAATAAAGATGACAGACCGTTTAATGATTAATTATCGAAATGATGTAACCATGGTCATCCAGGACTGGTCTGATCATTTTCGGTTTTCAACGTTTTGAGGATGCTCTCAGAACAGGAAAACCAGATATACATGTATCTTTTCTTATTCAACTATAAACTATAACATTAAAAAAGAAATGATAGGATTTTCACAGGTGAAGCCACAAACACATGCGGGGCTATTTCCTATACACTAAAGTGAACAACGGAGTTATATATTCCTTTATCGACACACAGATAAACCAGCATGATTTAAACGGAATGGTGCCAGCGAGCAAAATCAAAATATTCAAAAACATTTGCATGTGGCGAAGAAGGTACATGGCTATACTAATGTCATCTTCTTAAAACAAGTGCTTTACCATATCTAAACACTTTAAATTATAAAAAGGAGCAGACTTTTAAAAACTGTGCGAAAAAGATTTTATTTAAATGTTAAATTGTTAGCTTGACATCGTAAGGCAAGATGGAAAGAAAACTGTAACCAAAATTAAACTAAAAGCATTTTTACAGAAGTGTAAAACCATGATTAACTGATTAAATGTTGATCACCAGTAATCTAATCCTTCCCTCACTGACGTTTCAGTCTAAATGTCACTGTGGTGAAAAAATACAATGTAAGGAGTGAATTAATGAACGATTGTCTGCTATGATATAAAGTCTATTGTAAAACACCTGTAGATTATATTTTCTTAATTGTCGAAATCAGTCTTGGTTCGATACAAATTACATGATGTAGCTGAAATGACCAATGACTTTCTAATATCACTTGTCAATGCTTCTATGTACTAGTCTTCCGGTATGAACTAGTACTTCCGGTATAATCTATAGATTTTGGTATTACATGTTATTATGTAGTACCTTATAATTAAATGGTCATGTGTTGTTCTATTGGCAGCAAGTCGGCCAGTTCTACTTCCGGCAGAATTTGATATGTACAGAACAATAACCTATATTTAAATCAAGGTTTCAGGAACAGATCTGTTCGTACAATTTACACCGAAATCGACACGTATACTGTTGCACTCACATAAACTTTTTGATAACTTTACCAAAACCACACACTTGTTTAAAAATAAATTCACCCTTCCTTACAAATTAAAAAGAAGTGAAAGTGGGAAAACATATTGTACTAAGTTGCAGGTAATTAGCAGCATTATCAAGAAAACAAGCCCCGTGTGTGTGTGTGTCTGTCACGGAGAGCTAATATCGCCCCTGTGTTGTGATATACTAGGCGGCTAGCCTCCGGCGTTCTATCTCTCAGCTCAGTCAGCTTGTTGTAAGTGATGACACGATCCCATCGCTTCTATCACTTGGTCGATCATCCTTGTAAGTTGTATCAATGACTTATATCAACAAACAAGCATACCAATGTTTGGATTCGTTGTGGTCCGTGTCCGGAGGCTGATCTGTGATTACAACAAAGATGGAGGTTAAGCTTGCATTTGTCCTGACCAAGAAATGGTAGCAGGCCCTACCGTTTTATGTCTATGCCAGATGGAAGGAAAGGAGAAGTTCGACCCACATCAAAGGATACTCGGCTAACGACCCCATCATTTTATCCCCTCCTTAGATTTTGTCCCAACTCGGCGGCATCACAAGTGTAAGGGATGCGACCACTAACTGTACCGAGACCTTTATCTTTTCTCGTGTAAAACGAGACATTCACGGGTTTTCTGCATATTCGGCAAAATTGATATCAATATCTCAAGAATAAGGAGAAAATGTAGAAAAGATATTGCTCGCTCAATTAAGACTTGTGCGCTGACATATACACGCACGTGTATGCAAGTGCGTGAAGTATATAAATAACCTTGGCCTTTGATGAGCGAAAGGGCAAATCATGTAAAATGTACTTATCTTTTTTATGATGGGCTTGACTTATGAAGAGATTAAAATGTATAGAGGGTGAGATTGTCTCAAACATACCCATTTGTTGAACAAGGTTATGACCGGTCTTTTAGCGTACCTTGTTCGTATGAAGTTTGAGGTAGATCGAGAATAATAAAGTTAAAATTATTTCAAAGTTATGATATTATGTAGTATAAGAAACTTTAAAACGATGCTTAAGAACCAAATTACATTGGGCAATGAATCAACACCTCTTAACGATTAACTTTATATGATTTACAACAATGGTAAAAAGAAACATTGTTTAAACCTATGTTAATTACAATGGTGGGATGCGTGACCTAGTATTGTATTCCATATCAATTTAAGCCAATCATGGAATCGAACCCGGACGACCTGATTAAAGACAGTTTCCTGGACACTCTGACACCATTTTTCTGTCGTCGCAGTATTCTTTCTTCTAACAATGACTTGCCAAGTCCTATTCCACGTGTTCAGACTGCCACAGGATCTGTTGAAGGACCGAACGGCCCTATACCCGGTGTACAATGTACGAGTGATACATCTACGTACAATATTTGACAATTGTTATATATGATGGTATCTATATCCGGTGTACGAGAAATACAGAGTGGCGATATGTATAATATCATGCCACCATGTTCTGCGTATCATGCTTGACACTTGTTATACAGTATGGTACCGTATGTGGCCCTAAATGACATAAGTTGTCGATATAGAGCCGTAAAACTCAAACAAAGTATGGTACTTATATCCGGTGTAGGAATGATATTTTGGTGTTGATACATGGCCGTACTTTGGTCTGCGTACCCGGACACCTGTTCTACAGTCGAGTGCTCTATCGGAGACAGGACCCGGGGATTTATTTTAGCGGAATTTCGAGTCTAATTTCAATTTTCTCATCTTATCTATACCATGCATACACGATCTGAACACTTAAAAAATATATTAGAATCCTCGCTTCAATAATTTTGGGCGCGATTAACCATTCATGTAATCATTAATGCTACACAATAATTAACTCCTTTTAGCGGCGTCGTATCGGTAATAAACTATTACTTTAATTCTGTCAAAGTATTTTGTCTAAATTCAAAATATCTATAACAGTTTTCTCGTTGTTAATCATGGTTCAGATCATGTGATATATGTATCTATGACGTCTACAAATATGTACAAAACTTATATGTGTCTGTATATCATATATTATAACATCCCGTCTACATACATTACATCCCGTTTGTATTACATCAATAGTGTAAAACTTTATATCAAATTTGCATACAATACATAAAATATATCATGTCCGCATACTGACAATCGCCAAGAGAATATAAGCTCACGTCTGCATACTTATATCATGTCGTGCTTGTGTACGGTACATGTATATATTACGTCATGCAAAATGGTTCTTATATCATACAATGTTTATAACTGCATCATGTTTAATTTAATTTTTGGTTAGTATCATATCTGTTAATATCATATTTTACACCTGATCTGTTTTCATAATATTTGTTTGATGATCAAATCTGTTTAATGATAGGCAAATTGTTTCATAAAAAAATACTTGCAAAGGTATCTGTAAAACGATAAAAGTTACTTATTATAAAATAAATGATTTGGTCAGTACCATATGATCAAATATAATGTTTACATCAAATAATATCAAATCGGATTACATCACATCGATGTAACGATAGGGATGTTTTATGGCCGATTTATTTAGATCTTTATTCTTACTCCGTTCCTTAGTTTCCTCGAACAGTCACGTTCCGCTGACGAGCATGCAGAGTCCATATTCATATCTGGAGCCATATTTTAACATTTCCAGTCATGCATTAAAGGCGCTGTTTATACACTGTACTATACAAAAGACAAAAATAATGGGATATCTTTCGATATCTTGCATAACTTTAAAAATAATTTTACAAGTAAGCGGAATACAGATTTGCTTGAATAACAAACTAGGTTGTGATTTGTAAATTCATGTAGTATGTCTTTAGTCAAAATATCTCCTTTATATGAGACTAAAATAGTTTGATATAGACGTACGACAATTGAATACAATGCTACTGCGTCATGTATTGGTACTATTGAACTGATGACTGGCGATGAGTGTTCTCAAGGAGTGGGTACAGTTCTGATTACTGAACTTGGCAGCGTCTTTGAAGGAATTAATCAGTCCAATTGTTTTAAATTTGACGTTGGTTTGTTTATGTATTTTTAGTGAGAAGTTTATCGCGAGTGGGTGAATCACGAGATAACATTAACCAAATGTCACTGTCGGCTGTATCCCTTCTAGACCTGATGCCCCTTTTCTGTTTGACGGGGCCCTCCCCCGACGCCCCTCCTAAAACCCACTAGGCCAATCCGACTCTCATCCATAGCTCCCCTCACCAATTAACCTGAACTAATGATAATCTACAAACAGCCTTGACTCATAGCGTAGCTCCCCTCTCAAACATGTGGTACTTCAACGTACGTGCGTAAAAGTGAATGTTTCACTTCTGTAAACTAACATGTTTATAAGTACTTAATATTTCTATGATGAAATGTCTAATAAACCTGTTCACTGAAAAATTAAACAACGGTGCAGTTACGCAACGATAGTTGCTGTTGTATATGATAGTGGCTGTTATGATATTGGCTGTTGTATATGATATTGGCTGTTGTATATGATATTTCTTTCACTTTCGAAAATTTCAATAACAAAACATTATACATAGCTTAAACAGTGTTTTTCGTATATTTTTGATAAACAACGAGAGTGAAAAGAAAACCATGTACAACAAACATGGATTTGTGAATTATTTCTTCCACAATAAATCACTGATATATTGCGAAGATGGGTCGGCTTTGTCAATCATATGGCAGTTTGTTTTTCAGCTGTTCACCAGCAAATATGTGAAAGTGTATAAACACCAATCGATGTGTCTCTCATTAGTATGCTTTTCTGAAGCATCGGAAAAAAATGAAGAATTTGTTCATTAACTCAAAATCAATAAGTTTATAGACTTTATGTTGAAAAAATTAGTCGTTCTATGAATTTTGCCCAAAATGTAACACTCGTTTAACTCAACATCGGAGAACCCCGTGTATTATATGACGTAAAGACTTTGTCTGACAGAACTCTAGAACTGCCATTGTTTATTGACGCCATTGGTGTACCATTGTTAACTTACTTACCCGGCCTACTATACCTTTCTAAAGACGACACCATTATCTGTCTTAAAGTAACTTAGTATACCTGCTAACCAATAGAAGTTCTAAGACGGATCCAAAACAACGCAAAAGATGACATACAATTTACTGTAGCTGCTCTAGTTAATTACGTTTGTGTTCAGATCGGCCGTATGTCTCTTAGAACTTCTATTGTAGGTTCACCAATAATGATGTCAATGACATCGGCAACTCTATCTAGTATTCTGTCGGACGTAACGTCTGTCTAGTATTCTGTCGTAAGTAACGTCTATCTAGTATTCTGTCGTAAGTAACGTCTATCTAGTATTCTGTCGGACGTAACGTCTATCTAGTATTCTGTCGGACGTAACGTCTATCTAGTATTCTGTCGGACGTAACGTCTGTCTAGTATTCTGTAGGACGTAACGTCTAACTAGTATTTTGTCGGACGTAGCGCCTATCTAGAATTCTGTCGGACGTAACGTCTACCTGGTATTCTGTCGGACGTAACGTCTGTCTAGTATTCTGTCGGACGTAACGTCTATCTAGTATTCTGTCGGACGTAACGTCTATCTAGTATTCTGTCGGACGTAACGTCTGTCTAGTATTCTGTCGGACGTCACGTCTGTCTGGTATTCTGTCGGACGTAACGTCTAAAAAAAATCTAGTATTCTGTCGGACGTAACGTCTATCTAGTATTCTGTCGGACGTAACGTCTATCTAGTATTCTGTCGGACGTAACGTCTGTCTAGTATTCTGTCGGACGTAACGTCTATCTAGTATTCTGTCGGACGTAACGTCTATCTAGTATTCTGTCGGACGTAACGTCTATCTATTATTCTGTCGGACGTAATGTCTGTCTAGTATTCTGTCGGACGTAGCGTCTCTCTAGTATTCTGTCGGACGTAACGTCTATCTAGTATTCTGTCGGACGTAACGTCTGTCTAGTATTCTGTCGGACGTAGCGTCTATCTAGTATTCTGTCGGACGTAACGTCTGTCTAGTATTCTGTCGGACGTAGGAATAAGTTCTCGATCGCACTTGTGCGCGGTGACAAATAGAGAAAACGAAATGACTTCCAAAAATTAAGTAACAACGCACAACCATTATTGTTTGTGTTCACTTTAATTATACAGATCGTCAGTCATAAGTAATTACGAACAATAAGACAAGGCCATTGAGATTAAGAATATTTCTATTTATTTCTATTCATAAATTGAAGAAAGATAATTCCGTGAGCCTCAGAAAGTTACATTCCCAATTCTTGTCGGTTTGTTATGTGCAGATAACACCTTTTCTTTATTTTCCCGTTAATTACATCGCTGAAATGAATGAATTTTTTTTTATAGTTTTAATAGCTTTTACCCAGCGTGACTGGAATAAGTGGCCGTAAACACACCGTCACCGAGATGATACAGGGTGTTCTATAAACGCAATCGGTGTGAAACGTCCCGAAAAATATTCTCAGTGATTCATTCGCAAAGAAATCTCCCATATATGATGTTAATCTATTCCAATGCACATTATATATTAATCCCTAAGATAGATTAAAGTTTCTACATAAAATAGTAGATCTGTGAGTCTAAGTACGGCATTATCTTCACTGAGAGCGGAATTACAATTCAAAGATAATAGTATTGTCACCGTGTTGGAATCTATGTTAACAGGGTTAGTGTCCATATTTCAGTAAAAAAACGGATCTATAATCCAGGTACCGGTGTGTAAACGTTGACAGTATATACAGGTATAACAAATTTCGGGCTTTATTCCAACAAAAGAAACTGCCGATATATTAAAGAGTTCATAATGGACAGGATTACTCTTCTTCATCGTCGTGTCTAATGTAGTTTGATTGAGTTAAAAAGCTCGTGGAAATATTTCCGATAAAAAACTGACCGCCGATGAACAGATGCTAGAAGTTGGATACGATTAGCGTCGATATAAACATGTCCACTGATTCAGAAAATATACGTTCGGTGCGTTAACTTTTACCGCCATCAATCATTGATTCATTAAGTTTTTATAATACCCTATTATTAACAATGACTTAATCATCAAGGAAAAAATCGCATTGAATCATAAAATAAAAATGTGCGTTATCGCGCGAATTATCTATATTTTACAATCCACATTGTCTAGATTTCATGGAGTCATAGAGCTAACTTGTTATGACAACGGCACTGTCAATATAGGCCTCCCGTTTCTGCCTTTGGCGATGTGCATGTTGTGGTCAATTATATTCTTTGTATAACGGCAAAGATTGGCTAAAACAGAGAACAAACAATTCCTCCCACAAAATCACACAGCAAACAAACCGAACACACGAATTTCAATTTTAGAGAGATGGGAATAGCGTTAGTAGCTACAGGCCTGATATTGGCTGTTGTGTGTGACGTCACACATTAACTTATCAGAGCGTGTACATAGGGGTTCCCCAACGATATAGCTGGCAGTACAAGCTAGGTCATAGGTACACTGCACACACGCAACATGTGAGCTTTAATATAGAACTCAGGTAAAACGAGGTATCGTCTGAAGCCGAGACGGACACAAAATGAAGTTATTTCGACTTCGATTTATAATTCTTGGACTTTTACTGTGTGTTTTCCACGTGTGGTGTAGAACTTGTGGTACCGATTTGACGGACCCCGCGTCCAGTGCTTACCTGGCGGGGGTAGTGGTGGAGGGTCAGGTGGCGCAGACCCTACCCCCGGACCAGAGTGACCGATTTAATGTCACTATTAGGATAAGGAATGTATATAAGGGTTTGCCTAGTAGTAAAAAGAGGAGGTTAGTGACCGTGGGGAAGTTTGGGCCAGAAAGTGACAAGGAAAATTGTATTTTTACCAGTGTACATAGGGGATCTACCCGGTTTGTGTTTTTTCTAAAGGAATCTGAACAAAATTACTATACTTTGTCAGCATTTCCAGTGAAATTTACTAAGAAAATTGGACGACAAATTCGGAAAATTTTATGTAAAAGGGGATCTTGTGGTAAGTACTGTATGTTTGTGTAATTGTTTACTTGTTGTGTATATGTGCTTTAACTTTGTAATTATAACCATACAATACACGTAGTGTGTACCCATTCTTGAGCGGCGAGAGAATATATATCGACCTATAGAAAATGTGTTAGGAATGTACACATGGTATAGTAAGACACCACACAGTTTAGCCAATGGCACGATGACATTTAATTTTAATGCTTGAATGCCACCGATATGACTGAGATTATCAATGAACAAAAACGTACACACGCCCAGAGACGTAAAATATATTTTACGTGTGCATAAACGGACTTACTGAAATATTGATCTTCATGGACCACGACGGAGCCACGTGTTGCAAAACAAATGTTAGTCCTGTCAAAATCGGGTCATTTTTTACCTGTGTCAGATATATGCATAACACACCTTTAATGTGGAGATGTAGCTTAAAGTAAGATTTAGTTAAGGTCTCTCTCATTTACAAACTGGGTTCAGGAGTCGCCAGCTTAGAAAGTGCCGTTAGAGGCCTGGGGAGTCTCCGTGGGGCTGGTATTCGTGTAAAACATGTTTATTTTACCTGTGTTTACGTAATTCACGTAAGTGGGACTAAACAATATAATAGGTAACGGCTAAACAGGTAATCCGTCTTACCGTGTACTTATAACCACAGGTGAATGACAAGGGTGAACAGTCCTCATGTGGATTATCACATTTCTCACTCATTAGTATGAATGGAAGCTTAAACTTGTGCTTTTTCTGATCAGTACCTCAAATTGAATATCTCCATCAAACTTCAAATGGTTTCATAAGTTTGATATTAGAAGCAGTTTTGTTTTACACTTAAAACCATGAATACCAGTGGGAAAATAAACAAAATATTGGTGGTTTTTTCATTGAAACTTTTTTGAATGAAATAATAATAAAAAAACCCATAATTGAATATGATATTTAAATTCTAAAATAATGCAGTTGTTCTTAAAATTTGTTGGAAAATATGAAATGATATTAATAGCAAAGTGGAAATAAAGCTTCATGTTAAAGAAAAAACAAAAAAACTAAGACTATTTTGATTTTAAAAATATATGCACTTTTTCTTTTAAAACCCACCTACAACTATTTCACCATAAAATATTTATAGTAAATACTACTAAAAGTTTTAAGTAGAAATAAAAACAATAAAAAAAAGTATGGCTCTTAAAAAAAATTGCAGTTGTTACAGTCGTTGATGTACATGTATGTTACAACATGAAATTTGAATTCTTTCTTCCTGAAAAAATGATCTTTTTGCAGCCAACACATTTTGTTGAAAATATTCAGACAATATTTATTTATGATGGTATCAGTGCTCTGAAGCATTTTTTTTTAATTTGAATTGCATCTTAGTTTTAGATATATCAACCACCTTATCAAAGAAGATCAATCAATATATTGCCATAAACTGCCAGTCAAAATTCACTCCGTCAGTAAGTAATGGTCGTTAACAGGTGATTTTAGATTAGTGGAATTCTGTAATATTCTGTACATTTGCTGAATGTTTTAGTAAGGAAGAGGCAGTTAGAATATTCACCATGTATAAATGAAAAAAGTAGATAGATCTTAATTATTAGTGTGTTGTCTGCAGAAAACTATAAAAAGTCGAACAATTCCAAATTCAGCCCTGGACCATCCAAACAAGGATGTTAGGGGAAGATTTAGGGGCTTCATATAGAGTTCATTACAGAGACCTAATCCAAGTTTCCTCTGTCCCTTACACTGACATCAGACATTCTGACAGATGAATGTCTATATGTGTGACATGTTACTGTCTGAATATGTTGCATGGCCTGGCCAAAAGAAACTGGACAATATGCACAGAGAGCAAGTTAAGGTGTTCACACTGTCAGTCAGGGTTTTCACGGACAGTTACAGACAAGCCATCAATATGTTGTATATCCATCATCATTAATGATTATTAATTAATTTGGGCTGTGTGGAGCCCAGGTAAGGAATGATGGACAGACTGCCTGATGATTGGTGACTTTAATGGACTAGTTAATCTACAATAATTTCTCTATAGGTACCAGGTCACACAAGGTTTACACACAGGCCTAATGTGTTTACTCTTAATTATCTAACAGAACAAATCATTTGTACTTTGGGGTTATATTGATCTGTCTGTGTATATCCTGTAGCTTTATAATGCATTAGAAAATATTGATGTTCAGCCAAGGTCAGAGGTAATGTATTGTAAACTGTTCTTTGTCATGGGAGATGTATTTTGTGATTGAGTTTGTGTAGGGAAATCAACACATTATACAATATAATAAATCATACATAATATAGTGTACCAACTTTCATTATGCTTTATAATCCAGTGTAATACAAACTTTAATTACGCTTTATAATCCAGTGTAATAGAAACTTACATTATACTGTTGTTATATAATCCAGTGTAATACAAACTTACATTATACTGTTATATAATCCAGTGTAATACAAACTTACATTATACTGTTATATAATCCAGTGTAATACAAACTTACATTATACTATTATATAATCCAGTGTAATACAAACTTACATTATATTGTTATATAATCCAGTGTAATACAAACTTACATTATACTGTTATATAATCCAGTGTAATACAAACTTACATTATACTGTTATATAATCCAGTGTAATAGAAACTTACATTATACTGTTATATAATCCAGTGTAATACAAACTTACATTATACTGTTATATAATCCAGTGTAATACAAACTTACATTATACTGTTATATAATCCAGTGTAATACAAACTTACATTGTACTGTTATATAATCCAGTGTAATACAAACTTACATTATACTGTTATATAATCCAGTGTAATACAAACTTTCATTACACTGTTATATAATCCAGTGTAATACAAACTTACATTATACTGTTATATAATCCAGTGTAATACAAACTTTCATTACACTGTTATATAATCCAGTGTAATACAAACTTTCATTACACTGTTATATAATCCAGTGTAATACAAACTTACATTGTACTGTTATATAATCCAGTGTAATACAAACTTACATTGTACTGTTATATAATCCAGTGTAATACAAACTTTTCATACTGTTATATAATCCAGTGTAATACAAACTTACATTATACTGTTATATAATCCAGTGTAATAGAAACTTACATTGTACTGTTATATAATCCAGTGTAATACAAACTTTCATTATACTGTTATATAATCCAGTGTATACAAACTTACATTGTACTGTTATATAATCCAGTGTAATACAAACTTTCATTACACTGTTATATAATCCAGTGTAATACAAACTTACATTATACTGTTATATAATCCAGTGTAATACAAACTTACATTGTACTGTTATATAATCCAGTGTAATACAAACTTACATTATACTGTTGTTATATAATCCAGTGTAATACAAACTTTTATTATACTGTTATATAATCCAGTGTAATACAAACTTACATTATACTGTTATATAATCCAGTGTAATACAAACTTACATTGTACTGTTATATAATCCAGTGTAATACAAACTTACATTATACTGTTATATAATCCAGTGTAATAGAAACTTACATTGTACTGTTATATAATCCAGTGTAATACAAACTTACATTATACTGTTATATAATCCAGTGTAATACATACTTTCATTATACTGTTATATAATCCAGTGTAATACAAAGTTACATTATACTGTTATATAATCCAGTGTAATACAAACTTTTCATACTGTTATATAATCCAGTGTAATACAAACTTACATTATACTGTTATATAATCCAGTGTAATACAAACTTACATTATACTGTTATATAATCCAGTGTAATACAAACTTACATTATACTGTTATATAATCCAGTGTAATACAAACTTACATTATACTGTTATATAATCCAGTGTAATAGAAACTTACATTATACTGTTATATAATCCAGTGTAATAGAAACTTACATTATACTGTTGTTATATAATCCAGTGTAATAGAAACTTACATAATACTGTTGTTATATAATCCAGTGTAATACAAACTTACATTATACTGTTATATAATCCAGTGTAATAGAAACTTACATTATACTGTTGTTATATAATCCAGTGTAATACAAACTTACATTATACTGTTATATAATCCAGTGTAATACAAACTTACATTATACTGTTATATAATCCAGTGTAATACAAACTTTCATTATATTATACTGTTATATAATCCAGTGTAATACAAACTTTAATTACGCTTTATAATCCAGTGTAATACAAACTTTCATTATACTGTTATATAATCCAGTGTAATAGAAACTTACATTATACTGTTGTTATATAATCCAGTGTAATACAAACTTACATTATACTGTTATATAATCCAGTGTAATAGAAACTTACATTATACTGTTGTTATATAATCCAGTGTAATACAAACTTTCATTACGCTTTATAATCCAGTGTAATACAAACTTACATTATACTGTTATATAATCCAGTGTAATACAAACTTACATTATACTGTTATATAATCCAGTGTAATACAAACTTACATTGTACTGTTATATAATCCAGTGTAATACAAACTTACATTGTACTGTTATATAATCCAGTGTAATACAAACTTACATTATACTGTTGTTATATAATCCAGTGTAATACAAACTTTTATTATACTGTTATATAATCCAGTGTAATACAAACTTACATTATACTGTTATATAATCCAGTGTAATACAAACTTACATTGTACTGTTATATAATCCAGTGTAATACAAACTTACATTATACTGTTGTTATATAATCCAGTGTAATACAAACTTTCATTACTGTTTTATAATCCAGTGTAATACAAACTTTCATTATACTGTTATATAATCCGGTGTAATACTAACTTTCATTATACATGGGAAGAGATTATCAACACCTCCCAAAATATACTGGTAGCTAGGAGGAAGACAAAATCTGTACATATAGACATATTATAATACCATTTTAGATTTAGGAAAAATGTTAAGTGTTTTGTTATGACTGTTGTACAGGTGAAACAGACGTGTGTGTTTAGTGCACTGTAACACCTTATAAAGATATGTAAAAAGCAGCATACCTGTAAGTCACATTACATGACCTGAGGTCAAATAATTTAGTGGTCTGAACAGTTTAAGTGAATTTGTATATAAATAACTGTAAGTCTGTAATTCCTACTATTAATTTTACAAGTGAGATTATTAAAAGCACCTTTTTTAGTATTAATAATCTGGCTGTACCAAGACATTTATATAGCATTTGGTATGGGATGATGTACATGTTTTTTCCTCTCTAATAATTGTCATACGTTGATTGAGTACAGTTCAAACCCAATGTGGACAACTGCCTCTGGTTTTGCTAGTAATTATGTAAACTGCAAGGATGAATTATAACTTTGTAAGGACCAGTAATTTTTAGACAGTACCGGTAACTTTTTGGAACAGCCGGTCCATATAAGGACCAACAGAAAAAAATCCTTAAGGGAGAACACTGATAACTAAACGGGCGAATGGCTTGTGGAAAATGTAGATTTTAGAGACATTTCTATCATATTTGCATTTGGACTTTTTTTTGTAAATCTACAAGACATTTAGGACAAACCTCTTGGGTGGTTCCCCATAGTGCTCATCATTTTGAGAGAGGGTCTCTGTACTGTAGAATCCATCATTTCTGTTATAATTCATGGGGGTTCCCCACTTCTCTCATCATCTAATATTTCATTTTACTAAATGTGTTTTGTTTGTGTCTGCATGCCATATATATCTAGGATTGCTACCCCCCTGGGTGTGATTTAAAGAGAAGGTCTTTGGTGTTGGTCATGGTATGATATTGATGGCTATATGCTCAGGAGCTCTGTCAAGATGTCTCTCTCAGCTCCATGGTCTGCCCTTTCCTGACCAGTGTCTCATGAATATTAGATAGAAATTTAAATAGTAGTTTACAGGGTTTTCTTCAATTAGAAAGAAGGGGACATAACTTGATAGTGACTATTGGTTACATGCCATATGCAACTTCACAATTGTTTTAGAAAAATTGGTATTTTCAGTATTTTGCCATCCTCTTAATTTGGTATGAAAGTTGACAGTCTTTTGATGTAGTTATCATCAAGTACTAATGGATATATATATACATTGTAATGTGTTTATTTAAGGGTCAAATTTATCTTTGCACATTGATGATTACATGAGGGTAAGAGGATAGTTTGGCAGTAGGCTGAGGTGAGGATGGGGGCAGGGTCTGGGTGGAAGCCCTGATCAGTAGGCTGAGGTGAGGATGAGGGCAGGGTTTGGGTGGAAGTCGATCAGAGGCTGAGGTGAGATGGGGCAGGGTGGGGGGCAGGTGAGGTCTGGGTGGAAGCCCTGATCAGTAGGCTGAGGTGAGGATGGGGGCAGAGTCTGGGTGAAAGTCCTGATCAGTAGGCTGAGGTGAGGGATGGGGGCAGAGTCTGGGTGAAAGTCCTGATCAGTAGGCTGAGGTGAGGATGGGGGCAGGGTCTGGGTGGAGCTCCTGATCAGTAGGCTGAGGTGAGGATGGGGGCAGGGTCTGGGTGGAAGCCCTGATCAGTAGGCTGAGGTGAGGATGGGGGCAGGGTCTGGGTGGAGCCCCTGATCAGTAGGCTGAGGTGAGGATGGGGACAGGGTCTGGATGGAAGCCCTGATCAGTAGGCTGAGGTGAGGATGGGGACAGGGTCTGGGTGGAAGTCCTGATCAGTAGGCTGAGGTGAGGATGGGGACAGGGTCTGGGTGGAAGCCCTGATAAGTAGGCTGAGGTGAGGATGGGGGCAGGGTCTGGGTGGAGCCCCTGATCAGTAGGCTGAGGTGAGGATGGGGGCAGAGTCTGGGTGGAAGTCCTGATCAGTAGGCTGAGGTGAGGATGGGGGCAGGTCTGGGTGGAGCCCCTGATCAGTAGGCTGAGGTGAGGATGGGGGCAGGGTCTGGGTGGAAGCCCTGATCAGTAGGCTGAGGTGAGGATGGGGGCAGGGTCTGGGTGGAAGCCCTGATCAGTAGGCTGAGGTGCAGATTGGGGCAGGGTCTGGGTGAGCCCCTGGTCAGTAGGCTGAGGTGAGGATGGGGGCAGGTCTGGGGGGAGCCCCTGATCAGTAGGCTGAGGTGAGGATGGGGGCAGGGTCTGGGTGGAAGCCCTGATCAGTCGGCTGAGGTGCAGATTGGGACAGGGTCTGGGGTGTCCCCCTAGTTACTGTGTGTGGTAAGTCTGAGGAGGGCTGTATACACAGAGATGTGGGGGCTGCGTAGGCGAGCGAGGTTATCCAAACCTAAGATATAAAAGTGATCCTGATTGAGCATGTTAAAGTATTATAAAAGGACATGTGAAAGATAAAAATGAAATTCTGACAATATGCCAGGCAAAATTAAATTTTTTTCTCACATTAATTAAATTTTGTGGGGGTGTACATATAATGGAAATGGTTTTGTACCGGTAACCACAATAGTGTACTAGAGAGTTCTCAAGGCTTTAATAAAAACAGAATTGTTTTGAAGTTGAAAAATTGTTTAAGATCTTGAGTGAAGGATTTCATTATCATTTTCTCAAAAAATCCACAGAGAGTTGAAATGACATGGTGGGGAGATCAACACTGAGTGTACTTTATAAAACATGTTTGTATTTACTATACAAAGCGATCAAGATTGGAACAAACCACTGATTAAGTGAGAGATAATTAATTTGATATCAGTCTTTTATGATAAAAGTATGTCAAGGAAATCGTGACAGGAATATAAAGCCAATTAGAATCCTAGATCTGTATCCATTGGTTAGAACAGCTCACTTCCTCAGTGTTTTCCTTAGTCTGTTACAATAATTTAACACAAGACAAAATATTTAAGCAGAGTTATTATTGAGGCTGTTGTAAATTAGCCGATCTAAAATTCCAGGTGGGTCTGTCATGTCTACTCGTGAATAGAGATATGGGTGTCAGAGATACCCTGGAGATGCGGGTGTCAGAGATACCCGTGAATAGAGATGTGGGTGTCAGAGATACCCGTAATCAATAACTCCCACCTCCACCCAGCTCCATACAAACTGATGAATGGGCTGGAAAATGTTAGCTGTTTCATTCTACCCACATCTATATGGATTAACCTATCAAATGAACACTTTTTCTTTACTCCACCAACACAAATTGGTATATTGATTCCCATAAGCCTATCAGTTTGGTTGGAATGTCGGCGTGAATTCTACATATTATGTCACATCAATGCTGATGGAGTTTTATTGTGAAAATAATCCCAACTGGCTGTGAATGTGATTTGTGGCAGGTGCCTTATTTATTGTTTTCCCCGACATTTTTCCAAATGATTTATTGTTGTATGGTATGGTGAATTGGAAATAGGGGTAATGTATTGATTGTGTTTTTGTGTTTCACTGATGTTCAACAAGTGACAGGCCTAATGGTGTTTTAATGCTGTCTAATAACTGATAGGTAACACTGGAACTATCACAATGATTTTAATATACCACAAATCAGTAGTGGGCGTCTAGATCCAGGTTCTTATGAAACTTACAATGCTTTTGTGATGATTTGTGCTGTGTTTCCATTGGTTACTGTTGGTGTTGTGTATTCTTTGGTTACTGTTGGTGCTGTGTATCCACTGGTTACTGACGGTGTTGTGTATCCATTGGTTACTGTTAGTGCTGTGTATCCATTGGTTACTGTTGGTGCTGTGTATCCATTGGTTACTGTTGGTGCTGTGTATCCATTGGTTACTGATGGTGCTGTGTACCCATTGGTTACTGTTGGTGCTGTGTATCCATTGGTTACTGTTGGTGCTGTGTATCCATTGGTTATTGATGGTGCTATGTATTCTTTGGTTACTGTTGGTGCTGTGTATCCATTGGTTACTGTTGGTGTTGTGTATCCATTGGTTACTGTTGGTGTTGTGTATCCATTGGTTACTGTTGGTGCTGTGTATCCATTGGTTACTGTTGGTGCTGTGTATCCATTGGTTATTGATGGTGCTGTGTATCCTTTGGTTACTGTTGGTGCTGTGTATCCATTGGTTACTATTGGTGTTGTGTATCCATTGGTTACTGTTGGTGCTGTGTATCCATTGGTTACTGATGGTGCTGTGTATCCATTGGTTACTGATGGTGCTGTGTATCCATTGGTTACTGATGGTGCTGTGTATCCATTGGTTACTGATGGTGCTGTGTATCCATTGGTTACTGTTGGTGCTGTGTATCCATTGGTTACTGTTGGTGCTGTGTATCCATTGGTTACTGATGGTGCTGTGTATCCATTGGTTACTGATGGTGCTGTGTATCCATTGGTTACTGATGGTGCTGTGTATCCATTGGTTACTGATGGTGCTGTGTATCCATTGGTTACTGATAATATGTGGTGCTGGTTTTTTTTTAAGTTGCTGTCTGTATCCACCAATGTTGGTGGTGCTGTGTTTCCATAGGTTACCAATGGTGCTACATGATTTAATCGTTAGTGGTACTTCTGAAATCCAATACCACAGTGAATAGCTGGACATTTAATGTTAGGGAAATATCAATACTATCCTCGGCTGGTCCTTTTCATCCTTATACAGTCATGGTGGTCATTCTATTCATTTATAGTCAATATGGATCTTTGATATAGTACGATAGAAGTGATTTGATTGTGTGGAACTGCTGAGCAGCAAAGTCTGTTTTAGTCATCACAGCACACACCAGTAAGTCAGCTAGGAAACTTAAAATATAATCTAAGTTGTCTAAGAGCAAGAATTATCTTACAGTTAATGCACATACTTTATCTCATATTGTCATACAAGTTCATTGTGTCTTACTGAAAACCTAAAGCAGAACAGGCTTCCAGCACAAATCATTTTTACAGTTATAATACATTGGTTTACAGTTATAATATTGGTTTACAGTTATAATACATTGGTTTACAGTTATAATACATTGGATTACAGATATAATACATTGGTTTACAGTTTTAATACATTGGTTTACAGTTATAATACATTGGTTTACAGTTATAATACATTGGTTTACAGTTATAATACATTGGTTTACAGTTATAATACATTGGTTTACAGTTATAACATTGGTTTACAGTTATAATACATTGGTTTACAGTTATAATACATTGGTTTACAGTTATAATACATTGGTTTACAGTTATAATACATTGGTTTACAGTTATAATACATTGGTTTACAGATATAATACACTGGTTTACAGTTATAATATTGGTTTACAGTTATAATATTGGTTTACAGATATAATACATTGGTTTACAGTTATGATACATTGGTTTACAGTTATGATACATTGGTTTACAGTTATGATACATTGGTTTACAGTTATAATACATTGGTTTACAGTTATAATACATTGGTTTACAGTTATAACATTGGTTTACAGTTATAATACATTGGTTTACAGATATAATACATTGGTTTACAGTTATAATACATTGGTTTACAGATATAATACATTGGTTTACAGTTATGATACATTGGTTTACAGTTATAATACATTGGTTTACAGTTATAATACATTGGTTTACAGTTATAATACATTGGTTTACAGTTATAATACATTGGTTTACAGTTATGATACATTGGTTTACAGTTATGATATTGGTTTACAGTTATAATACATTGGTTTACAGTTATAACATTGGTTTACAGTTATAATACATTGGTTTACAGTTATATAATACATTGGTTTATATTTATGATACATTGGTTTACAGTTATGATACATTGGTTTACAGTTATAATACATTGGTTTACAGTTATAATACATTGGTTTACAGTTATAATACATTGGTTTACAGATATAATACATTGGTTTACAGTTATAATACATTGGTTTACAGATATAATACATTGGTTTACAGTTTTAATACATTGGTTTACAGTTATAATACCTTGGTTTACAGTTATAACATTGGTTTACAGTTATAATACATTGGTTTACAGTTATGATATTGGTTTACAGTTATAATACCTTGGTTTACAGTTATAACATTGGTTTACAGATATAATACATTGGTTTACAGTTATAATACATTGGTTTACATTACAGTTATGATACATTGGTTTACAGTTATAACATTGGTTTACAGTTATGATACATTGGTTTACAGTTATGATACATTGGTTTACAGTTATAATACCTTGGTTTACAGTTATAACATTGGTTTACAGTTATAATACATTGGTTTACAGTTATAATACATTGGTTTACAGTTATAATACATTGGTTTACAGTTATAACATTGGTTTACAGTTATAATACATTGGTTTACAGATATAATACATTGGTTTACAGTTATGATACATTGGTTTACAGTTATGATACATTGGTTTACAGTTATAATACATTGGTTTACAGTTATGATACATTGGTTTACAGTTATAATACATTGGTTTACAGTTATAATACATTGGTTTACAGTTATAATACATTGGTTTACAGTTATAATACATTGGTTTACAGTTATAATACATTGGTTTACAGTTATAATACATTGGTTTACAGTAATAATACCTTGGTTTACAGTTATAACATTGGTTTACAGTTATAATACATTGGTTTATAGTTATAATACATTGGTTTACAGTTATAATACATTGGTTTACAGTTATAATACATTGGTTTACAGTTATAATACATTGGTTTACAGTTATAATACATTGGTTTACAGTTATAATACATTGGTTTACAGTTATAATACATTGGTTTACAGTTATAATACATTGGTTTACAGTTATAATACATTGGTTTACAGTTATAATACATTGGTTTACAGTTATAATATTGGTTTACAGTTATAATACATTGGTTTACAGTTATAATACATTGGTTTACAGTTATAACATTGGTTTACAGTTATAATACATTGGTTTACAGTTATAATACATTGGTTTATAGTTATAATACATTGGTTTATAGTTATAATATTGGTTTACAGTTATTATACATTGGTTTACAGTTATAACATTGGTTTACAGTTATAACATTGGTTTACAGTTATAATACATTGGTTTACAGTTATAATACATTGGTTTACAGTTATAATATTGGTTTACAGTTATAATACATTGGTTTACAGTTATAATATTGGTTTACAGTTATAATACATTGGTTTACAGTTATAACATTGGTTTACAGTTATAATACATTGGTTTACAGATATAATACATTGGTTTACAGTTATAACATTGGTTTACAGATATAATACATTGGTTTACAGTTATAACATTGGTTTACAGTTATAATACATTGGTTTATAGTTATAATACATTGGTTTACAGTTATAATACATTGGTTTACAGTTATAATACATTGGTTTACAGTTATAATACATTGGTTTACAGTTATAATACATTGGTTTACAGATATAATACATTGGTTTACAGTTATAATACATTGGTTTACAGTTATAATACATTGGTTTACAGATATAATACATTGGTTTACAGTTATAACATTGGTTTACAGTTATAATATTGGTTTACAGTTATAATACATTGGTTTATAGTTATAATACATTGGTTTACAGTTATAATACATTGGTTTACAGTTATAACATTGGTTTACAGTTATAACATTGGTTTACAGATATAATACATTGGTTTACAGTTATAATACATTGGATTACAGTTATAATACATTGGTTTACAGATATAATACATTGGTTTACAGTTATAATACATTGGTTTATAGTTATAATACATTGGTTTACAGTTATAATACCTTGGTTTACAGTTATAACATTGGTTTACAGTTATAATATTGGTTTACAGTTATGACATTGGTTTACAGATATAATACATTGGTTTACAGTTATAACATTGGTTTACAGTTATAATACATTGGTTTACAGATATAATACATTGGTTTACAGTTATAATACATTGGTTTACAGTTTTAACATTGGTTTACAGTTATAATACATTGGTTTACAGATATAATACATTGGTTTACAGATATAATACATTGGTTTACAGTTATAATACATTGGTTTACAGTTATAATACATTGGTTTACAGTTATAATACATAGGTGTACAGTTATAATACCTTGGTTTACAGTTATAATACATTGTTTACAGTTATAATACATTGGTTTACAGGTATAATACCTTGGTTTACAGTTATAATACATTGGTTTACAGTTATAATACATTGTTTACAGATATAATACATTGGTTTACAGTTATAATACATTGGTTTACAGATATAATACATTGGTTTACAGTTATAATACATTGGTTTACAGTTATAATACATTGGTTTACAGTTATAATACATTGGTTTACAGTTATAATACATTGGTTTACAGATATAATACATTGGTTTACAGTTATTATACATTGTTTACAGATATAATACATTGGTTTACAGTTATAATACATTGTTTACAGATATAATACATTGGTTTACAGTTATAATACATTGATTTACAGTTATTATACATTGGTTTACAGATATAATACCTTGGTTTGCAGTTATAATACATTGGTTTACAGTTATAACATTGGTTTACAGTTATAATACATTGGTTTACAGATATAATACATTGGTTTACAGTTATAATACATTGGTTTACAGTTATAATACCTTGGTTTACAGTTATAACATTGGTTTACAGTTATAATACATTGGTTTACAGTTATAATACATTGGTTTACAGTTATAATACATAGGTGTACAGTTATAATACCTTGGTTTACAGTTATAACATTGGTTTACAGTTATAACATTGGTTTACAGTTATAATATTGGTTTACAGTTATAATACATTGGTTTACAGATATAATACATTGGTTTACAGTTATAATACATTGGTTTACAGTTATAATACCTTGGTTTACAGTTATAATACATTGGTTTACAGTTATAATACCTTGGTTTACAGTTATAACATTGGTTTACAGTTATAACATTGGTTTACAGATAAAATACATTGGTGTACAGTTATAACATTGGTTTTTCAGATATAATACATTTTACTACAACAGATATAGATTAATATCACAATAGTAATTACCTTACAGCACACATTCCACTTATAACTTTATCGTGTATCTTAATATCTTACACTGTGTGTAGTTTTATTATACTGCACTTTATCTTACTCTGTATCTAAGCTCCATCTAACTGCATGTATTGATCAACTTGGTCTGAATTAATATTTTATCTTATTTGTCAGCTCTTTAGTAGCTTGAGCTTCCATATTACTTTGACGGGGAATTTTCTTAAGATGTCTTTGATTTGTCTAAAGATAACCCTACCATGTTGGTATCATATAGAAAGTGTGTTAGTGTCCCTGTATACAACAGGTCTACCAGTCACACTCCTACCTTGTGTTCCTGTATACTACAGGTCTACCAGTCACACTCCTACCTAGTGTCCCTGTATACTACAGGTCTACCAGTCACACTCCTACCTTGTGTTCCTGTATACAACAGGTCTACCAGTCACACTCCTACCTTGTGTTCCTGTATACTACAGGTCTACCAGTCACACTCCTACCTTGTGTTCCTGTATACAACAGGTCTACCAGTCACACTCCTACCTAGTGTCCCTGTATACTACAGGTCTACCAGTCACACTCCTACCTAGTGTCCCTGTATACTACAGGTCTACCAGTCACACTCCTACCTTGTGTTCCTGTATACTACAGGTCTACCAGTCACACTCCTACCTTGTGTTCCTGTATACAACAGGTCTACCAGTCACACTCCTACCTAGTGTCCCTGTATACAACAGGTCTACCAGTCACACTCCTACCTTGTGTTCCTGTATACAACAGGTCTACCAGTCACACTCCTACCTAGTGTCCCTGTATACTACAGGTCTACCAGTCACACTCCTACCTAGTGTCCCTGTATACTACAGGTCTACCAGTCACACTCCTACCTTGTGTTCCTGTATACTACAGGTCTACCAGTCACACTCCTACCTAGTGTCCCTGTATACAACAGATCTACCAGTCACACTCCTACCTAGTGTCCCTGTATACTACAGGTCTACCAGTCACACTCCTACCTAGTGTCCCTGTATACTACAGGTCTACCAGTCACACTCCTACCTAGTGTCCCTGTATACAACAGGTCTACCAGTCACACTCCTACCTAGTGTCCCTGTATACTACAGGTCTACCAGTCACACTCCTACCTTGTGTTCCTGTATACTACAGGTCTACCAGTCACACTCCTACCTTGTGTTCCTGTATACAACAGGTCTACCAGTCACACTCCTACCTAGTGTCCCTGTATACTACAGGTCTACCAGTCACACTCCTACCTTGTGTTCCTGTATACAACAGGTCTACCAGTCACACTCCTACTTTGTGTTCCTGTATACTACAGGTCTACCAGTCACACTCCTACCTAGTGTCCCTGTATACTACAGGTCTACCAGTCACACTCCTACCTAGTGTCCCTGTATACAACAGGTCTACCAGTCACACTCCTACCTAGTGTCCCTGTATACTACAGGTCTACCAGTCACACTCCTACCTAGTGTCCCTGTATACTACAGGTCTACCAGTCACACTCCTACCTAGTGTCCCTGTATACAACAGGTCTACCAGTCACACTCCTACCTAGTGTCCCTGTATACTACAGGTCTACCAGTCACACTCCTACCTTGTGTTCCTGTATACAACAGGTCTACCAGTCACACTCCTACTTTGTGTTCCTGTATACAACAGGTCTACCAGTCACACTCCTACCTAGTGTCCCTGTATACTACAGGTCTACCAGTCACACTCCTACCTAGTGTCCCTGTATACTACAGGTCTACCAGTCACACTCCTACCTTGTGTTCCTGTATACAACAGGTCTACCAGTCACACTCCTACCTAGTGTCCCTGTATACTACAGGTCTACCAGTCACACTCCTACCTAGTGTCCCTGTATACAACAGGTCTACCAGTCACACTCCTACCTAGTGTCCCTGTATACAACAGGTCTACCAGTCACACTCCTACCTAGTGTCCCTGTATACTACAGGTCTACCAGTCACACTCCTACCTAGTGTCCCTGTATACTACAGGTCTACCAGTCACACTCCTACCTAGTGTCCCTGTATACTACAGGTCTACCAGTCACACTCCTACCTTGTGTTCCTGTATACAACAGGTCTACCAGTCACACTCCTACCTTGAGTTCCTGTATACTACAGGTCTACCAGTCACACTCCTACCTTGTGTTCCTGTATACAACAGGTCTACCAGTCACACTCCCACCTTGTGTTCCTGTATACAACAGGTCTACCAGTCACACTTCTACCTAGTGTCCCTGTATACTACAGGTCTACCAGTCACACTCCTACCTTGTGTTCCTGTATACAACAGGTCTACCAGTCACACTCCTACCTTGTGTTCCTGTATACAACAGGTCTACCAGTCACACTCCTACCTTGTGTTCCTGTATACTACAGGTCTACCAGTCACACTCCTACCTAGTGTCCCTGTATACTACAGGTCTACCAGTCACACTCCTACCTAGTGTCCCTGTATACTACAGGTCTACCAGTCACACTCCTACCTAGTGTTCCTGTATACTACAGGTCTACCAGTCACACTCCTACCTAGTGTCCCTGTATACAACAGGTCTACCAGTCACACTTCTACCTTGTGTTCCTGTATACAACAGGTCTACCAGTCACACTCCTACCTAGTGTCCCTGTATACTACAGGTCTACCAGTCACACTCCTACCTAGTGTCCCTGTATACTACAGGTCTACCAGTCACACTCCTACCTAGTGTCCCTGTATACTACAGGTCTACCAGTCACACTCCTACCTAGTGTCCCTGTATACTACAGGTCTACCAGTCACACTCCTACCTAGTGTCCCTGTATACTACAGGTCTACCAGTCACACTCCTACCTAGTGTCCCTGTATACTACAGGTCTACCAGTCACACTCCTACCTTGTGTTCCTGTATACTACAGGTCTACCAGTCACACTCCTACCTAGTGTCCCTGTATACTACAGGTCTACCAGTCACACTCCTACCTAGTGTCCCTGTATACTACAGGTCTACCAGTCACACTCCTACCTTGTGTTCCTGTATACTACAGGTCTACCAGTCACACTCCTACCTAGTGTCCCTGTATACAACAGGTCTACCAGTCACACTCCTACCTAGTGTCCCTGTATACTACAGGTCTACCAGTCACACTCCTACCTAGTGTCCCTGTATACTACAGGTCTACCAGTCACACACCTTCCTAGTGTCCCTGTATACTACAGGTCTACCAGTCACACTCCTACTTAGTGTCCCTGTATACAACAGGTCTACCAGTCACACTCCTACCTAGTGTCCCTGTATACTACAGGTCTACCAGTCACACACCTTCCTAGTGTCCCTGTATACTACAGGTCTACCAGTCACACTCCTACCTAGTGTCCCTGTATACAACAGGTCTACCAGTCACACTCCTACCTAGTGTCCCTGTATACTACAGGTCTACCAGTCACACTCCTACCTTGTGTTCCTGTATACTACAGGTCTACCAGTCACACTCCTACCTAGTGTTCCTGTATACTACAGGTCTACCAGTCACACTCCTACCTAGTGTCCCTGTATACTACAGGTCTACCAGTCACACTCCTACCTAGTGTCCCTGTATACTACAGGTCTACCAGTCACACTCTTACCTAGTGTCCCTGTATACTACAGGTCTACCAGTCACACACCTTCCTAGTGTCCCTGTATACTACAGGTCTACCAGTCACACACCCTACCTAGTGTCCCTGTATACTACAGGTCTACCAGTCACACTCCTACCTTGTGTTCCTGTATACTACAGGTCTACCAGTCACACTCCTACCTAGTGTCCCTGTATACTACAGGTCTACCAGTCACACACCTTCCTAGTGTCCCTGTATACTACAGGTCTACCAGTCACACTCCTACCTAGTGTCCCTGTATACAACAGGTCTACCAGTCACACTCCTACCTAGTGTCCCTGTATACTACAGGTCTACCAGTCACACTCCTACCTAGTGTCCCTGTATACTACAGGTCTACCAGTCACACTCCTACCTAGTGTCCCTGTATACTACAGGTCTACCAGTCACACTCCTACCTAGTGTCCCTGTATACTACAGGTCTACCAGTCACACTCCTACCTAGTGTCCCTGTATACTACAGGTCTACCAGTCACACTCCTACCTAGTGTCCCTGTATACTACAGGTCTACCAGTCACACTCCTACCTAGTGTCCCTGTATACAACAGGTCTACCAGTCACACTCCTACCTAGTGTCCCTGTATACTACAGGTCTACCAGTCACACTCCTACCTAGTGTCCCTGTATACTACAGGTCTACCAGTCACACTCCTACCTAGTGTCCCTGTATACTACAGGTCTACCAGTCACACTCCTACCTAGTGTCCCTGTATACTACAGGTCTACCAGTCACACTCCTACCTAGTGTCCCTGTATACTACAGGTCTACCAGTCACACTCCTACCTAGTGTCCCTGTATACTACAGGTCTACCAGTCACACTCCTACCTAGTGTCCCTGTATACTACAGGTCTACCAGTCACACTCCTACCTAGTGTCCCTGTATACTACAGGTCTACCAGTCACACTCCTACCTAGTGTCCCTGTATACTACAGGTCTACCAGTCACACTCCTACCTAGTGTCCCTGTATACTACAGGTCTACCAGTCACACTCTAACTATACCTACCTATACCAATCTATACCTACATCGATTGATAGGTAGATTAATCACTGTATTATGGATACACAACAGGTATTGCTGTGATTTAAGTAGGCAATACAGCATTAATTATTCACTCCAATTCTAAGAAATAGAGAAAGTTAGGTTCACCTAGGGCATTCTGTCTCTATCTTCTACAATAGATTAATCTGAGTTAATCATCAGTTTCATAATAATGGTACTGTTTGGACAGGTGTTTAGTGTGGTAGCTGGTGGCTATCTTACAGAACTGAAACTCATGCCAGATTTATTGTATGTCATCCTCAGCTACAACAATGGGGGTTAGCCATGGGTTTGCACCCGGCTACAATAATGGGGTTAGCTATGGGCTTGAACCTGGCTACAATAACAGAGGTTAGCCATGGGTTTGCACACAGCTAAAATAACAGGGGTTAGCCATGGGTTTGCACCCGGCTACAATAACAGGGGTTAGCCATGGGTTTGCACCCTGCTACAATAATGGGGGTTAGCCAAGGGTTTTCACCCGGCTACAATAACAGAGGTTAGCCATGGGTTTTCACACGGCTCCAATAACAGGGGTTAGCCATGGGTTTGCACACGGCTACAATAACAGGGGTTAGCCATGAGTTTGCACACGGCTACAATAACAGGGGTTAGCCATGAGTTTGCACACGGCTACAATAACAGGAGTTAGCCATGGGTTTTCACCCGGCTACAATAACAGGGGTTAACTATGGGTTTGCACCCGGCTACAATAACAGGGGTTAGCCATGGGTTCGCACACGGCTACAATAACAGGGGTTAGCCATGGGTTTGCACCCGGCTACAATAACAGGGGTTAGCCATGGGTTTGCACATGGCTACAATAACAGGGGTTAGCCATGGGTTTGCCCCCGGCTACAATAACGGGGGTTAGCCATGGGTTTGCAGGAGGTTTGTATGTTTTCTGAAACTAAGAAATGGTTTGGTCTGTACTCTCATGGCTGTAATGTAGCCATCAGCTTCTACACCAAGTCTTTAAATAACCTTGGAACATGTCTAGGGAAATTACCATACAAATGGAAAGAATTCAGTAGACTTTGAGACCTGATATAGTGTAATTGTAACAACAGAGAGTTTGGTTGGTCTAGCTCAGTGATTAACCCCCACACATTAGTACGCACCTGCACAAACTACTTGAGGTGTGTGTTAGTAAATAAATCTCAGCCAACATAACGACAAGCTGTTTGAATTCCTAACATCAAAATTAATGTTAATAGTTTATAGTAGAGTTTCTCCTCAATGCCAGGTAGAAATTCTATTGTTTATATAATCGCTGATATTATTTATTCTTTTCACATTTGTTGTTTCTATAAATACCAGGATCAAAAAGAAGCCTAGGAAATATTCCAAGATTTCTAGCACGAGAAAGAAATGGGAAATCTGCAAGATAGTAATATCAATTTACGTGATGATGCATGTATGGTGCATGTAGTCAGGTGTACAGGGGGACTGGAGGGGATCATGGCTCGGTATTAATGGATTGGCAATGTGTTTTGATTTCTACAAATCCACCTCTGTCTACAGGTGTGTGATGGTGCTGAACGAGAATCACTTCTGTGCCAGTATGGTCTCAAGTCTTCATGTTTATTCAGGTCAAAGAGCCAAGAGTTTTCCCTAGCTGTCCTGTCATCAAAAGCTAGAATAGAATAAATCTACCCCAGGACAAACATATCTCTTATGAGCAGCTGTCAGATACACCTAACTGACCTTCATATTACCTAACACCTGACTGACCTTCAAATTACCTAACTCCTGACTGACCTTCATATTGCCTTACTCTTGGTTGACCTTCCTTCTGTTGCCTAACTGACCTGAATGTCACCTTCCTCTATTGCCCAACTCCTACCTGACCTTATTAATGCCTGACTACTGGCTTACCATTTGATTGGCACCTGTTAGCTTACCTGTTGCTCTCACACCTGTTAGCTTACCATCCTACCTGTTGCTCTTACACCTGTTGGCTTACAGGCTTACCATGTTGCTCTCACACCTGTGACCTAATAATCGTACTGGGACGTGCTGTGTAGACATATTACCAGGGGTGTGTTTCAGTTCCTCTTGATTGAAGTTAATGAAAAAATGATACTTACCAAAAGATTAGATGATTCAAACTGTTTTTTGTGAGTATTGGACAGGTATAAGGAGAGAGCACGGGGAGGTAGACGGGGAGGTATACAGCCTCAGTGACTAAAGCCTGTAGTGTAGTCCATCCCACCTCAGTCTGCCAAACTATCCCAGAGAGCACTAGCAGGGATCCGCCAACATAATATATATATATATACACCATAGAAAACAAAGTCACCGAAATATTAGGTTCGTTTAGAATTCAAGCACAAGTGAGTTTTATGATTTAACAGATGGGTTGGATTACAGAAAATATTAATTTGTTACGGAATAGTTTCTTTAATCATTTACAATTGTAATTATTTTTGTGACCTTAGGTATTGGTTATGTAGTTTGTAATTGATTAAATTCTGCCTTCTATAGGTTTTGTGACCTTAGGTATTGGTTATGTAGTTTGTAATTAAATTCTGCCTTCTATAGGTTTTGTGACCTTAGGTATTGGTTATGTAGTTTGTAATTAAATTCTGCCTTCTACAGGTTTTGTGACCTTAGGTATTGGTTATGTAGTTTGTAATTCTGCCTTCTATAGGTTTTGTGACCTAAGGTTTTGGTTATGCAGTTTGTAATTAAATTCTGCCTTCTATAGGTTTTGTGACCTTAGGTATTGGTTATGTAGTTTGTATTTCTGCCTTCTATAGGTTTTGTGACCTTAGGTATTGGTTATGTAGTTTGTAATTCTGCCTTCTATAGGTTTTGTGACCTTAGGTATTGGTTATGTAGTTTGTAATTCTGCCTTCTATAGGTTTTGTGACCTTAGGTATTGGTTATGTAGTTTGTAATTCTGCCTTCTATAGGTTTTGTGACCTTAGGTATTGGTTATGTAGTTTGTTTGTAATTCTGCCTTCTATAGGTTTTGTGACCTTAGGTTTTGGTTATGTAGTTTGTAATTCTGCCTTCTATAGGTTTTGTGACCTTAGGTATTGGTTATGTAGTTTGTAATTCTGCCTTCTATAGGTTTTGTGACCTTAGGTTTTGGTTTATGTAGTTTGTAATTCTGCCTTCTATAGGTTTTGTGACCTTAGGTATTGGTTATGTAGTTTGTAATTCTGCCTTCTATAGGTTTTGTGACCTTAGGTATTGGTTATGTAGTTTGTAATTCTGCCTTCTATAGGTTTTGTGACCTTAGGTTTTGGTTATGTAGTTTGTAATTCTGCCTTCTATAGGTTTTGTGACCTTAGGTATTGGTTATGTAGTTTGTAATTCTGCCTTCTATAGGTTTTGTGACCTTAGGTTTTGGTTATGTAGTTTGTAATTCTGCCTTCTATAGGTTTTGTGACCTTAGGTATTGGTTATGTAGTTTGTAATTCTGCCTTCTATAGGTTTTGTGACCTTAGGTTTTGGTTATGTAGTTTGTAATTCTGCCTTCTATAGGTTTTGTGACCTTAGGTTTTGGTTATGTAGTTTGTAATTCTGCCTTCTATAGGTTTTGTGACCTTAGGTATTGGTTATGTAGTTTGTAATTCTGCCTTCTATAGGTTTTGTGACCTTAGGTATTGGTTATGTAGTTTGTAATTCTGCCTTCTATAGGTTTTGTGACCTTAGGTTTTGGTTATGTAGTTTGTAATTATGCCTTCTATAGGTTTTGTGACCTTAGGTTTTGGTTATGTAGTTTGTAATTCTGCCTTCTATAGGTTTTGTGACCCTAGGTTTTGGTTATGTAGTTTGTAATTCTGCCTTCTATAGGTTTTGTGACCTTAGGTATTGGTTATGTAGTTTGTAATTCTGCCTTCTACAGGTTTTGTGACCTTAGGTATTGGTTATGTAGTTTGTAATTCTGCCTTCTATAGGTTTTGTGACCTTAGGTTTTGGTTATGTAGTTTGTAATTCTGCCTTCTATAGGTTTTGTGACCTTAGGTATTGGTTATGTAGTTTGTAATTCTGCCTTCTATAGGTTTTGTGACCTTAGGTATTGGTTATGTAGTTTGTAATTCTGCCTTCTATAGGTTTTGTGACCTTAGGTATTGGTTATGTAGTTTGTAATTCTGCCTTCTATAGGTTTTGTGACCTTAGGTATTGGTTATGTAGTTTGTAATTCTGCCTTCTATAGGTTTTGTGACCTTAGGTATTGGTTATGTAGTTTGTAATTCTGCCTTCTATAGGTTTTGTGACCTTAGGTATTGGTTATGTAGTTTGTAATTCTGCCTTCTATAGGTTTTGTGACCTTAGGTATTGGTTATGTAGTTTGTAATTCTGCCTTCTACAGGTTTTGTGACCTTAGGTATTGGTTATGTAGTTTGTAATTCTGCCTTCTATAGGTTTTGTGACCTTAGGTTTTGGTTATGTAGTTTGTAATTCTGCCTTCTATAGGTTTTGTGACCTTAGGTATTGGTTATGTAGTTTGTAATTCTGCCTTCTATAGGTTTTGTGACCTTAGGTATTGGTTATGTAGTTTGTAATTCTGCCTTCTACAGGTTTTGTGACCTTAGGTATTGGTTATGTAGTTTGTAATTCTGCCTTCTATAGGTTTTGTGACCTTAGGTATTGGTTATGTAGTTTGTAATTCTGCCTTCTACAGGTTTTGTGACCTTAGGTATTGGTTATGTAGTTTGTAATTCTGCCTTCTATAGGTTTTGTGACCTTAGGTATTGGTTAT